>NC_139623.1:105587688-105745188 GCF_964638095.1 Poromitra crassiceps
GGAACACTCCGCCGATTGATTGATTGATTGATTGATTGATTGATTGATTGATTGATTGATTGATTGAATGACTGATTGATTGATTGATTGATTGATTGATTGATTGATTGATTGAAGACTTTATTGACAATGAACACATATATATAATACAATTTAAACCCAGCTTCTGTTTCTCCTGATCCAGCTCTTTACTGATGATTTAAATTGGAATAGAAAAGTATGTTATCCTGATATAAATCACAAAATGAGGTGATTCCTTTGGATTTCCATAAAGAGAAGGGAGAGTCTAAAGAATCAGGAAATAGATGGTTAGAGGTTATAGGACCTAAAGTTGAGGAAGAAGAGAAATTGAAATGATGTCGGAATTGATACAAGGATAAAATTGATACATATTGATAAAAGGGCAGAAAGAGATGTAGATGAAGTGCATGATTTGGCCTCAATTGAGCTAAATGGAACCAAAATAATAACTTATGAGAATTAGCTGCCCAATAGTAGTATAAGAAGTTTGGAAGCGCAAGGCCACCAGCAAATTTGCATTCCTGTAGAACAGAACTACTAATTCTCGGATGTTTACCAGACCAGATAAAAGTAGAAATCAACTTATTTAAAGACTGAAAAAATTACTTTGGTAGAAACAATGGAATTGATTGGAATAGGTACATAAACTTTAAACCAGTGATGTCATTCAAGCACAAATGACATCACTGGTCCACAACTTAACTCAAATCAACTCTCACTAACTGTCAAACTAAATGAATGCCTGCAAAACTGTTTACAGTTTTCAAAAATATTTAACGGCACAGGCTAACCCGAGGTCTCCAACTTACAAGCCCGGGGCCTTAACCATCTGACCAACCTGCTCACTTTATCCACCCAGACCCCGGATCGCTACAATATACTGATTTTGAAAATTGTGTTCCTTTAACATGACCACCTTCTGCTGCCTATGTTGCCATCTTGTGGACAATTGAAGCTGTGTCAATCTTCATCTACTGTACATTAGGGGGCACGGTGGCTCAGTGGTAGAGCTGTCGCCTCACAGTCAGAAGGTCCTGAGTTCGATTCTCGCCTGGGACACTGTGGGCGCTGTGGTTGTGTTCCCCCCCATATCTTCAGTGACTACTGCCCAGGTGGGGTATTTCGTCGTAAGGGCCTTTCTGTCTGTGTGGAGTTTGCATGTTCTCCCCGTGCTCCCCCAGGGGGTTCCTCCGTATATAACCCCCCCACTAAAAACATGCAGAAGATCAGATCGTCATCGTCATCCGACCAGTGACGACAACATCCGAAGTTGGTCCCCGGGCGCTGTACGAGAAAGCGACCACTGCTCCTGGCCTGCCCCCCGGAGGAAAGGACATGCCTGGATGGGTTAAACGCAGAGGGCACTTTTCACCGGCCACCGTCAGCATGAGTGTGTTGTGGCCGCATGCATGTATTGTGGTGTTCGTGTGACAATAAAAGACGGGCTTGTCCCGTTACGAGAGAGAGAGAGTTTTAACTGTGCCAGTTATAATTCTTGTGAGAAAATAGAGAAGTTCAGATTGAAAGGTAGAAGGGAGACACGCACATCCCAGCCTAGTAGGGCAGGTGCAGAACTTACAGTGATGAATGCAAATAAAATGGTAAAAAGTTTGCACACTGCAAAGGGCTCCAGTTACATTTTTTATTGCAACACCGTGTAGTAACGTTTCAGGCAGCACCCTGCCCTTCTTCAGATTGAACCAGAGTTAAATTATTTAGTGTCAGCCTTTGTTGCACTGGCACAGCAGTAACAGTCAACAGATCTTGTCCAGCTGAGAAAAACTGCACAAATGAAACTCTCTTCTTGTACGAACAACTAAACCACATCTAAAGTCTTGTTTCATTTTCTAATGGTTACAAGACAGTCTGTTGTGCGGCACATTGTTGTTGACTTGATTTATTAATCCTTTTCATGTAAAGGATGCATCAGTGAACAGAGCAGAATATGAGGAGGCCCATGATCATTATTTACTTGAATTATCTCATTTACAAGATGGCCATGATCATAAAGGGGAACACTCAACCAGATTTTTTATTTCTTTACATTTGTCATCTTAAAAGCGCTCTATCCAGTGGTTCTCATAGTGGGGTCCGGGGACCCCCAGAGTCCTTGAGGGGGTTCCAGGGGGTCCCCAGAAAAAAGGGGAATAATTTATTACAATTTCAAACAGAAGTAACACAATGAGAGAATGTATGACTATTTTGGTCATGGGTTTCAATACAATTTCTGTAAAAAACATCTAAAAGTGTGACAACCCTCCTACTCTCCTCTGTCTTGCAGGAGCCATGGTGTTGGGGTTGTTAGGCTGATTGGGTGCCCTCATGGGGCTTTTAAGACCTTCAGACCATTCAGTCTCTCCCTCCTCACAGATGCACCTTTTGTTCTGTTCATTTGTGTGTTGTCTAGTTATTTTCCCTTAGTGTGTATATGAATCATGTTACAACCCATCTCAAGGAAGTAACAAATGAGGGGAGTCATACACCAAAGTAAAACAATTTATTTACTCAAACTTACTTTAACTAAAGTAGTTGTGGCTTGCACACACAAAATCAGCTTTCAAGTCACATCAGCAGTGTGGAAATACAGCAAACAGCAATGACTTGTTATGACCACTAGTGGGAGGTCTAAAGCCAGCAGTGAGGCAACAGCAAGCCTCAGTAGCTTATGTGTGGGATAGGACTCCCGGTATAACCTGTGTGTATGTGTGAGTCTGGCATGGGGATAGTGACTAGTTATTGTTCAAAACATTGATGACCCTTAAAGTCCTCACCTTCAGGTCTCAGTAAGAAGATTAATTACTCAGTTTCATTTTTGGACAATATGTTAGTCCACTATAGGCCCTGCTGATGACCCTGTCATCGCATAGGGGAGTGTAGGTTGTGCACATGAGTATGAATGCACTATTGACTGATTCACGTGATGTGATGTCCTGTTGATGCTCCTTTTCGTAAACATGTTTGTGTTCTTATGTAAGTGTTGTAGAATGGAATTTGAAATAAAGCCAATGGAACTTAAATCTTCTCTATCAAACTGGGTGAGACCAATGACAAATTTCCAGCCTTGGCTGGACAATAAAGTTTATTCTATTCTATTCTATTCTATTCTATTCTATTCTATTCTATTCTATAGTAAATAATGCATTGAGTGTGGTCTGTCTTTAAACTCACCACCAGTGGATCGACATTCCGTCTCATTTCCTGTCAAGTGTGTCTTTTAAATTCTTCTTTACTGAACATTGTTGATTTACAGTATTTTGTGTAGATACCAAAGTTATTTTCTTATTTTATTTTCATAATTTTTCAATTTCCAGTGGCATTGCGTTTCATCGTTGTGATAGAGTAAATTGATTACGATGTTGTGATTTCGGCCTATTTTGTATACATCAAAACATAGAACGTTTTTAGCTGTTTTAGCCGCACCATGGTGGTGTCGGGAGTGCTGGATTGTCACAGCCACCTAGGTAAGAAAACAGATGAAAGCAGCTCGGTTGCATCTGGCAGACTCTCTGTCTAGAGATAAATGTCTCCATCTGTAGAAAGGAAAACTGCTGCTTTTCGGCACCAAGTTCAAGATCCATTTGTTTTACAGTGGACCAAGCACCTGTGCTGGGACCACTAGAGGAGTACAGTGGATCTGGCAGGGAGCCAGACTTGGTGACAAGCCAGAGTCAGAGCTGACAGCAACTTGCTGACTTCTCTCAACATAATGGCAAAGGTTTGCAGAATGCATCTCTGGGAGCAGCTCCACCAGGGGCCTCATGAACTCCTGGGCCTGCCAAGGCAATGAAAACCACATTGGCCCCATAGGAGATGGTATTTAAGTAGAGCTGCAACGATTAATCGATTAATCGATTAGTCGATCGACAGAAAATTAATCGACAACTATTTTGATACTCGATTAATCATTTTGAGTACAATTTTAAGAGAAAAGGTCTAAATTCTCTGATTCCAGCTTCGTAAATGTGAATATTTTCTGGTTTCTTTACTCCTGTATGACAGTAAACTGATATTATCTTTGAGTCGTGGACAAAACAAGACATTTGAGGGCGTCATCTTGGGCTTTGGGAAACACTGATTGTCATTTGCCACCATTTTCTGTCATTTTATAGACCAAACAACTAATCGATTAATGGAGAAAAGAATCGACAGATTAATCGATTATGAAAATAATCGTTAGTTGCAGCCCTATATTTAAGTGCTGCTCCCCGAATTCCTGTTTGAGCTGCTTCTCAACTAAACCTTATGGCCTTAACCTGAGAAAACTCAGCAGTTAGTGTTCACACTGACCCCCTTTACAGCTGCCATTAAAATGTGTTTTTTTCTCTTGCCTACTACATTATTTTCTTCGCTATGCTTGTCCTATATAATTTTGTTCACCATTGATTGTGTTTAGTTAGCTAGCTAGAGACATTCTCCGTAAAGAGACATGCTTGATTAAGGGCGATATAAACAAACTCGAATTTGATCTACAGTAGAGATTGGGAGAGATTGCATCTGTGTGTGAGAGAGAAAGAGGTCAAGTGAAACTTCAAACATTATTCAAGTTATGTTGAGTTATGTTTTGTATTTAGGATAATTTTGAGTGTGATTACTGAGCATTTTGTACATTTTGTGGCCAAAATCAACATAAAACCAATTTATTTGTCTCTAGTTGTCTTCAGTTAGCTTACACAGAGGAATATAAGGCTGTGAATCTTGCAGGTCTTCAGTATTTTGGTACCACATAAAAATGTTTTTCCAAAAAGCACTTACATTATGAACATTTTGGGATGAGTGGAACTACTTTGCACATTATGCAGCTGTTGATGTGTTGCCAACAACCACGTTAATCTATCAAATTCATCACCTTACACAAAGAAGACACATTTAATACAAATGTTGTCACGTGGAAATGTGATTTCATCATTGCTGTAAACTTTAGGTTATGAGCGATAGAATGATGTTCTCTGCATGGAAACTTTGAACGGCACATGTATTTGGATTAAAAAAAATGATTTAATAGCACACATTATACAGACCATTATAAACGCTTGTGTGACAAATGGAACTATTCTGGACATATACATAACTCATGTAAGTTGTGTACAAATGTGTCATGTGAGTTCATGACACATTTGTACCCCTAGGGGGGCATGGAGGTATGACTACTGTATACTTAAGTAACACAATGCCAATTTTCAACCAGTATATCAAAAAACTCTAAACAGTTTTGCAGTCATTGACAGTTATTGAGAGTTGATTTGAGTTCAGTTGTGGACCAGTGATGTCATTCATGCACAAATGATGACTATCTATCTGGTCCACAACTGACTGATTTTGTAATGATAAAAGCTGGTTGAAAATTGGTGGTGTTCCTTTAAGAAAAAAGGGGGGAATGGAAAAATGTAAGGATAAGTCATGAAAATAAATAAAACGTTAAAATAAATCTGCTCAGGAGGCACTAATTGCAACTATTTCACTCCATTTCTTATTTTGTAATGTTATATTCTTCAATAAGTGGGTTATCATTCATTCACTGCATCATACTGTATGCTATAGTTTTCTCTTGCAGTTTTCTAAGCAAAATGTATTCAGGTAAAGGGGGTACTTGGATTCAGAAATCAGGGAAAGGGGGTACTGAAGTCTTTTTGTTTTTTGTGGTGCAGGTGATTCTGACACATTTTGTCAGTCAAATAAATGCCAAAACTGTAAGCCCGTGGATTCAGCAGGTAGCATGCATGTAACATAATAATCATAATAATCATGAGCATAATCATAATCATAATAATCATAATAATAATCATAATAATCATAATAATAATAATAATAAGACAGATGAAAATAGAAGATTGATGATGATATCAGGAAGTTGCGTGGGCAGCTTTTGTGATAAGAATGGCTGGCAATGGGTATTAGACCGCACCAGTACTACATTCCATCTCTATAATTCTATAAGGATGCAAGAACAGCTAATAGAGAGTGAAAAGAGAAGAGAGTGAGTGCAACAGCCTCATATTTCAATGACGGGTGGATGGAGGCTATCATGAAAGATAGAAAAGGAGGGAAGAATTCAGGAGAGAGAGAGAGAGAGAGAGAGAGAGAGAGATATAGAGAGAGAGAGAGAGAGAGAGAGAGAGAGAGAGAGAGAGAGAGAGAGAGAGAGAGAGATGCTGGGGATGCAGACAAAAGGGGAAAAAAACATTTGGAGCCTCCCCCCTCATCAGTCTCTGGGGAACAGGGGATTATGGAAATGTATAAATGCAAGGGAGACTGACAGAGCGAGAGAGCCAATGGGAGAGGGCGGGGGAGAGAGCGATGCTATTGGTTGACTGTTATAACATCAAGCGTGATAGAAATATTGCTCTCGCAGTCTAAGAAATCGAAGAGACAGAGACAGAGACAGAGACAGACAGTAGTCTCGGGGCATATTATTCAGGTGTGTTTTTCCCTGCAGTAGCAGAAGAAATGGGCTTTTAGAGAGAGAGGCGAAGGGAAATGAGCAGGGAGGGAACAAGAGAAAGGTGGGTTAATTAACTTATGACTACTGAGGGTTGTGGAGATTTTTGCTTGAGCACAAGAGTGATTTCAAAATAGGAATACATGCATCTCACCATGTAGATGTTCTGCAGGCTCCTAGCTGGTAGATTTGCTAATGTTTTTTTTTTAATCAAGACAAAATCTAAATATTTGAAGGAATCTGAGGGATGCATCTGAGAGGGGGATGCAAAGCAGAGCATTCTGACATGGTGCCGACCCAAACTGACAGAGACAGAGTTGAGCGAGGAAAGAGTGGACTGTTCAGTGGCAGACACATCTCCAACAAGACACAGGTATTCTCTACTCGATATTAAGACCAGTCAAGGCATCGCTCCATGCTATCTACAACACCCTTTGACAATCTGCTGTCATCCCATCTTCACGTCCATCCTCATTTACATTTCATTAGCCTTGCTAGTTTAAACAGCCATTTGATTTGAAATCAGCAATCAGCAATCAGTAACTTGCTGTGTTAAAATTGTGTTACATGGATTCTTAATGGAAGAGCAATACTCTACTGTATTTGTAAGTGAATAATGTACACGTTCAGATACGCAATTTATTTTTACAATATAGTAATAAAATAATGTAATAAGCCAAAATACTGTCTGATCTACAAAATAACTCATAGCTAATCTGCCAACTATGGTTGTTTACAAACACAGTCAATAGGATTTGGTGATATGCGTCACCGATGGTATTCGTTAACGGCGCTTGAGTCAAAGCAACAGATGACTTGAAAGCCATACTACAAATAATTGAAATAGCATAAGCCATACCATCGTTCACATTAACCATTGCTGTTCTTGAACAGTGTTTGGCTCAGTGTGGAGAGGAATCCTGCATCTCTGTAGTCGGCGTGTCAGTGAGACACATTGTGCTCTTGTTGCTCTGAATAAAATGGGTAGGCTTTGTCTAAGCAGAAAGTACAGGGAGGGGGAAGGGGAGGACACAGACATTATGACTGTGAGAGATTGAAAAGAGGAGCACCCGACCAACTGATGACAACTGTGGCTGTGAGCAGAACCCCTATACGTGCTTTTCTAAAGACTTCTCCTGCTCAGACACATCGAATGGGCGCAGGAAGAGAGAGAGAATGACCGGATGACGATGAGATAAGAGGGGACATTGAAGCACACAGCTCGAGTTGAGACCTTCACCTCACCTGGAGAATACAGACTCTCAATACAGCTTGCATCTGAGGGGAAGAGTCAGAGAGAGAAAACAGACACTAGCCTCCTTAGAGGAAGGAGGGAGAGCGGGAGAGAGAGGGGGTGGGGGGGGGGCTTAGAGAACGAGAGGGAGAGTAGGGGAGAATTCCCTTCCTCTCGCTCGACCCGTCTGCTCGTCAGGCTGGCTGGCCCAGCCATGGCTTTCACCTTTGCGGCCTTCTGCTACATGCTCACCCTGGTGCTGTGCGCTGCCCTCATCTTCTTTGTCATATGGCAGGTGAGTTACACACAGAACAGGTCATAAGGCAGGTGAGTTACACACAGAACAGGTCATAAGGCAGGTGAGTTACACACAGAACAGGTCATAAGGCAGGTGAGTTACACACAGAACAGGTCATAAGGCAGGTGAGTTACACACAGAACAGGTCATAAGGCAGGTGAGTTACACACAGAACAGGTCATAAGGCAGGTGAGTTACACACAGAACAGGTCATAAGGCAGGTGAGTTACACACAGAACAGGTCATAAGGCAGGTGAGTTACACACAGAACAGGTCATAAGGCAGGTGAGCTACACACAGAACAGGTCATATGGCAGGTGAGTTACACACAGAACAGGTCATAAGGCAGGTGAGCTACACACAGAACAGGTCATAAGGCAGGTGAGCTACACACAGAACAGGTCATATGGCAGGTGAGTTACACACAGAACAGGTCATATGGCAGGTGAGTTACACACAGAACAGGTCATATGGCAGGTGAGTTACACACAGAACAGGTCATAAGGCAGGTGAGTTACACACAGAACAGGTCATAAGGCAGGTGAGCTACACACAGAACAGGTCATATGGCAGGTGAGTTACACACAGAACAGGTCATAAGGCAGGTGAGTTACACACAGAACAGGTCATATGGCGGGTGAGCTACACACAGAACAGGTCATATGGCAGGTGAGTTACACACAGAACAGGTCATATGGCAGGTGAGTTACACACAGAACAGGTCATATGGCAGGTGAGTTACACACAGAACAGGTCATATGGCAGGTGAGTTACACACAGAACAGGTCATATGGCAGGTGAGTTACACACAGAACAGGTCATATGGCAGGTGAGTTACACACAGAACAGGTCATATGGCAGGTGAGTTACACACAGAACAGGTCATATGGCAGGTGAGTTACACACAGAACAGGTCATATGGCAGGTGAGTTACACACAGAACAGGTCATAAGGCAGGTGAGTTACACACAGAACAGGTCATATGGCAGGTGAGTTACACACAGAACAGGTCATAAGGCAGGTGAGTTACACACAGAACAGGTCATATGGCAGGTGAGTTACACACAGAACAGGTCATATGGCAGGTGAGTTACACACAGAACAGGTCATATGGCAGGTGAGCTACACACAGAACAGGTCATATGGCAGGTGAGTTACACACAGAACAGGTCATATGGCAGGTGAGTTACACACAGAACAGGTCATAAGGCAGGTGAGTTACACACATAACAGGTCATATGGCAGGTGAGTTACACACAGAACAGGTCATAAGGCAGGTGAGTTACACACAGAACAGGTCATATGGCAGGTGAGTTACACACAGAACAGGTCATATGGCAGGTGAGTTACACACAGAACAGGTCATATGGCAGGTGAGTTACACACAGAACAGGTCATATGGCAGGTGAGCTACACACAGAACAGGTCATAAGGCAGGTGAGTTACACACAGAACAGGTCATATGGCAGGTGAGTTACACACAGAACAGGTCATAAGGCAGGTGAGTTACACACAGAACAGGTCATAAGGCAGGTGAGTTACACACAGAACAGGTCATAAGGCAGGTGAGTTACACACAGAACAGGTCATATGGCAGGTGAGTTACACACAGAACAGGTCATATGGCAGGTGAGTTACACACAGAACAGGTCGTATGGCAGGTGAGTTACACACAGAACAGGTCATATGGCAGGTGAGTTACACACAGAACAGGTCATATGGCAGGTGAGTTACACACAGAACAGGTCATAAGGCAGGTGAGTTACACACAGAACAGGTCATAAGGCAGGTGAGTTACACACAGAACAGGTCATAAGGCAGGTGAGTTACACACAGAACAGGTCATAAGGCAGGTGAGTTACACACAGAACAGGTCATATGGCAGGTGAGTTACACACAGAACAGGTCGTATGGCAGGTGAGTTACACACAGAACAGGTCATAAGGCAGGTGAGTTACACACAGAACAGGTCATAAGGCAGGTGAGTTACACACAGAACAGGTCATATGGCAGGTGAGTTACACACAGAACAGGTCATATGGCAGGTGAGTTACACACAGAACAGGTCATATGGCAGGTGAGTTACACACAGAACAGGTCATATGGCAGGTGAGTTACACACAGAACAGGTCATATGGCAGGTGAGTTACACACAGAACAGCTCATAGAACAGGTCACAGAACAGGTCATATGGCAGGTGAGTTATGCAGAACAAAACTCAAAACAGGGTTTCGAGGTGTAGGCCCGCCAACGTCCATACTCTCTCCCACACCCCCCACCTACACACAGTCACACAGTACTGAGAGGAATGGAGAGTGCATAATTGTGTATATCACTCATGTAGCCTACTTATGTACATATGCAGGTAATCACACACAAAAGTACTGTATTTCTTTGCGTGGACTGAGTCTGTTCCATCTCAGCTAAAGAGTCATTTGAATTTAAAGCCTGTTTCGCACAGAAGAGCTGGTCAAAAAAAATAAAAAAAATAAAATGCAATACTGGTGGATATGTGACCCTTCACGTTGCCTCTTAAATGACAGCATGTAGCCTTAATACAAAGCACAGACATGCTGTATTATGTACTCAATGGAAAAATATTGAATTACATAGATAGGACGGCTCATATTAAATCCATAAAGATGAGCCTTGAAGACACAAAATGTGCAGGTTTTTCAAATGACTGAGTTATAAGGTGGCTTATTACTGCTTGTCTGAACCTTTCACATAGAGTAAATGGTTTATGTCATAGACCATCGAACCGGCAAAAAGGCAGATCCCAGCCTGCCTTATCCCTCCACATGAAAGGGGCTTCTGAAGAGAGAGTCTTGACATAAAAAAGGCATTTCTTCAAACAAGGCGACCCATGGCATTAGCAAACTGTGTCTGTTAGCAAACTGTGTCTGTCTGCAGAATTCGGAGTGGAATTTGCACAGACATCACAGGAGACCGGTGCGCTCAATATGCTGCGGTTAGCCCTCATTGTCACAGCTGCAGACTTCTCAAATACTTCAGCCTTTCTCCTCCAGATTTAAAGCGACAGTTCACCCCGAAACCCAAAATATATATTCTCCATCTTACCTGTAGTGCTATTCATCCATCTAGATCGTTTTGGTGTGAGTTGCTGAGTTTTGGAGATATCGGCCGTAGAGATGTCTGCCTTCTCTGTGGAACTGGATGGCACTCGGCTTGTGGTGCTCAAAGCGCCAAAAAAACAAAAATACTTTTGAAAAACTCAATTGCAATGTCTCTTTCCAGAAATCATGATGGTTATTCAAGATAAACCACAGACATTTTTTGTGTGAGCAGTTTCATGTAGGAACTACATTATTAGCTGTTAGCAGCTAGTGGATGTAGTTTGGTCGAAAGAAACTACGTGCTGCCTGCTGCTGCTAGCTAGTTGCCAGCTAGCTAGCAGCTAGTAGGTGTAGTTTGATCAAAAGAAAATAGTTACTACACAAAACTGCTACAACAAGGTCTGTGGATTATCTAACCGGGTCATGATTTCTGGAAAGAAACATTGCTGTTGAGTTTTTCAAATGTATTTTGGGCGCTTTGAGCACCACATCCAGTTCCACAGAGAAGGCAGACACCTCTATGACCGACATCTCCCAAACTCAGCAACTCACACCAAAACGATCTGGATAAATAGCACTACAGGTAAGAGGGAAAATATATTTTGGGGTGAACTGTCCCTTTAACATTCAATCCAATCCATGGTGGTGTGAATAATGTGAAATGCAAGTCAGATCATTACTGTAGGAAAATAAGACTTGAAATGACTAACGTAGGCTCTTGACTTGATTAAGTGGGTGAGACTAAATATGAGTGAGTCGGTGTGTCTGTGTGTGAGAGAGACGGGTAGAAGCTTGTGTCTGGCTCGGCAGTGAACCATGTGATTGAAAATGCTTATCAAACTATGATTTAGTTCCACCCCTTCCCCCAATCTGCCTCCATCCACGATTAGAGCTCCTCATTTTCTGTGTGGCTCTCAACCAATCAGAGAGCGCATTCACTGCTACAGTAACCATGGAGCCCACTGAGGGGCTCACCATGTCGCCATGGAAACTGCATCTGTTTACAACAGAGCTGAAAAAGAGCTGTGAAAAAGACAAAACTGTTAAGACATTTTTATTCCGTTATTATGCCTTTCAATAAGCCATCAAAATTAAGCCACACCATTTGAAAGCTGCACAGCAGATGGGAATTCCACTAGGATTTATCAGTATTTTCATTGGGCTATTAATCACAGTTGGTTAGGAAATAATTATCACCCACATTCACCTAGGAGCAGTGCTACAGTATGACAGATAGTGAAGCTAATTTAAACAACCAGTCATTCCTTTACTCCTGTATATCCCCAGCTTAATATATATTTGATGTTTCTTAATAAAAAGGCCAAAGAAAAGAGCAATAGCCTACTCAAGAATATGCAGGGGTTCAGCTGGAATATTTACATAGCAGATAATGTGGCCCGTTGTTTGTTTGCAGTGCAGTAATCCTCTTCCATACAAAATCAACAACACATTAATTTGTCATGAATAAGTCGCTTCCTACCCCTCATATAACTTTGGATAATAAGTCGCTTCCTACCCCTCATATTACTTTGGATATGGATTGATCATTTATGCTGCCTGGAAATATTTGATTTGCTTTGTTTGCATAGTCTCAGCTCCCAGGTGAGCTCCCATGGTGAGTGGCGTCAACAGTGCCACCTACACCAAACTAGTGAGCGAAGTGGATAGAGACTGAGAACTGAGTCTATACATGGATGTTCTGGCTTATAATGTAAACTCCATAAGAGCTTACTGAGACAGAGATTGGCCTCAGAGTGAAAGAGGAAATGAAAACAAACAGTGCGAGGAGAGGGTCATATCAAAACCAACACTGTCATAGCGACACAAGGGGAGAATTTCAATCATGTCTTTTGCAGAGACAATTTGACATCTTAGATACTGTCTTTAGTAACACACTGCTGCATAGTGACCTACTACACATGGCACAAAGACCACATCTCACCTAAAATGGAAGGACTATTGTATATATCTTGCTCTGTCTGCATGCTGAATGGTGAGCGCAGACTGACATGTAATAGACTATACATGTCAGTCTGCATTCACCATTCAATCACCATGTGTATTCAGGCAACAGGCAAACAGTAGAGGATATGTAGTGAGTTTCCAGTGATACATCGTTCCAGGTTTCCATCAACTATACTGAAAACAATTATATGCATGAGATGAATTACAGTATTATACAACATAGTCATAACTCCTGAGGCTGAAACATGGTGCAAAGAAACAGAGATGGTTAAAAAATAACAGAAGAGTTTTTTAATGTATTAATAGGTTATTAATTGGTATTCCAAGGTATAATTTACACATGTACATTCTTTTTTCAGATCATAGCATTTGATGAGCTTCGCACAGACTTCAAAAACCCCATTGATCAGAGCAATCCCACCCGAGCGGTAAGACCTGACTTGAAATCTTTCATCAAATGTGCACACAGAGAAATTCCATTTGGTTTAATGTTGACGGATAGCAGCCGACATACAGACTGTGTATGTCGGCAACATCAAATGTTTTGGATGTATCTATTCAGTTTTTCAATATCAAATATTTGTGTAACTTTGGAAACAATCCTTTTAAAAGCATACTTACAGAGGTTGCAACAATGGCACACAGGCATAATTTGCCTTGAATATTAATTTGTATGCAAATGAAAATCAGCCTTCCAGCAAGGCACCTGCATGATTTGATCAATCACACTCAAGATATGGATTTCTAGTCACATTTTTTGCCCTCTCTGCAACAAAAGCACAGCTAAGGTTTCCCCTCACTAAGAGAGATGAAGTTATCCCACAAAAGTATCACAACCTGCTGGAGTTGCATGAAGTCATCTTCTTAGTTAAAATTGGCTAAGTGGGTTCCGGGTGCACGTGTCAGTCCCAATTTTCGACAGTCACAAAACAGTGAAGTGCCATTAATTAATCCAAAATAAGTGGAAGTGGCAGAATGCTGCTGCAATGGTTTCTCTCTCTCTCTCTCTCTCTCTCTCTCTCTCTCTCTTTTTTTTTTTTTTTTTTTTTGGGGGGGTAACAAGAAATAAAAGCTAGCACTTTCTGGAGTGAGCTAACGAGCTAAAGAGGAAACTGATTGTAGATATCAGTTTAGCAAGCTAGCGTCAGAGGCTGAATATTTCTCAAGCTTTTTTGCAAAGAGCAGGCCTAGCTAGCTATCATGTCAGCCTGCTTCTGAAGTGCAAAGTGAGTCATGAGGAGTGGGAGAGAAGAGTGTCACTGCACAACTGCAGTATGGAGGAAAGCAAATTACATCTATTAGGCCTTAGGGGGCAACCTCTGATGTGCTACTAATGCTAACCTCTCACAAGATCTCGCCAGAGAATCCAGCTGGCTTGCAAGGTTACTGATGTGTTGCCATCACCCTAAAACCTGAATTGGGTGTCATATCAAAAATGTCAGACATGTTCAGAAATATCATAGTTCTCTCAGGATGCAAGGTCACTCCTGCCCAACAGCACAAACAAGTGGCTTACAGGAGCACAGGGCAGCAGCATCTGAAGATAGACAGACAGCTATTTATTCTGATGTACAGGTACACTGTACTGTAGGGAGAGCGCATATTTTCACAATTGCCTTTGTCTATAAAAAATATAATTGTAATTAATTATATTGTTAAGTGTCACCAATAAAAACAACTCCCCCTTCAACTAAACCTTCAACTAACTACATGTTAACTACTACAGTTAAAAATTAGCCAGCTGGCTAACACTGGCACATTTACAGAAAAGTTGATTAATGTGTGCTGTCCTTATAAATAAATAAATAAATAAATAAATAAATAAATAAATAAATAAATAAATAAATAAATAAATAAACATGTACAGTAACAAGAAAAAAACACCCATGAAAGGCAAAAACAGAAAGATCTTGGGTAAGGCTATACAGAGCGGGATCAGGTGTGTGATGTGAGTGCAGACAAAGACAAACATTTTGATGACAAAAATGAGCTTGAACAAAACCCACAGAACTTCCACAGTGAGAAGTCTAGCCTGGAGGGTCTTCGGCACTGCGAGGGGAAAAAAGTGCCACATGGACATTTTTCATCTGTCACTCTGGTCACTTTTTGTTTTAATGTCTTTTCAACTTTTCAACAGGGGTTAAAACATCACAAAACAAAACGCTTGCTCCGGGCGCTGTCAGAATAACTTGCTGGGGGTGTTGCTCTCAGTGCCACCACTCAATCTGACAACCTTGGAGTGAGGAGGACGTGGGCGTAAATTAATATCAATATCTCAGCCCATCTCGGCTGTGATTGGTCAGTTGACAAACAAATTGACTGAAGTGCTTTTTCTGGAGGCAGCAGCATAATCTATCTGCCTGTGAAATAACAAAATGAAAGCCTCTGAGGAGGTTTAACATGGTGGGCACGCGCTCTTAAGATTTATTTAATTTCAAGGGTTATTTCATTTAGGTGGATGTAGAAAGTCTACTTTTGACAAATGAAACGAGTGACTTTGCTTACTTGGATAGTTTTTTGGGCATATTTAATAATAATAATAATAGCTTGGATTTATATAGTGCCTTTCAAGGAACCCAAGGCCGCTTTACAAAAGTACAAAAAGATAATGGACACACAAAGAACATAACAAAGAACAGAAGAGACTAGATGCCGAAGGCTGTGTTGAACAGGTGGGTCTTGAGTAGAGTCTTGGAAGTAACCAGGGCGTTGCGGATTTCAGCTGGGAGAGAGTTCCAAAGGGTGGGGGCCGCCACGCTGAAGGCTCTGGCCCCAACGGTCTGCAGGCGGGAGTGGGGGATGGAGAGGAGACCCGAGTTGGAGGACCTCAGGTTCCGGGACAGGGTGTAGGGTTGCAGGAGGTCAGACAGGTACTGGGGGGCGAGGGCGTGGAGGGGTTTGTAAGTGAGGAGTAGGATTTTATACAAGATACGGGACTTGACCGGGAGCCAGTGGAGGTGGATGAGGGTGGGAGTGATGTGCTGCCAGGGTTTGGTGCGGGTCAGAACCCTGGCAGCTGAGTTTTGTACATATTGGAGCCTGTCTAGAGTTTTGTTGGTAACCCCGAACAGGACTCCGTTACAGTAGTCCAGGCGGGAGGTGATGAAGGTGTATGAGGGTTTCAGCAACGGAGTCAGAGAGTGATGGCCGGAGTCGGGAGATGTTTCTGAGGTGGTAGAAGGCAGATTTGGTGATGGTTTTGATGTGGGAGTGGAAGGAGGGGGTGGAGTCGAGGATGACGCCCAGGTTGCGGACTTCAGTGGATGGTGAGATAGAGCAGCCGTCTACGTCGAGGAGGAGATCTCCAACCTTCCTGAGCAGTGCCGCCGGTGCCACAACCATGAGCCCGGTCTTTTTACTGTTGAGTTTGAGGAGATTAGATGACATCCAGGATTTGATTTCACGGAGGCAGTTGACAAGGGCCTGGGGGCGAGGTGGGTGGATGGTTTTGTGGAGAGGTATAGCTGCGTGTCATCGGCATAGCAGTGAAAGTTAAGACCATGGTGGCGGATGATCTGGCCAAGGGGCCCATGTAGGTGGTGAAGAGGGGAGGTCCAAGCACGGAGCCTTGAGGCACGCCGTGGTGTACTGGGGCAGGGGTGGAGGTGTGTTTGTTTATTGTGACGAACTGTTGCCGGTTGGAGAGGTAGGAGGAGAACCTGCAGGCAAGGGCAGTGCCGGTGAGGCCCAGGTAGTGGGAAAGGCGGTTGAGGAGAATGGTGTGAGAGACTGTATCGAAGGCTGCAGAGAGGTCCAGGAGGATGAGAATGGTGATGTGGCTGGAGTCAGCAGCAGTGAGGAGGTCGTTTGTGATTTTAATGAGAGCAGTCTCTGTGCTGTGGTGGATTCTGAAACCGGATTGAAGGGGCTCATAGAGCTCATGGTTGGACATGTGCTGGTGGAGTTGGGCGGCAACCGCTCTTTCCAGGATTTTGCTAAGGAAAGGAATGTTGGAGATCGGGCGGTAGTTGTTGAGGTCGTCGGGGTCCAGGGCTGGCTTTTTGAGGATGGGTGTGACTGAGGCTGTTTTGAAGCTGGAAGGAACTGTACCAGATTGAAGAGAGCAGTTGATGATGTCAGTCATGATGGGGCAGAGAGTGGGAAGGGCTGCCATGACCAGGGCAGAAGGTATGGGGTCGAGAGAGCAGGTGGAGGCCTTGGCCTTGGAGACCAGTTTGGCAACGTGAGGGGTGTCCACAGGGGAAAAGGAAGAGAGGCGGCACTGAGGGAGGTGTACAGTGGGGGGAGGGGCGTCATGGGGTTGGGATCCATGTGGTGGAGGGGAAGCCTGGAGTTGCTGGTGGATAGAATCCACTTTGGCCTGGAAGAAGTCCAGGAACTTAGAGCAGAGGTTGGAGGAGCCAGAGGGGTGAGTGGCAGAGAGGGGACTGAGAAGCCGGCGAATGGTGGAGAACAGCATCCTGGGGTGGTTTTGCTGGTTTGAAATGAGAGTAGAGTAGTAGTGGGTCTTGGTTGAATTGAACTGTATTGACACAGTAAGGGCAGTTAGGGGAGGCTAGGGATTCTTGTGAAATATGAGCAGTTGTGGGCCAACAATTGAAACTTTAAATAAAACAATTGTATTAGCTGGTACTGTAGTCCAACACTGCTCCAGTACCTTGGGAGGAGCTTGTGCACAAAGCATAGGAAAAGGTTTTCACATAGCCTAATGTGTACTGTACACACCAAAGCAGCAGCTGAGGCTAAACAGTGAGGCTGTGGATTGGATTTAGTGCAACATCCACTTTCCGGTCACTCAGGGAGCTTGGAATTTGTGTCATGGCTTCAGAAGTGCTCAAAGTGCAGCTTGTTCTGGCTGAAGAGAACAGGCCTCACAGGCGGAACAAACTGGGGAAACTCATCTGGCAACTAGATCGATATTATCTCTTATAGAATAATAGGTAGAACTTTTCAGTTTGGGTTACATAAGGACACCAAAACCAGCATGGTTTAGGCTACAGCATTATGAGGCAAGGGCTACACTGCATAATAGAGTACAGCAGGGATGATGTATTTTCACAGAGCTTGCACTTCCTGGTTCCTATGTGTAAAAGTCAATGGAATTTCTGTATGGGGATTTTTTTTGTTAAATACTTGAAATAAGGTCTGTGGTTAACGAAACGTTATAAAAGAGTGAACTTTGTGCTCAAGAAGATCATCTTCATTTTCTGAAAATCGTGTTTAAAAAAGAGCCCACACATTTACGTTTCGAAGATCATACAAGTCGCTACTATTTTTCTCACTTACTTGCCCAGGTGATGAAAACAAATGACTCTAGGTGCATGAATACCAAGCCACAGCTACAGCTAGCCACAACCAGAGTAAACACAGCTAGCCACAACCAGAGTAAACACAGCTAGCCACAACCAGAGTAAACACAGCTAGCCACAACCAGAGTAAACAAGCCACAGCTAGCCACAACCAGAGTAAACACAGCTAGCCACAACCAGAGTAAACACAGCTAGCCACAACCAGAGTAAACACAGCTAATGGAAACGGCTCAAGACAGATGGCTTTCATTTCTAAAACTTATAATTGAGTTTCCTCACATGGCTCACAGGAGACTCCAAAACAGCCTGGCTCACAGCAAGACGATATGGGGCAAGGGCCTTAGCCTTATGGCCTCAAATGTGGCTGCTATGTATTTGTATTTAATGAGACATCTTGAGTTGGAATCTGGTTTGACACCTTCATTCTTGGGTATGAATGTGTGAAAAGTCACTCAAAAGCTATTGTGTTTCCCCAAATCCCATGGTTGTCTGCTTCCATGCTGCTGGGTGGTTGCTTGTGCAACAGAGCTACTGTAGGCTCATATGCATTGTACAGTGCAAATTTACCAGCTAAATAACCACATTTTTATATGAACTTCTATCTTTTCCAGCTACTGTACCTGTTACAGTTTTAATTTGAACATTTTGTGAATGCATCACTGGAAATTGGCTCGCACATGATGCATTTGATTTGTTAGACATGCCATGACATGACATGCCATTTTATTTTTTAATGACAAGCACAGCATGAAGAAACCTACAGGCTGTTGATCAAACTGTCTCTCCACTTAACTCTTTCCACCTCACTCTGTTTCTCCACTTCACAGAGAGAACGAATTCTCAATATTGAAAGAATCTGCAACCTGTTGCGGAGGGTGAGTGATGTTTCTCACCTGGTGGTGGTGGTGGATGAGTAACAGGGGGGCATCAGAAAACCACTTAACATTTATCTGTGACTATTGTGAAGACCACGACATGCTGATTCCTTTCTAACTTTTTTACACACCCATCTGCACTATGCATCATCACGGTTCTGCAGACTCACAGAAGCTCCAGGAGTGATGACAAATACTGATAGTCTAATAATATCACTCACAACATTTGTGACTCAGTGTATTGGTGTATTTCTTCCCAATCTAACACTTGGCTTTTTTTTTTCATCACGCACTTGGTGGGAAACTACCAGAAAGATTAGCATAGTTATAAAAAAAAATGTTACTTCAACATATAAGTGAGGACCTCAAATAGATCTAACAGTTATGTTGAAATCTCAGAGATCGTCACTTTTCACTTTTTCAGATAAAATATTTGGCCAGAGGAAGAAAGAATGGAAGTAGGAGGTAGTGAATTTGGGTCGGAGCAAGGAGTGGTGTTATGAATGACTGGAGAGGGGAAGGAAGAACTGATGTCAGTTGTCCGATAGGCATCTTGGTACACAAGGACACAGCTGGGCTCTACTTGCTCCTCTGTTGCTTTTCCCACCTTGATGTATGTTCAAAATGGGAATAGGTCTATAGTCAAAATGGGAAGAAGGTCTATAGTCAAAATGGGAATAAGGTCTATAGTCAAATTCAAAATGGGAATAAGGTCTATAGTCAAAATGGGAATAAGGTCTATAGTCAAAATGGGAATAGATCTATAGTCAAAATGGAAATAATGTATATAGTCAAAATGGGAATAGGTCTATAGTCAAAATGGAAATAATGTATATAGTCAAAATGGGAATATGGTCTATAGTCAAAATGGAAATAATGTATATAGTCAAAATGGGAATAAGGTCTATAGTCAAAATGGGAATAAGGTCTATAGTCAAAATGGGAATAAGTTCTATAGTCAAAATGGAAATAATGTCTATAGTCAAAATGGGAATATGGTCTATAGTCAAAATGGAAATAATGTCAAAACGGGAATAAGGTCTATAGTCAAAATGGGAATAAGGTCTATAGTCAAAATGGAAATAATGTATATAGTCAAAATGGGAATAAGGTCTATAGTCAAAATGGAAATAATGTATATAGTCAAAATGGGAATAAGGTCTATAGTCAAAATGGAAATAATGTATATAGTCAAAATGGGAATAGGTCTATAGTCAAAATAGGAATAAGGACTATAGTCAAATTGGAGTAAGGTCTATACTCAAAACGGGAATAAGGTCTATAGTCAAAATGGGAATAGGTCTATAGTCAAAATGGAAATAAGGTCTATAGTCAAAATGGGAATAAGGTCTATAGTCAAAATGGGGGGAAATGCTCATTGAATGTTTGCTCAGAGTGAAGGTAACTGATTCCGCCACATTTTAAGTAGCCTGAGGACGTTTTTAACTGATGTATTGATCGATTATTTGCCCTAAAAGATAACATTCTGCATGTTTTGTAAAATATCACAGGATCAAATCACAGTACTGGCTCTGTTACAGATTTAAAAAAGCTGTAGCTTTATTGCTTCAGGTTTTGGTAGTACTGTGTTGGGAGCTTTGTGCATTTGGTGATCCCCACCTCGAGTGAACACCCACATGCACGCACGCACGCTCATACACACACACACACACACACACACACACACACACACACACACACGCACGCGTGTGCGCTCACACACACACACGCATGCAGGCATGCATGCACGCACACACACACGCACGCACGCACACACACACACACACACACACGCACGCACACACGCACGCACGCACACGCACACACACACACACACACACACACAATCTGATTTTGTTATGTCTCTGGTGTTTGTGTGGGAGACAGAGGAAAGGGAGGAAGACATAATTAGCTCCACTGTTCACATCCTCCACCTTACTTCCCCCTTTCTTCTTCTTCTTATTAGTTGGTGGTTCCGGAGTACTCCATCCATGGGCTGTTCTGCCTGATGTTCATGTGTGCTGGAGAGTGGGTCACGCTCGGCCTGAATATCCCCCTGCTATTCTACCATCTCTGGAGGTAGTGCTGCATGACACATCTCTAACAGCTTTCTGTCGGTCCAGCGATGGGTGAAACTACTCTCTGCCCAGGGGGTGTCTGGGTAGTGTATATAGGTAAAAGCACTCACCTACCACCGCGGACACCCGCCTTCAATGCCGGGCAGCGGTACCTCCGGCTTGGTCGGACGTTCCTACAGACACAATTGGCCGTGTCTGTGGGTGGGAAGCCGGTGGGGTATGGTCCTGGTCGCTGCACCAGCGCCTCCTCTGGTCAGTCGGTTGGTCGTGCGCCTGTTCGGGGGATAGGGGAACTGGGGGAATAGCATGATCCCTCCACGTGCTACTGTACGTCCTGCCAGTGAAACTCTTCAGATTCAGATTCAGATTCAGATTCGCTGAGCAGCTGGCGACTGCACATATATCAGAGGAAGCATGTGCTAGTCTACGGCTCTCCCCAGATCGGCAGAGGGGGGGGAACAATGGCCAGGGACAGCAGGGGGAATTGGCCGAGTACAATTGGGGAGAAATTTGGAGAAACATCTACTACAACTAGAACGACCGCAACGCGGACTTATGCCTCCGCCATTAGTTCATTCTTGAGTCCAAGTGGATGTTGGAGCCAAATTGGAAGAAATTGCATCAAGGCGTTTCTGTGCAGAAATGGATATTTGAGCCAAATGTGAAGAAATTTAGTCAATGTGTTACTGAGATATGGCGTTACCGAGCTTGAAAATGGCATTTGTTAGGTCACTGTGACCTTGACCTTTGACCTTTGATAACCAAAATGGAATCAGTTCATCCTTGAGCCTAAGTGAATGTTTAAGGCGAATCTGATGAAATTCCGTCCAGGCGTTCCTCAGATATCGCGTTAACAAGCTTGAAAATGGCGTTTGAGAGGTCACAGTGACCTTGACCTTTGACCTTTGACCACCAAAATCTAATCAGATCATCCTTGAGCCTAAGTGAATGTTTAAGGTGAATGTGATGAAATTCCGTCCAGGCGTTCCTCAGATATCGCGTTAACAAGCTTGAAAATGGCGTTCGAGAGGTCACAGTGACCTTGACCTTTGACCTTTGACCACCAAAATCTAATCAGATCATCCTTGAGCCTAAGTGAATGTTTAAGGCGAATCTGATGAAATTCCGTCCAGGCGTTCCTCAGATATCGCGTTAACAAGCTTGAAAATGGCGTTGGAGAGGTCACAGTGACCTTGACCTTTGACCTTTGACCACCAAAATCTAATCAGATCATCCTTGAGCCTAAGTGAATGTTTAAGGCGAATCTGATGAAATTCCGTCCAGGCGTTCCTCAGATATCGCGTTAACAAGCTTGAAAATGGCGTTCGAGAGGTCACAGTGACCTTGACCTTTGACCTTTGACCACCACAATCTAATCAGATCATCTTTGAGCCTAAGTGAATGTTTAAGGCGAATCTGATGAAATTCCGTCCAGGCGTTCCTCAGATATCGCGTTAACAAGCTTGAAAATGGCGTTCGAGAGGTCACAGTGACCTTGACCTTTGACCTTTGACCACCAAAATCTAATCAGATCATCCTTGAGCCTAAGTGAATGTTTAAGGCGAATCTGATGAAATTCCGTCAAGGCGTTCCTCAGATATGGCGTTAACAAACATCCGTACGGACGGACATCCGTACGGACATCCGTACGGCCATACGGACGGACAACCCGGATCCATAATGCCTTCGGCCTGGCTTCGCCGGCGGAGGCATAAAAACAGTAGATTGTAGTAGATTTAAAATTACTAAAAACTACTTTCTACCCTTTCAGGTTTTTCCATCGGCCAGCAGACGGCTCGGAGGTCATGTACGATCCTGTCAGCGTGATGAATGCAGATATTCTCAATTATTGTCAAAAGGAGTCCTGGTGTAAGCTCGGGTTTTACCTGCTCTCTTTCTTCTATTATCTCTATAGGTAAGTTCTTTCAGTGATGCCTTTTGAACATTGTCTTTGAAATTCTATGAAATGGAAACATAATTACTGTTCTCTCTCTTATGTTTTCTCATCTGTCACTGTACCCGGTTCTTCCTGAAAGTATGGTCTACGCCTTGGTGAGCTTCTAACAGAGGACAGAAGACTTAGGGACAAAAACAAAAAGTCTGTAAAAAAGACATGGAGACATCACTTTTTCCTCTTATAGTCCCATCACTGGCCTGGATTTACAAGGATCTACCCTTGGATTAACGAAGAAGAGCATTTCTGAGTGATAATGAGAATGTAAAGGTTTTGCCTCCATCATCATCAGAATGGGCTCTGTCGGTCTGTTTGTTCCTCTGTTTCTCTGTCCCACTGTGACATCATCAGTGATGTCATAAATCCCACGGTGACATCATCAGTGATGTCATAAATCCCAGTGATGTCATAAATGTCACTACTGTGACATCATCAGTGATGTCATAAATCCTTCATAAATCCCAATGATGAAATCCCACTGTGACATCATCACTGATGTCATAAATCTGACATCATCAGTGATGCTGGTCTCATTGGCCACACAGCAGCCGAGCTGCGGGCAAGGCGGCCGAGCTGCGAATGCGAGCTGCAGGGCCAGCTCGGCGAGCTGAAGGACGGAATTGAGCGTGCATAGTGCGCGAGATCCCTAGTTTGATTATATTGCCCAGACATTGGCTGGGGAGTGAAATTAAACAGAAAGTGAACATAGACAGTGCTTGTGTTGCCTTTGACCTTTGACGCATCACATGATCTAACAATATATCTGAAGGGCTGGAGCTTTCCCCTGCTGCTCTTACTGATCCCGTCACTCAACTCACTGTGAACCTCCAATCATGCAGGGGCTACAACACTAATTGATGCACCTGTGTTCTTTGATTATGAAAACAGACTACAAGCAAGATGATTTTGGTATTATTCCATGGAGTCAAGATGATACACACCTCTAATATCAAATCATCGATATGGTGTTACAGGTATAAAATAGAATATGAACTTTTATGAACCGTCAAAATTAACAGTAGAACTCTGAAGCACTGTAAGAAACCCAAAGGGCCCGGCAGGGAGGGGAACAACAGTTTTAATTAGTGTGTGTAATCATGCAGAAAGGATCATGGACACCCTGCAGCAGGGTTTGAGACAAGGCCGATATCAAACGCCCCCACCCCCACTCTGCCACACATAATACCAAAATGACTCCGTTTATTTACAAAAAGCATAGTGCAAAAATTAAAAGTGAATAAGTACAAGTGAAGACAAAAGGATAAGGCTAGATAAACCCTATTTCTATGTCAAGGCTCTGTCTGGCCTGGTCTTTCACTTGCTTCAACGCACACTTGATTTTGGCACTGTATTTTTTGTTAGAAAAGAAAAGACAGACAGAAACAGACCTGTTGTGTTTTTGCAGCATGCAGGGAGCGCCTTATATTATTATATTATTATTATTATTATTATTATTATTATTATTATTATTATTATTATTATTATTATTGGTATTATTAGTAGTACTATTATATTATATATATTATATTATTATATATGCAGGGAGCGCCTTGTTTATATTTCCAGTTAAGTTTACTCTACTCATCTGCATCTATACTAGTCATTTCAGCACAGCAGCATTTCTCTGATCCAAAATAGAATATAGAAATCTCATGTACAAAAAGCAATTAAAAACTGCAAACTAGCAATGTAATGTCATTCATGAGACATATCGATACATACAGTGTTATTCAATGTAAGTGGGGCAGATGAGAAAATAGCGAGAATGACAATGTTTACTGTGTGACAGAATTTCAATCATAGAAACGCAATGTTGTCTATGGTTGGAATGGCACATTTGAGAAGTGTAAAGTAAGTAATCTCAGTATGTCTCCAATCACTAGACACAAGTCATTCATGTTCCCATGTAGACCCAGCTGCCTTTGCTACTGTATCATGTGTCCATTGATCTATTTGTAGATAAGTGATGGTTCAAATGTATCATTTTAACATCAGTAGAAAAAACAAAGTAACTCTGGATGCTGAGAGCAAACCGCAATGTTTGTCATGAGCTGGACTTGTGGTAATTGATGGTGATGACATGTATGGTATAACTATTGAACTCACATAGGAAAAAGCCTTGAATACTAACAGCCTATTAAAGTAATATTTCATTTGGCCAACAACTTAAAATTGTAAGACACACACACACACACACACACACACACGCACCTCAACATGAGTTTACATGAACAGTCAACAGTAGGCGCCTCATTAATCTCTGGTCACACTGACATTCAGGCTTTTGCAGTCTCAAACAGACAAAATCATTTCTGAAAAAATATGACTGTTTAAATCTGATTGGAGTATACTTTGTATGTTGGAAGTGATATGTTGGGCTATGTTTTTGTTTTGTTTTTTAATTGGGAGCACATTGCTATGGATACTCATTGAATTATCTTGTTCCAAAATCAGATATTCACCATTTGAAACAAATGATGCCTACGCCCATAAAATGAGTGCTGGTCTGAAAGTAAAGCAGATTATGGTTTCAGTATCTGGCAAGAGCCTTGCTCTCACAAAAACCTCTGCTCTGTGAAAACTATCCAACCAATGAAGGACACTCTCTGGGAGAGGCAATCTGGGAACCCATCGGTTGGGGGGAAAAAAAAAAAAATCTCTAACCTCTGGGGGCAGCCCTGTTTCAATGTGGTGCAACAGGAACTCAAGAGGCGCGCAGTGCGGTCGGCAGCGGAAGAAAATCCCTTTCCGCTCCCTGTAAGCTCTGCCATTGGCTCCAACCGACCGGCTCCGCCCATTAATGCATTTATTTTCCGCTCGCTGCGTGTCGCTCTCAAATCCGTCCGTCGCTATGAAACAACAATAACAACTCTAGCTCGTTGCTAGTAGCAAGTAGAAAAAAGTTGCTACTTGCTATACGCTGAAAATTGTAAGTGTTGACTACACACCGGTCACGTTCACTTCATTTTGATCGGGTAAAGCGCAGCATGCGTGCGAGCACTGTTACACCCCTTTTGACAGAGCCTGCCGACAGATTTTCGATGCAAGTGGGAAGGTCTGTCTCGAGAGATGATGGGAGAGGTAACCCTCCACCCCCTTCCACCCCCTCACCTGTCAATCATACTCCATTTCCTGTCAGTTTGGTAGTAAGGATGTGTTAGAGCGAGCGAAGGGAAGGGGGAGGGTTGTGTGTCTGTTTGAATTCTAACTGAAAGCAACTTTAGTCGTCTGTCAATATTCTTGAGGTAGGTATTTATGCCAAGACATAGACAGTACATGTTATACTGAATTTTTTTCCTATGAAAGTAAACAGGACACTGAGACCTCAAAACTGCCAACAATGTGAGTCTGTTGAGTCTGGACAATCACTATTTAAAGCACAGGAACAGGGGTAAAAGGAGGAGAAATACAGCTAGGTTGAATGTCATGCTGTATGTACTGTAGTTGCTCAAAATCAAACATTTTAGAAAAATATATTTAAGTATATCTATTTGTATCTGTCTTTTATACATTTATCATCACTGTATGCTAGTAAATTTGGTGGATTACTTTATATTTATTAGATGATGTACAGTTCATAAACAGCGATTCACATGCAGTATTCTAATAAAATAGTAATGTCAAAATGATTATGTTTTTTATTTCCCATTTGTCACGCATCACTATTTTGCTCATCCGTGAGAAAAGAAGAAGACAATATACTGTAGAGGAGGCTTAGCAGCTGAGGGGTGGAGTGGAGACAGAGTATGATAGACAAACTACAATAAGCCCTTTTCACATAGAAAGCTGTCAAAAAGAGTTGCATTTAGAAGTGAAGCCTTCAGACACTTTGACACAACCTCTTAAAGCCTCCACAACAACAGCCCATGCAATTATATGTTGCTTTTGAAAATGCCTCTCTTCATCTGTGAAGATGATAGCCCCTTAATGTCTGTAACATAGTATCAACATATACATTTATATGCCTTTTATAGATTACATAAAACTAAGTTGACAGATCTCTGCTCTACAGCTATTTATCACTAAAGAAAATGTGTCAATCTAGGTGCCTTAGACAATTTTGAGACGTTTTTCTTTTGGGAAACAACATGCTTAGCACATATTCATACTTTTCTGATATAGATGAAAAACATGCGCGGGGCTGCATGAAGCCAGCTGTGTGACTGGTTTGGAAGGTCTGGCATGTTGCTGCTCGTCTAAAGAATGTTTCAGATCCTTCCGACAGGGACTGGCTTTAAGCCGGCATCTCCTCTCTGTTTGAAAAGGACATATCATTCCCCACTGTCACCATGGAAACAAAATTGTGTTTGAGATTCCTGTTGACTCGCTCTAATAGCCTATACCCTCGCTCAAAAAATGGGATTCAGGTGTCAGTCATGGGGTTTTATGTGCGTGGCAGCGCTGCTCCTCTGCACGCCGTACCATTTAATTCTCACATGTTTTCAGTGGAACCAAAGCCAGAATGTACAGCAATTAAACAGACACAGTCATGGATTCAAAAAGCCTACCTCTTTTATTATTGATTAAGAATCCTGAAATTAGTATTCCCCGTATTCTTGACCGGATCATATTTTTTGGTAGCTTCTCTGGCTATCGTATCAATTGGACCAAAAGTGAACTGATGCCCATTGAACTCAAAGATCCAACATTTTTAAACTCACATTCATTTAACATAACACCCAATAAATTCACATATTTAGGCATCCACATCACACAGAAAATACAGTGATTTATATAAAGAAAACGTCCCACCCTTCCTTACGAAATTGCAGATATCCCTGAAGTACTGGCAAACCCTCCCCCTCTCTCTTATTGGTAGAGTGAATGCAATTGAAATGATTAGTCTTCCCCAAATACTCTATCTCTTTCAAAATGTGCCAGTCTACATAACTAAGAACAAAACAAAAAAATCGACTCAATTATTAACCCGTTTCTGTGGATCTACAAAAGTCATCGGATTAAAAAGAGTCACCTATGTAAAGATATTACTATGCGGCTAACGTCAGAGCTATAATGTTTTATTTTCATACCTTCCAGCACTCTCCAGCGCTGGATAGCACTGCTATCCATATAAACCAGAGACCATCCTTCTGGCTACATCTAGAGTACATCGCTCTACGTATAATGTTCATCAGATGACATGTGGAAACAGATAGGCAAACACAATAATTGAACTCAATGAACTCATTGAATCTACTGATGCCAATTACAGGAAACCCTTCATCCCCCCATCAATTTCTGATCCCTCTTTCAAGGTATGGGAGAGAGCCGGTATTATGACCATTTCAGACCTGTACATTGACAGTGTTTTTGCCTCATTTCAGCAACTTGCGGATAAAATAGGATTGCCCAGATAAGACTTCTTATGTCCAGAAACATGTCCCTTCCTATAGAACAATGGATCATTCCACAATCAGGGAAATTATTAGACGCTCCCCCTGCTCCCCCTACTCCCCTCATCTTATAGCAGACTTATATATTAATACACGACAGGCCAGAGCTGATGCATCCAATATATGGGCACAATGGGAAAGAGATCTAGGCATCCAAATCACAGAAGGTCAGTGGAACCGTTGTCTCATGCAGATACAGAGATGCTCGATTTATACCAGACACTGCCTCATGCAATTTAAGATTGTACATAGGCTACATTATTCAAAGGCGAAAATGCATAGGTTTTTTCCTTCAACCTCACCTACATGTGAGAAATGCGAGGCTAGCGAAGCCACTCTTGCCCATAGTTTTATATTGTGCCCTAAGATTGAGAATTACTGGACTGAGGTTTTCTTAACTTTGGTCTCATGTCTGCCAAGAAATGTATACTAAGACTCTGGAAGGGGAAAGAACTTCCAAATGTAAAAATGTGGCTCGCTGACCTTGTAAACACTCGAAGTCGAAAGGATCAGACAGATAGGTTTGATTTAATATGGCAACCTCTCATTCAACACCTTGATGGCACCCCCAATAGAGACTAATACGGCATATTTTGAATACTGCCACCCCCTAGATCTTTCACCCCCCCCCCCCCTTCTGTCTTTTCGCCCCTCACCATTTTTCTTTTTCCCTCCCCCGTTTAGGTTATTTTAAGCATTTTTGTTTTTCTTTGTTTTGTTTTTGTTTTGGTGTATGGTATATATGTATATGTATATAAGTGTGGATATATACTTGTTAGTTAGACATAGTGAAAGAGGGTTCGTGTGCTTATAGGTCAGTCATCTATACATTTTGTCTTTGCTATCAGCCTTGTCTGGGCTATGCCAGGAGTTCCTAACTTTTCGTTCTTTCTAACCATTTAAGTAACCCCAGATGCAGAATGCCATCTCTTTAGTAAGTACTGTATGTAACTGCCTGGGTGACATCACACGTGACGTCATCCTCGGTGGCGTCTCCACTGATGGCACACTCTAGTGACATTGGTCATATCAGCAATTCTGATAATAATTTCAAAACTCTGATTTTATCCTCCTCTGGGATTTAAGATGGAGTTTTGACCTTGATCACACCTGTAGGCGTGACCCCAAGGTTGTGAACCGCTGACTTTGACAGACATACATTAAGATAACCTTTTATTTTATATGAAGAAAGCCTCTAAACAATTTTTTATTTTTGACTACCTGCTCAAATAGTTAGGCTTAGACCTATAGACATACTTAGTTGTTCTCTCTTTTTTTTGCTGAGGTTCTCTCTCTTTTTTTATGTTCCATTTTTGCTATTTTTATGTTAATCCATGTAGGTTATGGGCTCAAAGCATGCTAAACCGCTCCCCCAGGGGATGGGTCAAATGCGGAGAACAAATTTCACACATTGTGTGACAATCAGTGGGACTTTACCTTACCTTTACCTTAAACAAATGATTGGATGACCCTACGTTATTGCTTGATTATGATAACGGAGACAGTACAAATTGAGCACACACACAAACCGTTTGCATTTCAATCAGGAGAGGCCAGTTGGTAGGATTAGACAAACTTTATTTAGCAATCGGCATGCATGGCAAATGCTTTGGCGCTTGACTCCATTGGCCAGTGGCGCTGCTCTTGAGGCAAGAGGAGGGCACCTGCATAGGCTAGGAGATCCCCCCCCGTGGGGGATCAGGAGTCAAGACTCGTTGGTGGCGGACTGGGGAGGTGGGTGGGGCAAAACAACGCTTCGGAGGCCGGCTTCAAGGGAGATGGACTGCCGTGAAGCTGCTGCTGCTATGATCGGCCAGAGAGAGAGAGGTGACGTAGAACCCTTGCTATATATATGAGGATTAACTGACGTCATATTTGACGTCATAGCAGACGTCATACTAGGACTTTTGACTGCCCACGTTATGCTAGAACTTGACTGTCGTCAGGGCATGATCGGATTATGCGTGAGTGGCCTTCTGCTTGAAATATGGTCTGGAGACCTCACGTGTGTGTAATGTGGGTTCAGTGCAAATAGGTGTATATATCTGTGCATAAGTTCTAAACATATGTAGGAATGAACTTGGATAATGTGAATGTGTTCAAATTTTGTACCAGAACTAGTGAGGTCTCTCTAATCCGATCACCCCCTGACGTCAGTCAAGTTCTAGTATGACGTGGTCAGTCAAAGTCTTAGTATGACGTCTGTAATGACGTCAGATATGACGTCAGTTAATTCTCATATATATAGCAAGGGTTCTACGTCACCTCTCTCTCTCTGGCCGATCATAGCAGCAGCAGCTTCACGGCAGTCCATCTCCCTTGAAGCCGTCCCGAATCAGCACCCCCAAGTCCTCTTTACCCGTGGATAATCCCCGCGGATCTCTCAACGCTCCCCACCCCACTCCTGGCATGTCGGATCCCTATGCAGGTGCCCTCCTCTTGCCTCAAGAGCAGCGCCACCGGCCAATGGAGTCATGCGCCAAAGTATTTGCCATGCATGCCGATTGCTAAATAAAGTTTGTCAAATCCTACCAACTGGCCTCGCATGATTGAAGTGAGGTCTCCAGACCATATTTCAAGCAGAAGGCCACTCATGCATAATCCGATCATCCCCTGACGTCAGTCAAGTTCTAGCATGACGTGGTCAGTCAAAGTCCTAGTATGACGTCTGCTATGACATCTGCTATGACGTCAGTTAATCCTCATATATATAGCAAGGGTTCTACGTCACCTCTCTCTCTCTGGCCGATCATAGCAGCAGCTAGCTTCACGGCAGTCCATCTCCCTTGAAGCCATCCTCCGAAGCGTTGTTTTGCCCCACCCACCTCCCCAGTCCGCCACCAACGAGTCTTGACTCCTGATCCCCCACGGGGGGGGGGATCTCCTAGCCTATGCAGGTGCCCTCCTCTTGCCTCAAGAGCAGCGCCACCGGCCAATGGAGGGGGGATATCCTAGCCTATGCAGATGCCCTCCTCTTGCCTCAAGAGCAGCGCCACTGGCTAATGGAGTCATGCGCCAAAGTATTTGCCATGCATGCCGATTGCTAAATAAAGTTTGTTAAATCCTACCAACTGGCCTCTCATGATTGAATATGTGTATGTGTATGTGTATGTGTATGTGTATGTGTATGTGTATGTGTATGTGTATGTGTATGTGTATGTGTGCTTAGATGTCTTTGTATGGATGTATATGTGGATATTTGTAAATGATAGGTATGAATGTTTCATCTTTATCTTATTTCTTTTTGTTCTATGTCCAATAGGCCACCGCCTGACCACAGCAACAATCTCTGAAGCAACTCTAGTTTAGGTTTAGACCCATGTTATGTTTATTTTTTTTCTATCATCCTTACACCATGTCTACTCTTACAAGAGAGAGAAAAAAGCATATCTATTATTTGTATGTATTTTGTGAATTACAACCCTCATGTGCCTTAATAAAATATCCAAAAAAAAAAAGCCTACCTCTTCCACCATAATGTGTGATTTCTGTTTGTGTGCGCACACACACACACACACACACACACACACACACACACACACACACACACACACACACACACACACACACACACACACACACACAACCAGCTAAAATGTCCTCACTTTCCTAAAATGTCCTAATTTCCCAGGTATAAAACTCAAATTGGTTCTAGGTAGCTGGAAAACACACACACACACACACACACACACACACACACACACACACACACACACACACACACACACACACACACATCTGTTTCTCATTCTGGCTCATCCCACGGTTCAGTCTTTCACACTAATCATCTCCTGGTCTCTTCCTCTTTCAGCTCCATCCATATGACAATCATTGTCTCAACTCCTCTCCCCTCTCTCCTATGGCTGTGCTCTCACAGAGATGTTGCCATGGAAACTGGCTACAACTGATTTGAAACGTCACGATTGGCATACACAATTGGCAAGCGCACACACACACGGTAGAGGCATTTTGCACATTCATTATTATGCAACACACTCAGGGGTGTTGTACTGTATTTACTGGCTATACAGAGTACAGACATGCATAGATAGAAAATACGTCAAGGTCCTCAACTCATTAAGCACAAGATCAAGAAGGCTAATGCTGCATCAGGTACAAATAAGTCTGTATGGATGTCTTAAGGCAATCTGTGTTTAGTTGTATTGGAAAAATACCATGAGAAAGACAATTACGATAATAGCAACATCAATGTGAGGCAGGAGAGCCCGAAAAGGGAAAGAGTGACTGGGTGTTCCCCCAACTTTCAGCTCGGTCAATCTGTACAGCAAGATCTCCAAGTTCCGCTTACCAGTTTCATTGGTGGTGGAAGAATTCAAAGCCACCAAGGCAAGAGCAGTCAGCACACTGCTTCTGTCCGAGGATGAGAACATCTGCTAACAACATCAGTGAAGCAGTGAAGGAAGCAGAAGTGCACTGGAAGCATCAGGAGATCATCGGGGTGGTCTGTCAAGGACGGCTAGGACTTGGAAATTACAATTCCAGGAGGTGGAGCAAGGCCAGTGCCAAAGGCAAGAGAGAACTCGTGGTGCAAAGGGTCCAAGAGGCTGCTGAAGAAGGCCGCCGAGTGAAAGCGGTAGGGCTCGCCTGCCAGGGACAGTGGATGCAGTGGGACCAGGCACTTGAGTGGTCACTGTCCTGGAGGGAGCTCTGGGGTACTGACCAGGGCAAGCTGAGCTTCTTCCTGCGTACTGTGGCTGACCTCTTGCCAACCCCAAACAACTTAAAGATCTGGGGCAAGGAAGAAGCATCCTGCAAACAGTGTGGAGTAACTCCTTCCACACTGAATCACATCTTGACTGGATGCCCCAAATCACTCAGAGAAGGCCAATACAGGTGGAGGCACGACAAAGTCCTTATGGAAATTGACAATTGGGTTCAGAGGGTCAAAACAAACAAACATCAGGCATCACCACCCCAATCTGTCAATTTCCAAAAGGAAGGAGATACAACTCCTAGGGCAAGAACAACTGCCAAGAACCTGCCCTCCATTTTGCATCCAGCTTCCGACTGGGAGATGCAAGTGGCCAGGCATGAAGTCAATGGGAGTTTGTGGGCGGGTTCAAGGCGCCGAGTAGGCGCTGAGAGGGAAAAGAGAAGGCTTCGTATGTGAACGGTTAAGCGTGAGCCTCCCTCAAGCTTCAGTTCTGCTTACGTTAGGCGTACTATGTGAACAAGGGCTAAGGGGCAAAATGCTGGTGACCCTGAGATACCTGCTGAGGATGCAGAAGGGTTCCCAACAATGCGAATGCTCTGACCACACTCCCACCAAGCAATACCGCAGTGAGGAGGAACACCATATTGTAGCTCCTGCAGTTTCTGCTTGTAGCAAAGCATATTTGATGTTTACTTTACAAGAAGTCAACAGGGTTCCTACACATTTTCAATAAAAAAAAAGTTTGAAGATGTTTGCTTGCAAGATGTTGGGCCCTATCACAGCCCCAAAATATGGTGGGGATGCAATTCTCGGCAGGGGTGCGGAACTCGGCACAGCACCGGGCGCAGACACAAATTGGAGACGTGCCAAGTCATCTGTGCACGGTGCAAATGGGATTTGGGCAGTCTTAACCACCAGAATTATCCACGGGTGTGGCCTGGCAATGCTTGGGCGTTACATCAATCAAACCAATCAGATTCCCGTCTCGCATTCCCCTTAATACAGTTTGTGCGAGGCATGCAATATGCTGTAATTCTCCCCATGCGTAATTTGGATAGGCCTATCACAATAACACCATCACATATACCTGTTAAAAACATCTGTGATTTGATGCAATTTGGGTTCTTGTTGACTGGAAAATAGAAGCGTGTTTGCAATGGGGAAAAAGGGACATTTGATTGCCAATAATATTGCAGATCATCAGGCCTTGCAAAGACCATTATGCAAGGCACTGTAAGGAGGCAGGAAACAGGGGAGACAAAATAAAAGATGGGAGGATAACATCCAAGAGTGGACTCAATTAAAACTTGCTGAAGCAGTGAGAGCTGCCGAGGACAGAGAGAGATGGAGAGAGCTTGTCGACAGATCGTCTGTGGTGCCTCAATGACCCTCCGGGATAGGTGAAGGTGAATATTGCAAGTAGGCTACAATGTCCACGTTTTCTCAATTAATTTGCCATTAACCCCTCTTTGCGATGTGATAAAAGTTTCTGGTAACCCTTTATTTTACAGGTACCGTAGTTACATATGAACTATTTGTAATTACACATCAATACCAAATGTAATTACACAGTAATTACCATTAGTTATAAATGATGTTCATATGTAGTTACATTGTAACGGACCTGTAAAGTGGAGTGAGTCTGTTCAACTGTAGTTCATATGTAGTTACATGGTACCGGACCTGTAAAGTGGAGTGAGACTGTTCAACTGTAGTTCATATGTAGTATGAACTACAGTTGAATAGACTCACTCCACTCACTCACTCCAAATACAGTATCAGTATTTATCTTTAAAAGCCCGCTACAGCCTCTGAAAGACAAATTAGCTCCAGAATCATTTTGGTTGATGCCCCAAGGCAGCTGATGCACCAGGGCACTCACCCTGCCCATATAGTTGCTAATCCGGGCTTGGATTTGGATTTGGATTTGGATTGGATTGGATTGCCTATATTTTGACATTCTGAGTGAGAGCAGAAGTAGCTCAAGAGTTTGATGTATAATATATGCATGTCATGTTAAGGTTGTGTGAACTGTCACACTTTTTAAAATGTACACCGCACAGCCGGGGCTAGAGTGTGCACTCAAAGCTGGCTCCATAGGTTCCCATTGCTGTTTTCCCCCGGAAAACCAAAATGCTGCTCGGCTGATCCCTCGGAGTAACATAAATGAAAGGACACTGACGGAGGCCATTAAGTTCGTTTTTTCCCCCTATATACATTCTCCTGTCTGACAGAGGCAGTGTCCTGAAATAATTCTTTGTCAGATTTGTCTACTTGAAAACATGGAAAAACTGTCCATATCTGATCAGATTTCCTCCCGACGGCCGCTTTTGCCTGTGAACTAGCGATCCAGTTTCCCCATCGCTGGGCCAGGAGAGTGGGGGAGGGATGTCACAAAAGCTCAAATCTTATCAGATGGGGAACCCTGGGACAAAATCTTATCAATCTTATCGTGGTCTAATTTGTGTCAGTTTAGGGGTCCTCTATGTGAAATAGTTTGAAAACCATTGGGCTAGCATATGAATTTTTAAATTGAACTGTAATTGAAGTGCCGAGATGATGTGATGTTCAATATGTTTAAATTTCTTATGCTGAAAATGGGACGAGGATTCAGTGTTTCCCCCTGAATTGTATTCTTATCAGGGTGGAAATTCTCTGAACCAGCAGTGAGACATCGATCGACACTATGTTGAAAAGTATTGTTATTTATATAGGCCTACTGTGAATCAGTGGAGGAAAATAAAGATTTGCAGTCCTACGCCAGTTCTGGTGCTATTTCAATAAATCCTTCATGTGTGAATATGACCAGTGATAATAACTCCTTCAAGACTTCAGGGCACCAATAATATAATATAATAATATAGGCAACTGAAGGCTGCTCTGTTCAAACTCCTGAGGCACTTGCAGGCTAATTTATGAGTGGATCATTATTCAGTTGTAATTGTCTTTCCACTCAGTCAGGCGGGCCTGCCCACAGCAGATTTTAAGATTACGTTTTAAGACCAAATCAAAGCACTTTTTTTTTTTTTTATGAATGAAGCCCTAAGGCTTTCCTGAGATGGTCATTTTGTTAAATAATGATATTGACAGCATCTAATTGTACTCCTGGTGATAAACTACTCTAACATTGATCATGAAGATGAGAAGTCAACTGAAAGATTAATCTAACTTTCTATGAATTGCAATTGCTGTATTTGTGTTTGCTAGCTGTGTGACACGGACACTTTAACTTTGGTCCTACAACAAATTTGCTCTGGCTATAAAACACAAATTGACTGGCCAAATATCAGACCTGTATCAAATTTGAACCACACTCAAATCCGATTCTGAGTATATCTATACAGTTTAGACAGCAATAAAACAGATTTTTGGTGTCTCTGTCTATAATGACGCTCTTATTACCTTCAACGATGCTGAATGAGAAGAAGCAGCAGTTCAACACAGTGCCTTTGATAGGGTGACATGACTGAAATGATGCTGCATTATCAGTGCAGACTTGATAAGTTGTTAAGGCCAAGGCTGTGAACAAAATGTTATGAAACACCATTCAAGTGAAAGGTTACACGTCAACACTGTAATACATGAGAGGCTATAGGCAATATGTTCTCCACATAAATCAGATCACCACACAGATCTATCCAGGAGTGTGTTCCAAATGAGCACTTAGCATTTGAAAAACAACACATAATGAGCAGGGATGTGATGTGTGGGCGAGGGCAGAAGCACAAAGGGGCTTAAAGGTATCCCGGAAAATGGCGGTGCAGGTCTGCAGAGTGCTCTGTAATGTGTGTAGCACGCACAATGAGGAGGCTGCTGGGAGAATGTGCAACACGAAAGGACAAATTATGTATATTATTTTTGTAAAGAAATTCCATCCATCTATCTATCTCATAAAAGGGGCAATGTGGGCTCTGTTTGTTCTATGTTTAAATCCCCCCCCCCACTGATGATGTCGCTGATATCATCAGTACTGTCATCAATGATGGCATACCATCACTGATGTCATCAGTGATGTCATGCCTCTACTGATTCATAAGTCAGTGATGATGTCACCAGTGATGTTATAAGACTGAGGATGTCACATCACACCCCTGCGCGCATGTAAACTTAGGGCAATAACAATTTGTGAGCAATACACATACACACACACACGCAAGCGCCAATAGAGCAGGCGAGGCCACGCAGCAGGCGAGCTGTGGGCGAGGCCACGCAGTGGCCGAGCTGCGTATGCGAGCTGCAGGGTGGGCGAGCCTAGGAATCGAGCGCGCGAGATGCCTAGTATCTATCTATATATACATTATACATGTATATAAAAGGGAGCTAGTAGTATAAAAGTGGCAATGTTTGTTCTGTTTAAATTTTTGTCCCACTGATGATGTCATAAAGCACTGATGATGTCATCAGTGATGTCATAAGAAGCAAAGTTGTGACATCATCAGTGAGGTCATTCATCACTGATGTCATAAGTGCAAGGGAGCCCCGCACAGCGGTCGAGCTGCAGGGTGGGCTCGGCCGTGGCATTGTGACATCATCAGTGATGTCATAAGAGCATTTGTGATGTCATCATCAGTGATGCGAAGTTGTGACATCATCAGTGATCATCAGTGATGTCATAGGAGCACGTGAGCCCGCACAGCGGCCGAGCTGTATGCGAGCTGCAGGGCCAGCTCGACGAGCTGCCTAGGAATTGAGCGCGCTCGATGCCTAGTGTTTATAAAATAGCAGTCCAGATACTTCTACAACTACAGTATTTGCAAATGTGGTCCATTTCAAATGTTGTAATATCAAGATGTAAGACATGGGGAAACTAAACCGTAAAACAGCATTAAAATGTCTAATGAACCAAACTGCTGATTTAGATGACAGCATGACCACTGACCTTCACAACCCAGCTTAACACCTATTCGGCACGGTGGCTCAGTGGTTAACACTGTTGCCTCACAGCAAGAAGGTCCCGGGTTTGAACGCCGGTCCGTCCCAGGTCCTTTCTGTGTGGAGTTTGCATGTTCTCCCCGTGTCCGTGTGGGTTTTCTCCGGGTGCTCCGGTTTCCTCCCACCATCAAAGACATGTATGTTAGGGTTAATACTCCTGTCAGTGCCCCTGACCAAGGTACTGGCAAAAGAACTGGAGTTGGTCCCCGGGCGCTGCACAGTGGCTGCCCACTGCTCCTAGTTCTAGGAAGGTTCCTAGTAGAGGATGGGTCAAATGCAGAGGATGAATTTCCCCAAGGGGATAAATAAAGGATAACTTAACTTAACTTATTCCATGTTCTACTGGGAGACCATCTGTCACTTCCAGTTAGTACAGAGCTTCATTGACAATTTCAACTATTTATCGAGTATGATGCTTTAAAAATTCTGTAATACTGTAGTTCAGCCAGTTGTTTACGTGTACTAATTTACCCCAAACCATGTACTTTATAGTAGAATTTGGAGCACAGCAAACTCCCAGCCTAGTTCTCATCACGCAGAAATGTGAAAAAGGCTTGTAGGCTTGTTAAATGTCACGGCAATTTGGTGCTATGTTTTCTATTTTGTGCTTGGATAGCGGCAGATTCAAATTTGGCTCACATACTGTAGATTTTTCTATACAGAAATAGTTCACATTATCTTGACATTGCAGCTTACTCATTATACAACCTACTGATACAACAAAGAGTTTCCTCAGCAAGTGTTTTATACTTCTCAGAATGTCCAGAGAGCTTCAAGAAGTTGTTTGTCAAAGTGCAATGAGACGTTTTTCTGTGTTTATTTAAAGTGCATTTCAAATGGTAACATTACACTTTACAAAGCAAATCTGAAAAAGATGCATACAGTACATGGAGAAAAACAGTTTTGGACATAATGCGGTTTTATTTGACCCAATAGTAGAGACCCTTCTCACGGGGGCCATTTTGTGTCGAAAAGGCAGGGTGAACACAGGTGCAAGCAAAACACTAATGAGGGTTTCAAGCTTCCATGATTTGAATTTGGAAAGCCTCATTAGTGTTTTGCTTGCACCTGTGTATATTCTGCCTTTTCGACACAAAATGGCCCCCGTGAAAAGGGTCTATAGGCACTGATGTTTATAGGAGAAAAATTGATTTATTGATTGATTTCGTTTACTACGATTCTGTTTTTCTGCGATTCGGCAGGAATGGGCAAATATCAACGCTTGATGCTCCGATCTAATTTTCCGCATTTTAAATTTTTATTATGACGCCATCTTGAACAAAAAAGGAGTTGCGAGAGATGGAAGCATGATGAGCGCTGTTTCCACCCTACTGGCCAAAGCCTTTTATGCTGTATTGCTATTAGCAGGTAACCTTGCGAGGCAGCTGGATTCACAAGATCACAATCACGCAAGAAATACATCTTGCCATGCTGCCACATATGCGTTTGAGTCCAAACCATCAGTGGTGTAGACCAATCAGGAGGAGGGTGTCCTAAGTGGTTGAAGTTAGCCCGTGATAGTCGGTGATAATCATTTACCTAATCACCTGCCAAGGATTTTTTGAAAGCGCCTTCCCTTTTCTAAACAGCATTCCAAGGACGAGTTCCCAGATGGTTATGTGCAACAAACCTTCTGGCACGTCCGGTTAATTAGCAGGGGAGAGCCTAAGAAATGCGTAACATGGGGGCTGATTTTACCGTTATCTGATTCCTGGGAACTGTAGTGGTGGTGAAATCATAAAAATGGTCAGCAAAGTAAGAAGAAAGAAATAACGATGTAACGAGTCAAAATAACAATGCATCAAACATGATTTTACAACTGAACCATAGCCTTATGAATCGAGACTGAATCAAATTGTGAAGTCCTTGCAGATGTCGCCCCACCGTATTCTTTGTGTGATTAAAAATGGATTAGAATTCCAGGTCATTGCTGTCGATTCAGAGAGCCACAAGGAAACAGTTTGCCAGTTTTGGTCCAGTTCAGCCCAGCTGATTTGCTCCTCAGTATATGTAAGGGAAGATCCTGTAGGGGACACGTCGGCAGTAGGTATCCCATGCTAGTATATGTAAGGGAAGATCCTGTAGGGGACACGTCGGCAGTAGGTATCCCATGCTAGTCCATACTTGATCCTGCACTGCCTCTCATCACGGGCCTCTCGGTGAATCAGCAAGACGGTGAAATACACAATGTAGAAATACGGCAGAAGATGTGAGAATCCTAACAAAATAAAAAGTAAAGATGAGGGAACAAGGATACATTACACAAAAATCATTACAATGTGGTGCTCTTAAAGAAACCATTGATCAATTTAAAAATCTGACAAAACTGGACTGGCCTGGACTCACCAAGTCTCGTCAAGTCCCGCGATACTTTCCTGCCGGCTGGCCAACGTATCGTTCCAATTTAGTAGGCTATACTACAATTGGAACGATACACGACCGCACGCCAGTCTTCTCTGTATCGTTCCAATTGTAGTAGTTCCAATTTAGTAGGCTATACTAAAATTGGAACGATACACTGGCCAGCCGGCAGGAAAGTATCGCGGGACTTGACGAGACTTGGTGACCGAGATCACGAATGAGGTCATTTGATCCCTGGGAGACTCCAGTCAACAGCCCGGGGGAAATATCAGTCTGGTGGTTGTTGAGGGATGAGATTATGACGATATGTGGCGAAAACGGGAATAAAACTGGCTATTTAGATGCAGGAAAGACAGGCTGCCACTTGGCCCCCACGGAGCTCTATTTTACGACTGTATTGGAGAGGATCGATCTCAAAACAACGCGTAGGACGGCCAGAAAGGCTGCGGAGATCACTGGGTGAGTCGTCAGATCATGATTAATGTGAGGAGAGGGGTCCAGGTTAAAAAAACCCAAAATTCTCCTTTAAGAAGGCGTTTGGGAAACACTTCTTTGGAGCCTTCTTAACTCCTTAAGAAGCTTCTTAACTCTTAAGAAGCTTCTTTGTTGGGAAACTCAGCCAATACCTTTATTTTATTTAAAATTTTTAGTGTAGGAATTCTGGACAAAATCATATCTACAGCTAACAAAGTATCAATATTTTCCCCCCTGTGTATAATAATAAAGCTACGAAGTGACAACAACTACATCTGACTGACATACAGTTATCCTCTCAAACTCCACTATAAAAGTCGGAAAGCTCTTGTGGCTGAGTGGTTAAAGCTGCGTGCTTTGCAATCAGAAGTACACTGGTTTGAATCCACACTGGGTTTTAGCAATCTCTGTCCCAGGTGGTAGCTTCTTTACAGGTCCGGTACCATGTAACTACATATGAACTACAGTTGAATAGACTCACTCCATTTTACAGGTCCGGTACCATGTAACTACATATGAACGCCAATGTAATTACTGTTCATAGTAGTTCATATGTAATTAGGGACATCAAAATGAGGTACATAGTCCACTATTATTAATATGAGTTCCATTCACTGACCTACAATTAACTAGTTATGAAATAGTAAGATGTACTTTGAGCTGCCTTTTAAGCCTGTATCTACTTTCTATTTCGATAATTGCAGGAGGTAAAGAATTCCATTCCGACATAGCTCTGTACATTACAGATTGTTCTTGGCCTAGGTCATGTAAAATGCTCCATAGCTACCTGTCTGGTAGAATGGCTGTGTGCACATTAGAAAGGAGCAATGCGCAATATTTCTAGTCTCTCATGATTGAATTATGTTGTGAAAACACATTATGATCATTTTGGGCCCTATCGTTGTAAAAGCGGTAATTTATCGCTAGCACCTGTTTAGCGCTGAGCGCACCGCAAAATGGGGGTGTGCTTAAGCGCTTTGGTATTCTCCCTGCCGCGCTAAAGACCTGTACACTCGGCACACACTCAGCGCAAAGCTCCAAATAGGCATGTGTAAGTCCAGAATTATTCACAGGTGTGGCCTAGCAAAACCTGAGCGTTACATCATTCAAACCAATCAGATTCCCGTCTCGCATTCCCTTTTACAGTTTGCGTGCTGCATGCTGTAATTCTCTCCATGCGTAATTTGGACATCTCACAACAACAATCACATCATATACCTGTTAAAAACATCTGTAATTTGCAGCTTTTAGTTGATGCAATTAAAGTCTTTGACTGGAAAATAGAAATGTGTTTGCAACAGGGAAACAGGGACATTTGATTGACAATAATATTGCAAGTAGGCTACAATGTCCAGGTTTTCTCAATTCATTTCCCATTAACTCCTCCTTGTAGCCTATTTGTTCCTGAAGGAGGGAGATGGGATTCATTCATTGATCACGGGTAACGGGTCGGGCCACGGGTCTTATATTAACGGGTCTGGGCGGGGCCGCTTTTAATTTTGAGATAATCACGGGTAACGGGGCGGGCACGGTTCTTATATTGACGGGTCTCAGCGGGCACAGGTTTGCAAAATTGGACCCGTGCAGGACTCTGGTGTGTATGTGTGTGTGTGTGTGTGTGTGAAGCAAACGTTGCAGTGTGTTTTCATCATGTGGACTTACCACAGGGCAGAGACCAGGCCAGGGCCATGAGGAGGTCACCGAGGTAGTTGGGATGACGGACCAAACCCCACCAGCCTGACACCAGCAGCCGTTTCCCCGTTGCCGTGGCGATGGTTTCCAGCTCTGCAGGGAGCCATCCGCAAGACAGTCTTTATTTTGACTTTAGTGATCAGGTCGTTTATCTTTCACTACCAACCCCCCTCCACTGGCACCAGAGTCTGATCTGTATTGTTTCATTCTATATACTTTATCCTGAAATGAGTACCGTAAATTAATTTTCTAAGGTGGTGATCTGATTATGGACAGACTTCACCCTTACAGACACTGTCTCTTTAAGAGTGTTGCATTATGGGATTTCCACCTTTGTTGATGCCAGGGTTTGGCCAAGCTAGCTACCGCTGTTGAAGCTAAGATGTGGTACTAAATACGACACACAGCTGTGTAGTCAAAGAGAGAGGTTGTCAGTCTTGTCATTCCTGCCTCCCTCTCTAAACTGGTGACCCCGATGTGCGTCTGCTGTTTGTTTCAGGGGTGTGCAAACTTTTTTGAATGGGGGCCAGATTAGCTAATGTGAAAATGCCAGGCGGCCAGGTGCTTCTCGCATCATATGGGTTATAAAAAAATTAAATAAAAAAATCACATACAATTGTACTTTACGTTACGTTTACTATTACGTTATGCCTGTGCTGTTCCTACCTGGTGCTTCTACAAACTGTATGATAGTGCTGTCATCGTTAGGTGAAGGGGAAAAAAGCTAATTGAACTTGCTTGATTAACCAATACCGTGTGGAAGACCACATATAGTATATTTTGAGAGACAAGCCGAGGGCCACTAAAAATCTGTCTGCGGGCCACAATTGGCCCCAGGGCCGGACTTTGGACGTGCCTGGTTTACAGAGACTACCTTTCACAAACAAGCCGAAGCGCAATTTGTGTTGCGCGATATCAAAAATATATGATCACGTGGTGTCGGCTCTCTGAAGCAGAACGGTGGCTCAGGCAGAGGCCATCCTCATGGCTCCCCCGCAGCAGGATAAACTAACCTCCTTTATTGGTCATAATGTCACATATACTGTAGATACATTTTGAAGAACAAGCTGTGAGATATGAAGTTCTAACGGATGTTCAGTCAGGAAGACTATAATCTGCACTTTACGCTTACTCAGTTCACTTCTTATTTCTCCACCCCTTCAAATCTGTTCACACGCTCAAAATAAGCCTCTCAACTTCCACGCTTCAATTGAATAATCAGCTGTTTGCCGCCTGGTGTCTTTTAACCAATAGCATAGCGTCACATCATCTCTCACCACACACACCCCCATTGCAAGCGTATCACATTGCTTTTCACCCCCATTGTAATCCAATCACATGCTGCTGTCATCTTAAAATATGCTTTTTCAATCCCATTCAGCCTCCCAACTTTGTTGCTGTCAGTCTCGCACCCTCCACCTCCCCCTCTCTACAGTCTTCGCAGACGCATCAGAGTCATCAGATTCTTCAGTCTGAAGAGTCTCATCAGTCTCAGGAGAGGCATCACCACCACCACCAGTATATAGACTCCACAGGGGGGATATAACTGGCTGCTGCTCTGGGCTGATGCAGCTCTATCTCAATATCTCCCTGTGGCGTCTAACAGCCAAAGACTAACAATACATAATTCTCATCATACTTTCTGTAATGCATCATTCACTTTGCTAGTGTAATAAATATTATTTTATTCATTCACTAGTCTCTCCTGATTGAAACAGCCATTAATGAGAAAGACAGAGTAAAAGTGAGAGTTGATTTAGAGAATAAAAAAAGATTGAGAAAACAAAATATGTACTGACTTGAAACACTTGGATGTGTTGGGTCTCGTCGGAAATTGTTCTTCTGTGAGTTGGATTTTCTGAAAATATAATACCCAATACCTAATGGCCAGGAGAAAAAATGTTAACACACCATAATGTTTTACTACAATATGACCTGATGACAAACGGACACATAATTACCATTGAGTTTTACTACAATATGGCCTGATGACAAACTGACACATAGTTACCATTGAGTGCAACTTCTATATGGCCTTATGACAAACTGACACATAGTTACCATTGAGTGCTACTATAGCTGCAGCTCCAAGCACACTGAGGTCCTGCGGGTGCACCACCAGGAAGGAAGCCTGCAGGCTGTAAGTGAAGGGAACCCAGGCCAGGTCTCCAAAGACCAACATGAACCCAAAACCATCATGCACAATGTCCATGGTGGTCAGAACAGCCTCCTGTTAAAACACAACTGTGCATGAGACAAAGGGGAAATAATAATGTTGAAGACTATATCAGAAAAAGCAAAAAGTTGCCAAACACAAAGTACAATTAAATTAAAGGTAGATACAAAAAGCTAACTAAAATAAAATAAAATAACAGAAAAAACATTGAAATATGAAAACTGCTTCTTAAGATTGGATAAGATTGTTTCCATGACCAAGTTAAGTCTTGCTCCCTCCAATAAAAGGAAAACTCATAGTGAATGAGAGTGTGTTTGTCAATGTATTTGCCCTGTCGTGGACTGGCAACCTGGCCAGGGTGTTTCCTTGCCTGCCGCCCAATGCATGCTGGGATAGGCACCAGCCCCCTGTGACCCTGACTAGGAATATGCAGGTATGGAAAATGGAAGAGTGAATATTCATAACTCACCTCGTTCCACAGAGCATCTGCCACATACAGCAGCTGGAAGCTATTGATCAGTATCATGGCGAGGGACGGGGAATCACGAAGCTCCACCTCTTTCATCAACATCCCAAGGTTTACGACCACCTGAGAGAAATCAAGTCAAAGACAATATTGGTCAGCATCACTAAAATGAGAAAACACCAGCAATGCTTTTACCTGTACTTTCAAACCATTGGTAGAGAAGCTCATCTCAAAATGAACTAGAAAAATGCACTCGGTGGAATGCAGATCTACGCCAGGCCCGCACTTTCCCCCAAGCTGACCCATAGACCTTGTGTATGATGAAACATCGCCTGAATGTAATGTGTTAGTGACTGTTCTCATAATGAGATGCTATTGTAAATCATATATTGTTATTATTATTGTCTGCTTTTATTTGAGTTTTGTTTATGTATTCATGATGGGTTTATTTTATGTGTTGTCACCCACGTATGTTTTGTCAAGATTTGTATTGTGCCTTTGTGTTAGAATAATTGTTTAGTTTTTTTGATTAGGGGATGCGGTTACGATGAAGGGTGGGATTGGGGTTTCTCAAGGGCACTCTGAGTGTATTCCTGTTTTTGTTGATTTATGTATTTATTTGTTTATAATTGATTGTAGATTTATATATTTATAGATTTTTGAGTCATATCATTATTATTTGTGTGTGTGTGTGTGTGTGTGTGTGTCTGTGTGTGTGTGTGTGCGCGTGTGCGTGTGTGTGTGTGTGTGTGTGTGTGTGTGTGTGTGTGTGTGTGCGTGCGTGCATGCGTGTTGTGTGTGTGTCAGGGGAGGTTATTCCTGTGAGGCACAGGAGGAGCCACCTCTATTTTTTGAGAAGAGGGGGGCGATTTTATATAGAATATATTTTTAATAAAATATAAATCAAATGTGTTTTTTCTTGGCAAAAGTCATGGTTGATCTTCTTAAAATGCTTCAACAGTGACACCTGTAGGCCAGGGAGGGAAAGGGCAGTGCAACATGGAGAGTAGATTCTGTCTGTGCCATGGTCTGTGCCCTCAAGGCCATAATGCATTGAATTGGAACCCAAGGGCGTTTCTTTTCCTTTCTAAATTTATCTCATGCCAATCTATGATTGGTCAAAAACCACATGCAATTCACAACAATGGGGACTTGCCCGCCCTGACCAATAAACAACCAACCATAAGATTGGCATTGTGTTCATCCAATGAAATGTCATCATCAACTGGATTTGAGCTTTGAGGCATTTGTAGCGCCAGTGGATCCATGACTGGCACTGTGATGACCATACGGTAGATAGATAGCACATTACATTTTCCTGTAATTTTTTTTATCACGCAGTAAGTTAGCTAACCTTGCATTAGCAAACATAACATGAACAGATTTGGAGCTATATATATATATATATATATATATATATATATATATATATATATATATATATATATATATATATATATATATATATATATATATGGGTGCAACAAGACGTGGACAGGAAATATTTGCAGGCGGCGAGTTGCTGACAAAGGGCTAAACTGGGGGCTGCATGGTGACACAGACGGATGTTCAAGTAAGTCAGTCAATGAAGGTCAAGTTATTCGGCTCTTCTGGTAAATTCGGTGTGTAAATGGTCCGCCAAGAAACGCTTTATAATATTGTTTCATGATGCTTTGCTGATAAACAGGGTGACGTTAAAGTGCTGCAATTTTAAACTGAATTTGGTGTACCTTCTCCCTCCATGCAGCGCAAGACGTGTGTTAGAAATGGAGTGGTGTTTTTGATTGATTTGTTCATCGGGTCTTTTGCTGACAGACTGGCTGTGAATGGCTCAGCTTGTTTCAGGTGGAATGCTCAGTCAGAGATTGTTTTTTTCCTCAGGCTCGCAGCCGCTCTCTCTCTGCTGTGCGTAATAATGCTGTTGTGTCACAGCATGGCTGTAATGTCCCTGTTCTGTGTTTTGTTTTTCTCATCCTCTGTGTTGAAGATGTGATGGGGTTTGTCTTTTTTTAAAGATCTGCTTGTTCAGGGTCACTTGTATCGTCTGTGGCTACAATGGAAAGCTGTTGTGAAAGTCAACATGGCCGCTGACGTCACTGCAAGTCATGGAAATCCTACAACAATGATAGCTGAATTACAAACCCTGAAAGTCAGCTCCATCTTTAGCAGCCCACGCGTACTAACAACCAGTAAAGAAGGCTTGTTTCATGTGGAAATGGAATCAAAATGATGTTGACATCAATGTACTCTGTAACATAATATAATATCAAAATCCCTATGCAGAAGGTATGAGCTTTGAACACAGCAGTCCTATATTACACTTATTATCTGGGCATCTGAACTGATAATAAACTTTCATGCGTGGAGTCTGAATATTTCATAATCAGTTTATAATAGGCTTGTAACTCAGACTGAGCTTGCCTGATTACTATGAACTTGATTTACATCCTTATACTTATTTGGAGTCTATATGCCAGATGCCATGCAAAATCCATTTAATATGTGATTTACTAGCCCATAAAAAATGTCAATATTTGGGACAGTCTGCAGTTGTTCAAGACATGTTCAATAAATAATTTAATACATACAGAGAACAAATTTCAGCACAGTTGAATTTTCCAGCATGACTCTCAGGAATTATGTGACATGTGTGCAGAGCAAACCCTCTGCCGTCTACAGTATATGTTGTCTTTTTATTATGACCAGTGCAAATACAGGTCTTCGAACAGTTCTATTTTACACTGTATTGAGCTGCGGACTGGGACTAGGAGCAACATCGCCTCCTGTTGGTCTTGTGAGGCTCTCAAACAGAAACCATTACCATTAATTATTGTACACACTACAGTGTGTATCTTAAATTATTCAGCAGACTTACAAATGAGAGAATAAGATCACAGTAGTATTTCATTTTAAGTACATTACACAAGTCACCGTACAATTAGAGAAATCTGCTTTCAGTTTTAATGAACCCTGCAAATATGATAGATTTAGACTTAAAATGTGGAACTGCAGGTTATGAAATTGTTCTTGATTTGATAAAGTCTCATTTTTGTACTTTTGCCGTTTTGAAGGTATGATTATAAATTAGGTTTGTGCATTCCCTCATTTTATTGCATAATATTACTTATTTCCTGCATGCATGAGAAATGACGGCCATGCTCTCAATATGTTTTCACATTATTGAATTAAATTAAATTAAATTTAACACAGCAGACTGACAGCAGAGACGGAAGAGTTATAAAGTTATTTGTAGCTTGTTACACAGTGTCAGTTATCATCAGGACATTCTCAATATGGGTTAACTTATTGTGCTTTCACATTTTTTTATACAGTACACCAGGGTTTCCAGCCATTTACAATGTAACGTGAAACCACTAGTAACTGCTTAAAGACAGACTGTACTTTCCCAATTACTTTATTTAAGACATGGTAAATTAACCTTGTAACATAAATTATGTGTGTGGCTTTTAAAGTCAGGGATGCAAACTCATGGAGAGTGAAAAGGGTGACAGATACCAGGGCAGACACAAAACCACTCAAAAGCATTCCCATCAGTGCCCTATTTTGGGGTCAAAAAGGTGACTGTGACCTAAAAGTGACTAGTTTGCATCACTGTAAAGCAAATCCACTTCCTGTACTGCTTAAAGCTGAGAGCGATTTGACCCCAGACCTAACAGTACAAACTTGCATGTCATAATTTCGTCAGTTGTAACTCACCCAGCCAATCAGACCCGGTCTCAGCTCACAGAAATATTTAAGGTCAAAGTTTCCAATCCGTGGGTTCAGCTCCCGTCCCATGAAGAAATCATACAGGGGGTTTCCTACACAGGAACAGCAATGAACAGATATACTGAATCCAGCTAAGGATCTGACTGATGTATAATTATGACTTTTGTGGGTCTCCACTCCACACAGTTACTGTACATAAGTGAACAGTGATATTAATATCAGCCCTTGAAAGATGATCCAATTGTCTTGCATTCATGTTATCAGCATAAAGTAGTTTAAAAAAGCGTCACAATCAGTGTTGGGCAAGTTTCTTTCAAAATGTAATATATTACATATTACTAGTTACTTTCATTTGAAAGTAATAAGTTACTTTACAATATTGCTGTCTGTGTAGAGTAACTTGTTACTTATTACACTACTTTTGCATTACTTTCACCAAAATAACTGCAGTAACAGGATGACATTGCTGCCCCAGAACCATCCTGAAAAATAATTGAAGCCGTCTTGAAGTCAGTGTAAACCATCCAAAATTCGAAATGTTATCCTTTTCCTTTGTTATTGTCATCTATAGTGGTTATTTTCATAAAAACACACAATTTGATTAGGAAATGATTGTATATTTATTTAAATATGTGATTTAATAAAAAATTGTAACTCAATTTGTAACTTGTGTTACTTGACAAAATAACTGGCATAATATTACTGAAATCCTATTGGTAGTAAGTTATATTACTCAGTTACTGCTAATATATTACATGTAATATATTACTTTTGTAATGAGTTACCCCCAACACTGGTCACAATTAATGTTCAAACAAAGATTCATATTAGAGTTATTTTGTGAAATTTACATTTTTAGTGTAGCCATTTTCTCAACCTCCCTCATCTGCTTCTACTGTATTTCAGTGATTTCCTACATTTCTCAGAATGACTTTCAACCCCCCTGCCCATCCCACAAAAAAGGGGGCGTGAACTTGTTGCACTTAGCTGGGGATCATGCATGTACAGTAGGTGGGGAGAGCAAGAACAATAGTAATGCTGTAATAGAGTGAGAGATCTTCAGGTCAATAAAGTACTTGCGGCTGCATTGCATTATTGTCTATTGAGCCTGCTGTCAGCATATATATATATATATATATATATATATATATATATATATATATATATATATATATATATATATATATATATATATATATATATATATATATATATATATATATACATATATATATATATATATGTATAATTCCCCCCCCCGCAGATAGCTCTCAAGATATTTCCAGCAATAGATTTTGACTGCAGAAAATTGTTTCACTATCTAATGGCCCTGCTACATCAGAGTCATCGGGCATCAGCCATCGAGTGATCGTTCCTCACTCCCTTTAAAGTCAGTTAACCAATGGGGGACAATGCTACAGACGGTTTCTCCACCAAAAAATACACCACCAAACAAAATGGACCTTGCTGATTATTAACAGTGGTTTAATGCTTTAGGGTGGATTTTCCCTTTAATGATCAAGCGCCACTCTCACCTGTGTTGCCCCCCAAAGCGAGAGCATGGTGAGGTGCCCAAAAGGAGCGTATGTAGAGGTAGAAGGAGAGAAGGAAGGACACCCCGATTGCACATACTGCAAGAGGCAGCAGCAGTTCAAACAGATGGCCCAGAGGAGCACCGAGCCACAGCAACAGCATCAGCAACACAACACTAATGCACAGGCCATAGAAACCTGAGGGAGACAAACAACAACACAATGTTGAGGCAAGGGGTAGAGAGACAGGAGAACTGAGGAAGATTGTTCTAAATAAAGGGAAAATGTGGAAGAGGTGGAACTTGAGATCAATGTGTAACATGGTGAACCTTTGTTAAAGGACAGAGCCAACAGAGAGAAGGAAAGTTAAAGGGGGACTAACCCCCCAGGTATGTAACAAAACGGTGATTTGAAAAAATCTATGGGAAAAACCAAGAAATGACGTATCCTCTTGTCTATACTATACTCTTTGGCTGTGCTCAGCTCAGGAATTTTTTCCGTAAATCGACGCCATTACAGTTTGCCCACCGCCTCGAAAATAATTTATATGAGAGCTGCAATATCTTTATAAATATCAACAACTAGCCAACGCTGGTGGCCTGTATGGAAACAGCGTTGCTCAAAATGGTTGAAAGTTATATCAATTTGGCCATTCAGTGGCGAACTAGAAATTAAATTATTTTTCTCCCATGTATGTGTGTGGCGGCTTGTGTAACTTACGTTAAAAGAGACTAGTGACGCGAGAGCACAGCACAATAGTGAGGACAAACGCCCCGCTCTCACGCTCATGTAATCACAATGCGAGATTTCTCCACGTCATTCCCTCGTCCAACTTGCGATATACCGCGCCATGAAATCCGTTTTTAATTTTCGTTTGGGGGCTTTTCGTGATTCTTGTTCAAAGTTACTGCACCTCTGATTTTTCCTCTCAGGGCGCAGCGCAGGGCAGAGCTGCAGAGCTCTCCTCCTCCTCCTCGGCCCATTCAGTCTGTCCAAACTCAATACCGATCTAATCTCAGTATGAGATGCAGGGAAATATATTACAGTAGCCGATGTGTTTAGAGCAGCTTTGTCACGTTGTCACGTCGTAGTATAGCGTTATATTTTACATGTGCGCTAAACTGCGATTTGTTTGCGGAAATGACGGCGGGGATGAAAGTCGCTGAGGGAGGCTCATTTTGGTGCGGGGGCTCGGAGTAGAGAGATGCGCGGGCCTGAAATCTCGGCCCGAGCCCTCCCTGGCCCGTGACATGCAGACCCGTGCCCGATCCGGCCCGGAGGAGTTATGAAATGAATTGGCCCGAGCCCGTTGCGAGGCCCGAAGCCAATATTACGATATAATGACACTTATACAACAGGTAGTTCCGGCCGGGCAATTTGACTGGACAAGAGGGATCCTACCAGTGCCGATATTTCACGATAACGCACTGGCGCTTCATTGTGTGTAGATCACTCCGCTTCACAGCTGCCCTAATCAACAAAACGCTTCACAGCTGTAGACTAGACAGTAGTAAAGTAGACAGCCTGCAGTTAATTAGGCTGAGTGATTAGGCTACATTTTCGGCAAAGCAGAAAACTGAGGGGACTATTTTTGTTGGCGGAGGAATAAATAGAGAAATCATATATTTTCTCAGCTTTTTGCATTTTTTTAATCAACTTTGTTTAATAGAACTGTTGTATAAAAGCAATATCACACTCGAGGTCATGCTGTTGTTGTCTAATATCGGCACTGCTGTGATTATCTTCGGCACTCGGCCTGCGGCCTCGTGCCTACGACCGAATCACAGCAGTGCCGATATTAGCCAACAACAGCACTCCCTCTCATGTGATATTGCTTAAATCTCTCCCCCTCGTTCCTCAGCTGCTGCGCGTGCTCCTGCAGCCTCTCTCTCTCTCTCTCTCTCTCTCTCTCTCTGTCCGCTGCTGTAGCCTACACGGACGCACACACACGGCTTGTTTCTCTCTCTCTCTCTCTGTTCGGGAGCTGTCTGCCCTGTACACCGACGGACATGCGGCACACACGGCTTGTTTCGTTGTTTTTTACATATTGACAGCACGCTGTCTGTCACTGACTGAGCAGAAAGCTACATGTCATGACATGAGTCCTGGCAGACTAACATCAGGTGAGGGTCTGTGTGTGACTGTGTGGCTGGGGAGCCTCGGAGCTGCAGCTGCAAACACACAATAACCCCTCCCTCCAATAGGCTTGAGTTGTGAGGAGCTGGGAAAGGGTACAGGGGGAGTAGGGGAGTAACTATCTTGAAATCCCATAGTCTTTGGGGACAACATGACGTCAGGTTGTACCAAATCTCCCATTCATTTGAGGGCAAAAAAAAAGCAGTGTTCCACCCATAGAGGGCACTTATGCCAGTTATGCTGCTGAAAAATGATACAAATGGTAGAATGGCAACAGTTTGGTCTTAAATGTGGACATTTTGACCAGAATTCTTCACACACCACCCCCAAAGTCATATATATTGGTTAAAAGCTGAAAAAAAGTGTTTTGGGGGTTAGTTACACTTTAAGTTAAAAGAAACATGTCTGTTTGGCCATGTAGATTTTTTATTTTATTTTTTACATGTAAATGGAAAATATGCATTTTGGAGCTCTTAAAACATAAAGAAAGGTGTTATACAAAACTCTCCCCACCATACCATTTATGGGATACTTGAGGCGGGTCCCATCCCTCAGTACTAATCCCTCTGACAGCTGCAGGAAAATACATACATTTTACACCACTGAACACATCAGTATGTCATCTCTCTATCTATAATAGACAAACAGCTAGAACACAATTACAGGCTCAGACAATGAATCTGTGCAGGTGGATATTTTAATTGAAAACGCTAATCAAAATTGCAGCTTATGTATACAGTAGGTTGGCTGTTTAGAATTAATATGTCATTATACATCATACATCCATGCTCATTATAGAATATGGGTATTTACTTTCATACACCATTTAGCTCAAAGATGCTGCTGCAGTGGTTGGAAATAATATCAAAGGCAACATATGCCCAAACAAATGTTTCCAGAAGCAACAATTTCTACTTCTCAGATGTATTTGAGTGAGGTGTTCTTCCAAACAGCTGGTTCTAATTCAAGATGTACTGTACCTTTCCGAGCGGCAGCAGATAGAGGAAGATGTGCAGAGCGATCCATCCCAGGAGCAGCAACGGGGCGAGCGGGTCCCACAGGTGACTGGTGGAGGGTAAGAGAGGCGGCCACCGAAGCATGCTGGCCTCAGGTGATCGACTCACACTGAGCAGGTAGAGCACCGTCAGGGGAAGAAAGATAGGAATGCATGTGGCACCTGGGAGGGGAATAAGGAAGAGAAGAGAAGAAAAGAAAAGGAAGTTAAATGTAACTAGAACGACCACCCAATTGTACTTAAGTCAATTCCACATGCTGGCTTGGTCATTGCTCCACCCCTCTGCCTCTGATACATGTGCAGTTCCCCAGTGCATGCCCCAGTTCCTCTTCCCCCCCAAACAGATGGAACAGAGGAGACACTAGTGCAGTAACCTGACTCATATCCCACCAGCTTCCCACCCGCAGACACGGCCAATTGTGTCTGACTGTTACATTCCCAAGTTACCCAGGGGAGAAAGGGTGTAACGGGGGGACAAAGGAGACAGGGAGAGGATTCCACAATAATCCGTGTTTATTACAAAAATAAGTGTAAATAAAAGGAACACCAATGGAGGACTACTTCCTAAAACAAAGGAAGGGTGTTAGCTTTAAAGGTAAACAAATAAAATTAACACACTCTCTAGAAGAGAGCCAAAGGCAGCACACTCTCAGACTGAGAGTCAGCATTCACCCTCTCAAGAGAGTTGCAGGTTAACCGAGCACCGGTTCACAAATCACAACACCAAAATGGTAAGCACCACACACACTGCACCACGCTGTTAGATGGCCCACTGGCCCTGACTCTCCAGGGGCCAGTTGCACCAACTGGTCTTAGTCTTAAGCTAAGTTGGTCATAACTTTAACCTAACAGCTACGCCGGTTGCACCAAGACGGCTTAAGCCTTATTTTCACTAAGCCCAGGCGTAACTCTTACGACTGGTGAGGAGGAGGCGTAGTGCCTGCCTGTAACAGAGATCTCCGCGGAGACCTTTTTGAGTCCTTACCGTCATCGTCGTAACACAGCCAGTTCTCCGTCTTTGAAGCACGATGTTAGATTATAACTAACTAGTTGTGCGGCTTAGCCTTCCCAAATGTTGCCGTTCATTTTTTAGAATTTAATACATAGAATTGGGAACGTTACATTCAATTTCATTCAGACTGTCTGTCTGGCTCAATCACCGCCATTTTTCCCCCGGAGCGAGGGAGGGTGGGATGAGGGAGGGTGTAGTGATGCACATACAGTAGTGGCTGATAGAGCGTAGTGGCACAGTGACGCTCCAAGCAGGTCGCGAGGCACATTTTTGCAACATCATCCAATCAGGGTGCATTCCCTGGCAATTCACATGGACGCGCATTGCTACGACCCGCGTAGTTAAGACCAGACGTAAGCCGTGTTGGTGCAACAGGCGTAAATCCACTCTAAAGACTGGTCTTAACTAAGACCGACGTAGGAGTTACGACCAGGCATAGTTGAGACCACTTGGTGCAACCGGCCCCAGGGTTTTAAGCTGCAGCCTCTGATTGGCAGAGTGAGTACACCTGTGCTCTCCTGCACAGGTGCCACAGCAGGAGGGGGAGGGGGAGCGGGAGGCTGGAGAGGATCAGTGAGCAGAGACACACATTAATACAGGCCACAAACACACAGCACCCCCGTAACACTGACCAAGCTGGAAGTACCGCTACCAGGGATTCAACCCGGGTGTCCGCAGTGCTATAGGGGAGTGCTTTTAGCTCTACACTACCCAGACACCCAGATGCTTTTCTTTTGATTTCTTTATTTCTTTAACCTTTATTTAACCAGATAAAAACAATTGAGATGTGAGACCTCTTTTACAATTGTGACCTGGCCAAGAAGGCAGCCAAGTTGCACATCAAGTTATACATGTTGGTAACATGATGTAAAAACAAAACAACACAAAGACAACAATACAAGTAGAGCAAAGACTACCATCAGCAGTTAGCCTTGTACCAAGACGCTGATTACATTACACTACATCAGCGTCTTGGATACTTGTCCCCTTTTCCGGTCGGCGGTTTTGGTTTTCCCTGATTTACGTGTCCATAAACGTTCAAATCCAACATGTAATGTACTCACCCTCAAAGCCACAGATGTTAGGAAGCTCTACGGAAGCGTCGCCGGGTCTTTGTATATTCCTTATTGTTCAATAAACGTGCATTTTATCCCAGATGTCCGACTTTTTCTCCTCACTTCTTCTTTGTCCCGCAATGAATGAGTGCACCGGCTGTCTACTGCGCCACAGCGCCTCTATAGCGGTTGGGAGGTGTATATAACCAATGTGCAATACACCTCCCAACCGCTATAGAGCCGCTGTGGCGCAGTAGACAGCCGGTGCACTCATTCATTGCGGGACAAAGAAGAAGTGAGGAGAAAAAGTCGGACATCTGGGATAAAATGCACGTTTATTGAACAATAAGGAATATACAAAGTCCCGGCGACGCTTCCGTAGAGCTTCCTAACATCTGTGGCTTTGAGGGTGAGTACATTACATGTTGGATTTGAACGTTTATGGACACGTAAATCAGGGAAAACCAAAACCGCCGACCGGAAAAGGGGACAAGTATCCAAACGCTGATGCAATGTAATGCAGTGTAATGTAATCAGCGTCTTGGTACAAGGCTACATCAGCAGTGTGACATCAGAAGTGGTATAAAACCACTGAGCTATATGGTGACATCAGAAGTGGTATAAAACCTAGAAGAAGTAGTATGTGACAAAGACTAAAATCACAAAACATGACCAACTGCAAATCTAAAGGTTGCAGAAGGCGGTCCATTCGGGGGGGGGGGGTAATATATTGCTGCAGGAGCAGCTTGAGGTAAGCGTGAGTCTGCAGGTCATTCCAAGACCAAGGACCAAAATACGATAGACTCCTTTTTCCAGCTTCAGTCCGCACAGCTGGCACTTTAAAATGTAACCAACTGTTGGATCTGAGGTTGTATGAGTTATTAACCGATACATGCCACACATTTGAAGGACAAGTGAGACTATTGATGTATCATGTGGCAGATTATTTACATTTATGCTAGCAGGCGAATAATTAAACCATTTCAAATAACTTAATAGTAGCAAAATAGTTGCATTTCTTGTCAAGAAAGGTGTAACAATATCCCCAAATGTGTGGATCATTCAATATTGTCATATCTTCATTCATCTGTGAGAACTTCATGGTCTTTTTTAACTGGACTCAAAATGATTTCACTTCAAGCACAATGGGGAAGCAAATAGGCTCACAACCTTGTTTGTTAAAAGTGAGTAAAATGATAAACACATTTGACTCTTGTGGTAATTATTAGTAGCAGCTAAAAGTAACCCTATCCCAGTGAATTTTCTGCCATATTTGTCCTTGTGTCTGTTGTGACAGTTTGTATCTTCTGTTTATGTTTATTGTGGTAGCTGCTTTTATCCCCTGCCAAAGAGGATGGCAAAGACAGAAAACACATTTTAAGCAAGTTTAACAAAAATTTGCAGCTGTTGCATGAATAGAATGAAATTGAAAGTTTTGCAGAGATGATTTTTGTGGTCCGATGCAGCAAATTATGCTGCTAATGGATCTATATAATGTTGGCCATCTGTTCATGATTTTATGGAGGGAAACATCTTACCTGCAGAAGACATTTCTCAAAGTGAGGAGGTGGCAGAAACATGGAGCCAACAACAGAACAAGCTGCTAGACTGAGCATCCTGCAGTGACTCACCCAGCGTCCCTCCAAACTCCCTCTCTGCGCTGTGTGAGGATCTCCGTTTGATCGAGTGACTGTTCAGCCTCGTCATCATTGGTCTCCTGTGAAAATGTTAAGGCAAATATCTTTAAAAGAATAAGAAAAAAGGCCCCAAATATCAAAGACAAATTAGGAACAAATGAAAAGCAATATTCAATGAATAATATTAATTACCAGTCTATGACATAAATAAATAATAGGGAACGTAACAAGTAGCGGTCTTGCTGGCCATGCTGGTTGGTTCTTAAGAAAACTTTCCCATTGACAAATACAAAATAATTATTACAGGATGAACTTTGCTAGTACAGTCGTAGGCCTCCACAAGATAATACTATGAGATAATGCAGTACTGTAATTTCAGTAATCAACAATCTTACTGATAAATGCGCAAACCTACGTATATGTACAGTATATGTCTATGTATCTCTGTGTCTCCGTTTCATTTTCCTCGGACACCGCCGGCCTGACAGCATTCATATTTGGCACAGGTACTGGCAGGGCTCCCGAGCAGACTGCTACAGGGCCGAATTTTTAATTAACTAAACGACTAAATGGGCAAAAATGGCTAATTAGTGGTCAAAATGTGTGAGCACAGGTTCAGCACCATGGAGAGCTCAATTTGTTAGTCTTGAAGAAGCTACCATTAGCAATCTCCTCACCTCGGTCGATGCCGACTTGGCCCTTGGGCCTCTTGACAGTTAGCTACTGATCGAGCACACCTGAGCGGAGTTGGAATCAGCCACGGAAGTGGACTATGAAAGCCCTCTGGAGAGAGAGGAGATCGAGGCTGCATGCCAACTCTGTGATCGAGGCCTGACTATATGGCCAGTGATTGTGTACTCTGACTATCAGAACTAGTACATTTTATTGCAACTGAACCTTCAACACCCAGTACCGGAGCGTACGCCGGGGCAGGGGGTGCGGCCGCCACGGGCCCACCCATCACAAAGGGCCCACTGTGGGCCGACCTTTGGGGAAATCTGCCTGACTGAACATGCATTTTTGTTGCATTGTTGAGAGAGAGAGAACGAGAGACGGAGACAGAGAGGGAGAGAGAGACGAGACGTGAGAGAGAGCGGGGGAGGGAGAGAGAGCGCAAGGCTTGCACACAGCTGCTCGTTAACTCACTTCACACACTACTGCAGCCTGAGAGATGCATGAGTAGCCTATTCCCAGTAAAAAATAATAACAATACCAATGGCATGCAAATATAGGCTACTTAACCATAAAATAGGATACCAATATTAATGCAATAGTGGGCCTGTATCTTCTTTGCACAAAGCTCACCAATGTTGTTTTGGCACAATTGAAGACAGCCTAAAATATTTTTCAACAGCATCCTGTCTTTCAGATGTCATTTGCAGATATTTAGTCCCTACACTGCTGCTACAAAGGGCATTTATAAATTCCTTAAGCTGCTCTTATTTTTAATGTTTTGCTCAAATGAACTAGTAATGTAGCCTACTACATGGTTATACTTCAGTATAAGCTAGTACATTGTTCTACTAGAAAAGTCTGACTAACTTTAATGCTATGGTTGGAAGGCACAAACATGCCATGTGTTTCATATCTGAGCAGAAGCCATGAATCCCATATCAGCAACCTGTCTGTTATGTTTTATTGTAGCCTACACACTTTAGTCAGATGTGTTGCTTACTATATTTACCTAGCCTGCCTGGGAGTTGGGACAGTTGAGAAGACGGGAGAATAGAAATTATCTTTTTTTTTACCAGTTAGATAGAAAATGTATTTGCCTAAATATAAAGTTGTTTGATAACAGCCATTCCGACCTACTAGCAGGTTTATCAGCGATAAGAATGGGGCTGATGGCGAGCCTACTGAGTCTATGGGTGACAACAGTCGGATCAGGCAGGCTTGCAATAGCCTGTAGTTTGTTGTGTTGGTTATTTATTAGGCTATGTGTTGCTTGACTATATGGCTGTGTGTCTGTATGGCAATTCTGTATGCATGGGAATGTCAAACTGTATTCATTTGTTTGAGCAAATTATTGGTAGAATCCATGGCGCCGACGACGATGGTTTATGCAACAATAGCCTAACAGCATTTGTGCTGCTAAAATATCAGAAGGTGACTGTTTAATGATAACTCCATGACACTGTCCGTGCGCTGTGTTGTTGTGTTTGTGACAGGAGCTGCTGTCTGTGACAGCCTGCCGCTGTCCATTGGTGGTGGTGCTGGACCGTTCACCAGTCGATGCATGTATAGAGCGCCATGCGCTGTCCTCAGTGTTTTTCTTCTTCTTCTTCTTCTTCTTCTTCTTCTTCTTCTTCTTCTTCTTCTTCTTCTTCTTCTTCTTCTTCTTCTTCGAGCCTGTTTCTTCTTCTTCTTCTTCTTCTTCTTCTTCTTCACTGTATGCTTTTTTGGACATAATATTACTTGGCTCAATGAGTGACAAATTGTGTTTTTGGATATAGGGGCTTTTAAATGACTATTTAATAAAGTCGGTGGTGCAGCATTACAAACTGTACAGCTAATAGTAGGGGGTGCTAGGGTCGGAATAATAGCTTCCTGCCCATAATGTAGAAGAAATACCAAAATATGAATACAAAGAATCACAAGAGAAGTCAAAGCTATGGAGAGAGGTTGCAAGGGATTTTAAACCGTATTTGATCCAAGTGAAGAACACAAGAGTGAAAGCTAAAAAGTCAACATCAAACATAGCACCCAATTTCTATACTGTAGTCCAAACTTTGTTGTTGTTTTCAAAATGCTGTCCTGTGTGTGTGTGTGTGTGTGTGTGTGTGTGTGTGTGTGTGTGTGTGTGTGTGTGTGTGTGTGTGTGTGTGTGTGTGTGAGAAATTCAATCAATAGACGAAAACACTGGTGTGTTTAAAATGAGATATTCCTCTAAATATGGCTAAAAAAGATCCAAACATGCAAAAAAAAAGGCGAATTTGTCTTCAGCGGTCCTTGCGGGCGCCACCGTGTGGTGGCCCACTGTCAATGGTCCGCTAGTCACAACGCCAGACCCGTGAGAGTTCTTACGCTGATACACGACGTTACTGCATGCTGCAGAGCTCTCTCTGGGTCTGGGACACTTTCCCTCAGAGGGCTGGTTATGGGAGGGAACCGTTCACTTGGCCAGTCATATACCAGGGATGGATTCAGTCCTCTCCAATCAGTAACGACTTTGCAATCAGACAACACGGGAGGCGCAGCCCATTTTTCGAACCGCTCTCTCATCGGTGCTACAAACTGTCACTCATTCAATTTCAACCCGCCTTCAAAACCAGCAGTGGCTGTGAACTGGCACAGACTCACATATGTAGTATGCGGAGCGCAGCGATTCAACGTTATATTTGAGTCTCGGGAGAGACTAATGGTCCCCCCCCCCTCTGGACTCAGAGGGTCGCCCCGCCCCTGTCAACACCTTATTAGTAACACCTTATAAACATGCATGCTCAGTCTTAACCTTTAACAGCCTGCATTCAATAAAACTCAATAAAATAACATTCAATTTGCACACTATTAGTCGTATTACATATACAGAGATTACATTTCTCACTGAGTTTTGAACTCAAAGAGGCAAAATGATAGCTTTGAGAGATGAGGATGTTCTTAATACAGTATAACTGTGGTTAACAACAGACATTTATTCTCATGAGTCTGATAAAACCTTTTCAGACAATAGGTTGACTTGATAATTGTTGTAAAGAAGCATATTAATTATGTTGCCATCGGGTACTGGACATGTGTTATGAGTAGCCGAGTCCTTAATTTCAATTACTGGCGGTTTAACTGATGTATTTCACATTCTATGTAGGTAGTTGATAGAGAAAATGTACATCACATTAGCCTTTATTTGGACAATCACTAGTTTTCTCTATCAGTAGTTATGCTAGTATTGTTTTTTACATCCTTTTTAAGTGACCACACATCTTATGTACGGTATGATAAGTTAATTAAACATTAATTACATGCTTGATGCACTATGCACATTTTTACCACTTCATTCTGCTGCTGTGCTGTAGTAGTACCAACTGTGCCGCTTTATGACACAGCCACAAAAACCCTAGTTTTGCTTCCGGGTCCATACATTTAATATTATTCCCAACCAGAAGCACCTGAACCCATAGACCGACCTGAACGAGCGACATGTCATATTAATGCTAGTGCCTTCCGAATTAGGACGCAGGGTTTACGAGGAGCACCTGAAGGCAGCATGCTACCCAAGAGAGCTTTATCCATGATTATCATGACATTATGCGGTGGGTAGCCTGGACGGTATTACTGCCATTGCTCATTGCTGATAATCACCGAAGCATAGCTGGTCGTTTTACAGTCATAGTTGCTATACTAGTGTCTTTGTAGACTGACATTCCGTCAGATAATAGGCCGTGTCATCACTCAAAATTACTGAAATGACCACAACAGAAAAACACATGACGGAGCCTCCTCTACTCTACACAGATGAAGGCTTTGTAGAGAGATAGTGTGTGTATAAATAGTAGTTGCTGTTTGGGCTTTAATACAGCTAGTAGTGTGTGTCTTACCGGTGTAAAGCATGGAGGGGTAGACAGGACGATCTGCGGTTGTGCACTGATGCTGGAACCATACAATGGATGGAACTAGGCGAGTAGGCGTGCAGGTAGACACGCCCCCAAACACACGTTTTCAGCACGAACTGTCGCCCAGCCAATCAGATGCCTCCATTGTCATCAGAAGAGGGTGGAGAGAGGCGTTAGCCAATCAAATCTGCACGTAAGGTGGTGAGTAACAGCGAATGGTAACCGCACTATCATCAGCTACTGTAGTAAATGCTGGTGAAATATTGGGATATTTTTTCCCATTTCTTTTTAATCGCTCTCTCTCTCACACAGACACACGCACACACATTTGCTACTAAAACATGGCATCCAAGTTTGTCTACTAACTAAACACAGATTGATTTACTGCATAGGAGATGTACAATTATCACCAAGGAAATAACTTTTGAGTTCAAGTTGAGACACGTTGGTTTTGTAAAGGAAAGAAGGCAGGGAACGGGAAGCAGTTTAAATCTTGCATTCATATACTTTATTGTAGACATACACATTTAAATCTATACCCTAATCTTAGATGTAGAAACAGAGAAAAGAGAACAATTTGAAGGCAAGAGACAAGTCTGCTTCAGTAGCCTAATTATTGTTAGAATTATCAGATGACATTCGCAAGGGAAATTAGACATTCACCAAACAATCCCCAAAAGGCTTTTTTTTTATACAGACGATTACACCCACCAAAACTCACCAACCATTCATATTCTCAAACTCTGAGGCTGTGGCTTCTCAGGTTTGGAATATGTTCGCTATTGTTGTAGGAATAGTTAATCTTGTATTATATTACAGAACATTAACTTATTTTTACCTCAACTAAACACATTTCTCTTTTGACATCCCGCTGACCTCTAGAGAAGAAACTGCTCTGAATGACAGTGAGAGCATCCACAGTGATTTCTGAAGTGAAGCATATATTTTATGGTTTGTAAAATTTGTCAATCATGTAAAAAAAAAACTGACTTACCGTAAATGTTACCAGTTAAAGCAATCCTTGTGAAATAGGTGACTGTGACGTCAGCCTCATTGTCAATGGCATAACAGACAGGTTTTGTTTTGTATTGTTTCTAGCATTGAGTTATTAATATTCACACATTACTTACCAAACCGTCCCTACGCAACAAGAACAAGGTGTTAATTCCCACCCGCCCCAAACCAAAGAGAGTTTACTTTTCATGCAGTGGTTCTTAGCAATTCAAATGTGGGTTATGATGTTGCTCCCTGCTCTCTCCAAAACAAAGCTATTTCATAGGTCTGACTGAACAATTCAACATTAAAACAGTCATTCTGTAACCATGTGGACCTTCACAGAGAGGGTGTCTAAATTGTGATATACACTTTGCGTTTTTAATTAACCATATTAGTCATGGTTATTTGTACTTCGCTTCTGGTCTGGTGAGCCTAACCTCGCTCACAGATGACTTCGATCACGCTCTGCTCCATCGGGGCGGGGTCCAAACAGCGGTGGGCGGTACTTCCCACTATCTCGTCCAGCAGGAAATGTACGAGGTTCTCATCGGAGACAAAGCGCCACAGATACATCTGCAGGTAGTGGCAGTCCACCTGGATCTGCTGCAGGCCGTAGCGGCCGAAGGTGCGCAGTCGAACACACTCCAGGAAGGTCTTCAAACTGATTTTGATGATTCCTGTCATCACAGAGACCTGGGAGAACAGGAGGGGTGCATTGAGCAGGACATTTTAAAGGCTATGCCGAGGGTTTTACAGCTTAATGAACATTTGCACTCACCTTGTTGAACTCCACCGAGCTGAAGATGTCGATCCTCTCAGAGAAAAGCTTGTGTATGTTGCTCAGTAGATTAGTATCCATGGGAGCGCTGCGGGGAAAAAAAAGAGACGACGTCAGTGCTTCACAGAGCAAATCACTGAAGTCAAAGTCCACAATAAAACACAATTGTCTTTTATTGTGTTTTATTACACCTTGGTCTTATCATGTTAGACGGCTCAATTAATATTTATGAAAATTATTAAAACCCTCCCAAACTAGAAACCAGAGAGCAAATGTTCTAATGCAGGGGTTTTCAAGGTGGGAGGCGGGTCTCCAGAGGGGCTCCAAACAGTTTCAGGGGAGGCTCAGTGAATGAAAGCGAAAAAATATTAAATTTATGATTACATTATTTATCAAAAGGAGATCTCATAAAACAGCCTACATGTCTGCGACTCCCAGAGCCAAAAACAAATAAATGCCTTCAGACCGACCTTTTTATGTATTTGATGTAGTGTGAAGTCAAACAGCAATATCAGGCTATCTTGGCTCAATTGTTGAGCATCTATGGATCAAATAACATAATCACGAGCCCATAGGCATCCAGGAATCGAGCGAAACTACGCAAGTAAAAAGGGGGGGGGGGGGAGGTGTTTCCAGGCTTGGTCCGAGGGCAGAGGGGAGGCCTGCTGCAGTGTCAGACTTTGAAAACCCCTGTGTTATTATCAAGAAACAATGCCTGGAGCAACTCAATTTACACAGACTTGGAGTGACTTTGTGGACTTAGGATGTTGAGCATAAATATCCTAGTCAATTTCAGTTCAATATAGTGGCAATATAGCAGCAGAAAATGCGTTCATATCCCAGTAAAAAGAGCTATATGCAAGATGAAGTTGTTTGCAGCTGCAGTACCTTGGAGTGTAGCTGGCAGCATAGCGGCTTTGCTGCCTGGAGCTGCTGTAGACAGAGAAAGTCCTTTTGCTGGAGTCACTGCTGTGTGCCTTCCTCACACCTTCCTCATATAAAAGACCCACCTGTGTGTGAGCAGAAGGACGTTCATAAAACAATCCATTGGACCAGACTTCAATGGCTTAAAAATACATAGTTACATATGCATAGAGTCCGTACTTCACACGATGGAGATGACAGCAGGCCAACGATCTTAACAACTTTTATGCTAGGTTTGAGACTGCCGACTTCTCCCAGGAGCAAATAGTGGCTCTTCAGTCACTACCTGCATCAGAATCGAGAATAACAATTGACCGGCGTGTGGTACAGAGACTGTTCTCTAGCATCTGTCCCAGGAAAGCCTCTGGACCAGCGTGTGGTACAGAGACTGTTCTCTAGCATCTGTCCCAGGAAAGCCTCTGGACCAGCGTGTGGTACAGAGACTGTTCTCTAGCATCTGTCCCAGGAAAGCCTCTGGACCAGCGTGTGGTACAGAGACTGTTCTCTAGCATCTGTCCCAGGAAAGCCTCTGGACCGGATGGCATCTCTGGGCTTCTGCTGAAGTCATGCAGCGAGGAGCTGGCAGAGGCCTAGGGCCCAATCTACCACAAGTCTCTGGACTCACACACCGTTCCGTCCACCTGGAAAGACTCGATTATTATTCCTGTTGCTAAGAACGCAAGCTGTAAGGAAAACAATGACTTTCGTCCAGTTGCTTTGACTTCAGTAGTTATGAAGTGTTTTGAGAAAATCATTATAAATCTAGTGACAACTGAAGTCAGCTGTTCTTTTGATCCTTTGCAGTTTGCCTATAGGTGTACTAGAGGCACGGATGATACGGCCTCGGGCCATGGTACATTTTATATCTAAGTACTTAGACTCTAAGATGTAGGCTCCTCTAAGTCTTAGAGGACCCTACCTCTTATGTTCAGCTTTTATTTGTAGATTTTAGTTCAGCATTTAACACGGTGCAGCCGCATCTTTTAATTGAGAAGTTGAATGGGCTCAATGTCCACCCTCTCATTATTAAATGGTACTATTCCTTTTTAACCAGCCGCACACAGCGGGTCAGTGTTATTGGCACTCTTTCAGAACCCAAAATCCTGAGCACCGGAGCCCCTCAGGGTATAGTAAGTTCACCTGTGCTTTTTACTTTATATACAAACGAGTGCAGAAGCTTCTACCCTAACAATCATATAATAAAATGTTCTGACGATACTGCCATTCTAGCTCTAATTAATAATGACAGTGACCGTTTTGACTATTACTCAGAAATTCAAAGGTTTGTAAAATGGTGTGATGATAACTGCCTGGTTTTAAATGTAAAAAAAAACTGAGGAGATGGTGTTCGACCCCAGAGGTGTTGGCGACCACAAGCCTGTGGTCATCCACAAGCAATCCATCTCGCAGGTCTCCTCATACAAGTACCTTGGGGTTTTTGTTGATAACTCACTAACCTGGAACACCCATGTAGACAGTCTGTGTAGCAGATTACAACAACATCTGCACTTCCTTCCTTAGAGTTCATGGTATTGACCAAAAATGTATGTTACTTTTTTATCAGTCTGTATTAGAGTCTCATCAGATACGGCATTACAGCTTGGTTTGGTAACCTATCTGTACAACTAAAGTCCAAACTGCCCCGTCTGATGCAGACTGCATGGAAGATTATAGGGGTGAAAGATCATTCATCCCTGCATTCTATTTTTGAACAGGCTACTCTAAGACAAGCCAATAGAATTGTTTCTGATCCTTCTCATGTCTTACATGCTACGAGTTATTCACTCTTGTTTTGAGCTTCGAGTGCCTGGCAGGTGTGTGACTGGCACCTGATTGGCACCTAATTTGCGGTGCCAAGGTGCCAAGCTGTTGTGGCTGCGTATGGATGTTCCACACACTACTGAGGTCCCTGACAGTGTCAAATGAATAAAGTGTAAAAATGGCCAATATGTGCTGTTTTTTCCTTATTACTGTGGGATCAGTCATCCAATCCACCAAGCAACTCAAAACAAGAGTGAATACCAACAGAAGAATATTGCAGGGGATTTTGGCAAAATAATTTGGGGCGCTACCCACACAATTAGCTGTGTTGCTCATTCAATGAATGCACGATCCTTACAAGTTGTACCCCGTTGTAAAGGTGACTACCGTAAATTCCGGACTATAAGGCGCACCGGTCTATAAGACGCACCTTCAAAGGTGACTATTTTTTTCTTCTATAAGCCGCACCGGTCTATAAGCCGCGGGTGTTTTGATGTTTAATTACCATATGTAAGGCTTCGTGCACAGAGGGGATTGTCGGGAAAGAGATGGCTGTTTGGGGAAGCTCCCATTTATTAACATTTCAACAAAACAAAAGTCAGGTCACTAATCCCCAGACAAAATCACACATTGTGGTATTTTTTGTTTTTTTTACAGTGCACACAGTGTCCGCGGTGTGGTGAAAAGAGGGCAAGAGAGGAAATTAAAACAGAAGTGGATTTATAGTTAGAAAGAGTGCTAAAGAAGAGAGAATTCCGTTTTTTATTTTTTTATTTTAGTTACTCACAGTACTATTGACCAGTCCAACTCAAAAGATATTCGGCAGTTTCACTTTGAGCTCTTGTTCCGCCGCTGTCCATCAATGGTTATGACGAGTCTCGCTGGGTACAGTACGCCAAAGCGATATCCATTGACTCGATGATGCTGTTGTATGTTGCGCGTTTCTGTTGCACCAACGCGGAGAGGTCCTGCCGGACGAAAAAGCGCGTACCCTCCCAGGTGAGGGGCTTCTTCCCCGCAGCCTGGAGGATGAGTTGACGGTCGGGCCAGCGGAGTAGGCAGATGAAGATGGCCCTCGGTGGCAGGCCGGGGTCTGGACGTGGCCGAGGCGCCCGGTGTGCCCTGTCCACCTCTGGTGGTTTCTCGCCTTCCTTCAGGTCCAGGATGTAACACAGGATTTTGCCACGAAAGCGTCCATGTCACCAATCTCAGCTCCCTCTTTTACATTGATCAGGCGAATGTTATTTCTTTTACTCCTGCTGATTAAGTCATCAACCTGCGTGTGCAGGGTTTCGATTTTGCATTTTATCCATTTTCGGACTCACTGTGTTGTTTTTGTCCTCCAGTGCGCGGATGCGCTTTTCCGCATTATAAACTCTGTTCACGGTTGCCTTAGTTTCTTTAGTGAGTGAGTGGATGGACTTCTGCACGTTTTCAAACTTGTTTTCAAGCTGCTCAAAACCTCTGAGCGATGTCGGACTTAATCGATAGTGTTTCACGGAGTAAAAGTTTAGCCCAAGCGGTGTATCTCCAGCCTCCAGCAGGTGAGTCATTTCCTCATTCATGGCGTGATTGCTTCGTCTTTTTCTTTCTGCTTACCTGTGTTGTGTTATGTTATGTTATGTTATGTTGTTAAAAGAGGGCAAGAGAGGAAATTAAAACAGAAGTGGATTTATAGTTAGAAAGAGTGCTAAAAAAGAGAGATTTTTTTTTTTTTTTTGGAAAAAATCCATAGATAAGACGCACCGTTATATAAGCCGCAGGGGGCAAAAAAGGCCAAAAAACGGGGAAAAAGCCGCGGCTTATAGTCCGGAATTTACGGTAATCAGGCTTTCCAACGATATAAAATACAATACCAATTGGTATTATTAAAGGGGAGAAATAATCGACCGAAATAACGTTTCCGAACTTTTTTTTTTTTTTTTTACTTGTTATTTGTACTTACAGTATTGCACTTGTCGTTTGTTTTATTAACATGTTTGTACGTGCATGTTCTTATGGCTGCAGTATGGCTGTTAGCCCAAGACAAATTTCCCACCCGTGGGACAATAAAGTGAATCTTGAATCTTGAATTGTGATCAATTATACAAAGGAAGTGTCACCTGCACGTCAATGGAGGTAGTGTCCTCCACCACCCTCTTCATCACAGCACGGACATTTCGAGGCTCAATGGTGTTGACCCAGTCTCGTGTTTCTACACTCTTCCTCAGCATCTGGGAGATGATCAGGCCCTGAACCTGCCAAACAAAACCATTGGAAGCAGAACATGAAATACAATATGAGAAAAAATGAGGAAAAAGTCATTTGTGGAAGTATGTGCTTGCGTTATTTAGCTCTGTTGGGCTCCTCAGTAAGTAAATATGGATTCAGTGAATGCTGTGGGTGAAAACCGACCTTGACATAATGGTTGAGTAGTTTCTGTGCCGCTTCCCTGGCTTCTGCACATAAAGCTGTGACTGCTGTTACAGGACTGTGGTGCTGCGACAGAGCAAAAGGAAAGAAGGGTGCATTTGTATCGTCACGCCGCTGTGAAGACTTGGAACCAGATTGTATGGTTAGGTTAGGCCCTAAGTTCCCTAGGTTAGGGAATCCTTTAGAATGAAAATGCATCCAACAGTTCAGATTACTATGCTTAGGTTGATCAGAGTGAGGCAGTGCAACTTTACTTTAGGTGTTAATACATTAATACAAGAAAATCCATTACTTTTTAGAGCAGTTTGCTAAATGAATGAGGGTTATAGGCACAACAAGCATTATTTAACATTTGTAGCTGAAATCAAGTTTACGTCAATAATAGCTTAGTTTATGTAAACTGACAGAATGAACCAAATAGTTTTTTCCATGGCACAGAAAAGTGTCACTTCCATGATATAAGACATTTTAATTCTGTATAAATGTCTCATGACACCACATCTATGCAATTTAGGGATGGGCATCGAATTTCGAATTTTCGAATAATCGTTGTTATTATCAAGGTCGACTTTTATTATTGAAATTCGAAATTCAAAATTCAAAAAAAAAAAAAAAAAAAAAAAAATTTGAGTGAAATGTTGCATTGTCTCCCCTGATTCTAAGTATAGTCAAATCGCTTGGTTTGAGCAAGTAAAACAATTTTTATAAGCATTTTAAGCAAGGTTTATGGAAAAATGAATGGCGGATGAAATCCCATGAAGAGGGAGAGGGGGTGACTTTGGCACCCCTTTGGCACTCAGACCTGAGCCTACTAAATATTTAATGAACCACTCATGATTGTCAAAACTGTTTTTTATTTTCGAAAATGTCAATGTCATGTAACATGTTCTTTACTTCAGTGGTGCAATGCTTGTTTGAGCTAAAAATCCACAGCAGAAGCTCTTTATATTAATTAATAAAGCCGTAGACTTAGAATCAGGGGAGACAATGCAACATTTCACTCACAAAGAAAAAAAAAAAAAAAAAAAATTAATTTTTTTTACATTTTTATTTTTATTTTCGAATTTCGAATTAAATTCGAATTTGGCCAGCGAATTTCGAATAGTGTTTTTGCTAGAAATGCCCATCCCTAATGCAATTCATCCACAAATCATCCGCTGATGTAAATGGGATTGTGATTCTTTAATCGTAAGAATGGCTTAATCTAAATGATAGACTAGAACGACCACACTGCGGATATATGCCTCCGCCAACAAGTGAGCAGTCGACATCTATGTCTATCAAGACTTTGACATTTGAGCCAAATGTGAAGAAATTCTATCACAGTGTTACTGAGATATGGCGTTACAGAGGTTCATGAGGTCACAGTGACCTTGACCACCAAAATGTAATCAGTTCATCCTTTAGTCCAAGTGGACGTTTGAGGCAAGTTAGATGAAATTCTGTCATGGCGTACTTGAGATACCACATTAACAAGCTTGAAAATTGCATTCTTGAGGTCACAGTGACCTTAAACTGTGTCCTTTGACCACCAAAATCTAAGTAGTTCATCCTTGAATCCAAGTCGACGTTTGAGCCAAATTGGAATAAATTCCGTCATCAAAGCGTTCCTGAGATATCGTGTGAAAGAGCTTGGAAATGGGGTTCGTGAGGTCACAGTGACCTTGAACTTTGACCTTTAGTAGGGCTGGGCGATATAGCTAAAAAGTATATCGATATAAAATATTTAATATCAGTCGATATCGTTAATTATTGATAATTTCTAATAACCTGTTTTTATTATTAAAAAAACATAAGAAAAAGTTTGCATTTAACCACTTTATTTTGAACCACCTTATTTTCAAGGCACACAGGTAATTGTAATGCTGCTAACACTGCCACACATACACGCTTAGTGCAAGCAGTAATTTACAGGCATGGTGACGTTTTATTTTGATGACATAGCATTGCCAGCCTTATCAAACAAACGTTTGGAAATGTGTATTTCAGGGTTGTTTAACGTTAGGTGATTCAGTGAATGAGCTGCCCTGCATTCCGCAAGTAACGTTGCAGATGTCCACATTTGTGAAATTGGTGTGTAATGTCACACAAGACTGCGGGCTCAACGGTAATATATGGAACACATGTTAACACATTGTCAATAAACGTTAACATGAATTGAAACTCACATTGAATTCTTTGTAATGTTTACAGACAACTGTGTTCTGCTTTCGGCTTTCTCTTCCTTCTGTTGCGATTTCTCATGTGGTGGTGTGATGCCGGGTGATACTCAACGTGCTGTTGGCGTCACTAGCACTGCCCCATTGTCAAGGGATATGATTGGCTCTTTATGAACTGGGGCGGTGCACTCGGGGTTTGTCTGACCGGTCTGTTAATATCGGCCGATATATCGATATCGGAATTTTTTTTACTCAAAAATATCGGTATCGGCCTCAAAAATCCAGTATCGGTCGGGCTCTAATCATCAACATCAGTATATAAATGGGAGCTAGGGCTCTGTCTGTTTGTTTCTCCGTTTGTCCCACTGATGACATCATCAGTGATGGCATGAATCCCAGTGATGATGTCATCAGTGTTGTCATACATTGTGACATCATTAGTGATGTCAGAGGCATTGTGACATCATCAGTGATGTCATAAGAGTCGCACTGATGATGTCATCAGTGATGTCATAAGAGCAAAATCAAGTCCCAGGGGGCAGACACTGAAAGAAGTGGGAGTCTGGCTTCAGACCGTCTTCAGCCATGGACAGCTGAATGTTACCAGCTCCAGGACAGGTGATCCAGCATCCATGAAAGTATGCCAACAAGGAGCAGCCAGGGCGAGCTGCATATGTGAGCTGGAGGCAGGGCTCCAGAGTGCGCCTATTTACACGCATTTGCCCACCTTAAAATCTGCCAGTGCGGCTAAATATTTTTATAACACGCACTGGTGCACCTTGGGATTTGTAGCGCCTCTCTCTCTCTCTCTCTCTCTCTCTCTCTCTCTCTCTCTCTCTCTCTCTCTCTCTCTCTCTCTCTCTCTCTCTCTCTCTCTCTCTCTCTCTCTCTCTCTCGTGCCGTCAATCTATCCCCCCCCCATCATGTACACACACATAAAGACAGGGAAATACAAAAATAAAACGTTTTCAATTGCTTCGGCGTGCTTTAGACATGCATATACACACATACACATATACACATATATACTGTAAAAAATTACTAAATAAGAACCCTTGCAGGTTATCAAGATTAGTGTAAAATGTAGACTAAAAGGCTAGTGTCAAATACCATGTTTTTACATTATAGTGAGCTCTTTAATGCATGGTGCTGCATTGTATCATGAGAAATCAGCAAGACAGTTACCTGCACCAGGAACTGTTCATCTGTGAGGGTGAGTATGTAGGAGATGGTGGAGGTTTCGTAGTCCAGGCAGAGGCGAGACAGCAGCAACAGAAGGGCTGGGGGAGTTGAGCCTCCCTTGTCTCCAGCACTCTCACAGAACTGGCGAGAGGACTGGCACACAAACTTTATAAAGCTGACCACCAGACTCTCACGCACACCCTGGCTGCAGAATTCACCCTAAGAGTAGACGACGGATACCAAAAACACAGGCTGTCACTCTCATTATGCAAATACAAAATGTAAGATTAGACATTAAGATAGGTCCACCCAAAATGAAAATTCAATAATTTTCTACTCCCACGTCAAGAGCACAAAACACACAAGTTAGCCCCCATAGTTCTGAATCTATTGAAGTTAACTGGAGCATCTTTTCACAGCTCCGAAATGTATAAAATGTCAATCAAATCTCTCCAAACAGCTCTTCCGGTGTAATATTTGCCTCATTAAATCCTATATTTTCCTTGACGATAATGTTGTGATCACAAACTACTTTTGGCACACTGCTTGTTACTGACAGCAGATAATGTGGTCAGTATTAGACTTTATATTATTTTATATATTATAATACAGCTTATATATATACACCTTTTGAAGCTGTAACCTGTGTGTTTGGTGGTCCTATGAACTTCAATGGAGTTTCAACTGACATGGGGATGAGCAGATAATGACTGACTTTTCTTCTTTTATTTGGGGGGGGGGGGGGGCGGGGGAAGGAGACCAAGACTATTCCTATAACAACAAATGTGTAACTATTCACCTTGAAGTAAGGCTTGTTGGAGAATGTAATGTCCTTAGCGGTGAAGAGGTGCACTGACGCCAACACTGACTTGATCTGATTGAGAATAGAGGCTGACAGGGAGGAGAGCAGCTCTGGCAGGCTGGTGGGAGCATCGCGTCCGGAGGCCGCCCCCCCCAGCAGACCGCCGCCCGCAGCCACCGAGGGGACGGTGAGCCGAGGGGCGGCCAGCGCCTGCCTCACATCCGTCAGGCTGTCCATGTAGAAGCTCTGAAGAGCCGACAGGTACTGCTTGACCCGCTCCGTCGCGGCGCGCACTACAATCCCCGTCCCCTGGCTGGGCACGGTGGAGCCCGGCAGCAGCTTGGCCACGGCCTGGAGTCGGCGGTGGAAGCGGTCGAGCGCTCGGACCAGCAGCGAGTTATCCCCGACGCCTTTCTCCTCTTGTATCCTCCGCTCCACCAGCGAGAAATACCGAGCTGCCAGATCGTCCACAAAGACGTGCAGCTTGCCGTTTGCCATCTGAGGGATGTTCTTGGAGGCGAGCTCTCCCTTCTGAGCATGGTTGATAAACAGTTCTTGATAAGAAGTAATTACCAGGCATAAGCTGCTGACAAATTCATTGCAGCCCCTATCGATGAATTCCAGGATGTCAGTCTTGGAGCTGGGAGAGGGCAGAGCGCTGCTTTTGGGGGAGTTACCGGCGGGGGATCCAGCGGCCGACGGCCCGCGGGTAGGAGGAGCGCCGGACGCATCGCTCTCTTCAGGGGCTGAAGGGTGCGGCCTTATCTCTGCTTCCAGGCCTTGGAGGTCCGACTCCAGTCGAGATCGCGCATGGCTCAGGAATTTATCACAGAGCTCCTCCGCTGGTTCATCCAGCTGTAGCAGCAGCTCCACACACTCCGACAGATCCTTGGCACTTGACCCACCATCCCTATGAGCATGACAACATAGGTAGATATAACCAATTTACATCATTACACTATGCCATTTATGAAATAGATATTATGCTCTCTGTCAACATTTTGAAATTCAAAGTGCAAAAATGTTGATACACCCATCAAAACCAAAACATCTGAATTAAGGATATACATTTTATCTTAATAATAGTGTTAAGACACTATTAGTTAAGCATAAATATGTTATAATATAGATTATAGAACATTTTAAAGCAGCTACAAGCAAGATTTTCGATTGTTATTAAACAGTATAATTACAATATTGATGCATCACATCTTACCTATAATAGTAGGTGAGACCAAAGCCGTGTGAATCGGAGATTGCTCTCTTGATGATTATAGAGTCTGTGTCTGTCTAACCTCGCGTCACCAGAGGGCTCTCTCTCTCTATCTGCCTACCGGCGGACCGGATAAACCCGGAAGTGAAACGCAGCTGCCTGCCTTCCGCTGTTTCGCTCTGCCTAGCAACAAACCATAAACAAGGAGAACGCCATGCAGGGGCATGCTACTCTCGCGAACATCTCTCGTTATATTCTAACAGGTTTTTTGGAAGTTATTTTGTGGTCATGGCCGTAGTGGCTGCTGCAAACCGTTTCATTTCACTTCCTGGTCTGCCCCGGCCACAGACAGACCAACACTGGCCGATTCACTCGGGGTTCAAGCGAGACTACTCTGCGTCGGTATCGTCTACTATTACAGGTAAGATGTGACGCATCGATATTAAATTTAGACTGTTTAATAACAATCGAAAATCTTGCTCGTAGCTGCTTTAAAACTGAAAAAGGTGAAATGTATTTCCACCGATATTTCAGTAAAAGCATGATCCAAACATTTGTCTCGCATGAAGCAAATTACAGTAAAATGTAAAATAGTCTGAAAGAACAAAATTGTCAAGTCTGATTTGACCAATAGTCACAGTTCATAAAATCTTGCTGCAGGTCTTCTAAGTCACATTTCTCTACAACACGGAACCATGCTTTACTCGTTTGATGTTCCCTCATTCAGACATCCCTGATGAGCTCACCTGAACTTCTGTCTCAGCTCCAGTGCCAGCTTGTCCATGATGGCGTGACAGTCGTCCTGAATTCCCTTGAAGGACGGCAGGTGACTGTACTGCAGCAGCACACAGCGGGCGCGGCGGTGCGAGCTCACTGCCTGAGCGTACGCCTGCAGCTCCAGACACTTATTTAGTCTAGCAGGCATCTCAAACAGAAACTGCAGCTTCCGTAGGAGTGTGTGGACCCCTGGGGTGACGACATGTGACGACGTGAACAGACATTTGGACGTTATATGAGGTGACCCACAATTGACCAAACAATTCCGAAAACACCAAGTCACAGTTTTTATCTCACCTGAGAGTTTGGTAATCTGTGTGTGCTGGTCTTGAAGAGTGCCACTGATGCAGGCACTGAACTCTGTGATAGCAGCCATGTTGGCAGAGAGGCAATCCATTTCATCTTCCATCTTTTTGAAATCGTTCTTCATCTTTCTTATGGTGTCTAAGAGGAAATAGAGCTGTGATTTCACCATCAAAGTGTGTGCGGTTTCAACAAAACTTGCCATTTTAACAGTAATTAATAGTCGTGTCACCTGTAGCGGATATGAACTTGTTGTAGTTTTCATACACCAGTGTCTGCATATCGCTGTCCAAGGAGCGGATCTGCTTCACCATGCAGCTCTCCTGGTCCATCAGTTCTCCAAGAGAGCATTCTCTCCTAAGCTGCAGTCACAATCAACACACACAGGGAGCAAACTGAATAATCACATTGTAACTAATTAGAACGCAACACAGACTACTTTATTGAACATACCAGTGGGGCTGTCAAAAGTATCGATAGTATCGAAAAGTATCAATACTGAAAACAGATACAATACTCATTGAGTGAGGTGAGTCATTCATTCATGCACGGATAATGGATAGGATGTCATCAGTGATGTCATCAGTGCCAAACTTGGACTGTTGAAACGGCGATGATGTCATCAGTGATTTCATCAGTGATGATGTTATCAGTGTCAAACTTGAGCTGTTAAAACATGTAGTTTTCTCGCCTTGTTTGCTACGTGACGCATGTGGTCCTGTCCTGGGCCGAATTTGCCCTTTTCCCCCCTTTTTTTTTAACCTTGTTGAGGTAGAGCTCCGGGTCGAATTGCGGTCCGTTGATGTTGCACGGGTCCAGGGACTGCGGCTGGTCCGCGGCCTTTCCTTCCTCATTCAGCCCGTAGTAGTTTGTTTTCTTCATTCCCGGTAGTTTTCATTTACGCAGTGAGAAAGAGTTCAGCAGTGCTTGTGCTTCGAATGACCAAACTCAATCAATACACTTGCTGCCCACAAAGCAAGAGGCCTTGTTTTACCACGTAGGAGCAAGCAGAGAAGGCTTTTTGGGGCGAGTCATGCATTCATTCATTCAGTCAGGAACGGATAATGCATAGGGTGGATGTCATCAGTGATGATGTCATCAGTGATGATGTCATCAATTGATTGAGTGAAAATTGTAGCCTTCCTTAGTTGTTCTAAATCGGCCTTTGTTACGCCATTGCTGAAGCAGGTTATATGGCATGAGATGCAGGGGTACAGAGCTCCACATGCAATGTTAGCCTGGCTATCTCCGCCCAGCAGGATCGAGTGAAGCCGAAATCCTGCCAGATCAGTGAAACAGATTCTGCGCACTAGCTCCGTTGAGTTAGAACCTCTGTGAGGTCCCTGCCCCTCTGAACTTTCTTATGTAAAGCTGCTGTTTCTAGATTTGCGCACAGTGCGTTGTGTATTTATATACAGTCTAGCTCTGTAAATATGGCACTTTAAGTTGTAATATTTTTTTGTCTCGCCAAAAGTAACCGGGAAGATTCCCACTATGAGATCAGTTTATCAAAATGACGCCTGTACGAAAATCAGATTTTCGTTGTCGGAGATTGAGACCTCCGGGCTCAGCCCGGACCGGAAGAGGAGCCAGGGCTGCTCTCAGCCTCTCACTGGGGGAAATTATCGGATCAGCTGATGTTTGCTGCTCTGTGTTGATTAGCCTAATGTTTCCGTGGCATTTTGATTAGCTTTATGATTGAATTCCTTTTGGAGCAAATGTTGGTTTAACAAATCTAACCTTGACGCTTTACGCTACGTTGTTTACTGGTATAGTGTGAGTAGGGCAGCCAAGTAACGTTCTATTTAATATAGCTCAGTGGCCCAGTGCGTTAGCCAGGCTGCCTGGTCTCTTTGTATATCCTTACAACAGCTAAGAGAGGAGCTTGTGAAGAACAAACATCCCCACAGTCAAAGCACTTCCCTGAGATATCTATATAAAAACGTTTATTGCTTTACTGCCAAAAATAAAACCTCCAGTGTCTGTATAAGCTAACGCTAACCCGTTATCTAATGGCTGGTGGTTGTGTACACTTGTGTAGGCCCCATGTACCCGGGAGTTAACATTATAAAACACATTTCCTTGCATATGCAGGCAGTTGGAAATTGGAAAACCTGGTAAGTTCTAAAAATATGTCTCTATTATTGTGTTATTCCAGCTATCGTTATCGGTTGTTCGGTTATAGTAATATTAAGCCGACAAATAATGCAAAACAGCCGGTTAACACAAGCAGCTAATGCTATTGTGTATTAAAATAACCGATAACGTAGCTGGAGTAACAAATAAAACACATATTTTCTGAACTTACTACTTCAGTCCCCAACCAACGTTACTTCTTCGCGCACCTTTCTCAAAACAACATCCTTTTTATTGCGGTCCATTGATATACAGTCTGGTAGACAGATCAAGCAGTGTCTTCCTTGTTTTACCAAGCAGTGTCTTCTCTATGTTAAGTAGATCTATAAGGTGAAGAGCCTGTCCAGCCAATGACGGCTTGAGACTGGCTGCCACACCTGTCAATCATCCCTTTTTATATGTCAAATAACTACTTAAAAACAAACTGATCAGAAAAATGACCACTTGCACAGGCATTAGCATGATAATAACTATCTAAAATGATACAAACATTACAAAAATTATCTGACGTGTACTGTGATTATTTCGGTTGTCCATTTCCCCATCCACTAACATTGGGGAGGCGGGCCTTGTGACCTATACTGGCACCTGCCGCCAGAGCGGCGATCTAACATGCAACAGCTTCACTAAAGGGGACCCGGCCTACACGCCAGGTTGAAACAGTGATGTCATTAGGGATGGGTACCGAGACCCGGTACCAAACGGGCCCTGGGGCCGGATTTCGAGATACCGGAGGAACAATAAGCTTTCACGTTAACGGTTCTCTTATCTGTACTGGAGATATTAAGAAAATAGATTTCCTATTTATTTGCTACATAAACGTTGTTTTGCACATTTTAGCGCAACTCCGTAAAACATGCCTATGATGTGTTTTTGCGATTTCCGAACGAGAAAAGAGATCCTCTTGTCTTTTCCGTGTTGCTTTCTCTTTCTTTCAGAGGAGAGACAGGCAGCAGCTGCCAGCGAGGAGCTGAGCCTGACTGAGAGGAGAGAAGGGCGGGGCGGGCAGCACACACACATGCACACACACTACACACACTGAAGCCGACAGGCAGCTGAGCCGAGGAGACACCGCAACACGTTAAGAAAAAACGGAGCGATCAAAAGTCTGCTTGTACTTCACTCGAGTTGATGCTGACAATTAACATCAAACATTATCCAGCTCTGGATGTATTAATCATCAAAAACCCACTCTCTGAAATAAATCGTCAGAGCATCATCATCTCTCAGTTGTCCTAAAGAAATGTTACTTCAAGTTCCAGAGCAGGGGAGGATTTAGTGATTTGGGGGCAAGTGCAGCAGACAGATATTGTCGTGCTTTATTTATGCTTTCCCTAGCGGAATGTTGGGATTGGCAGTGGTAGGAGATTTAACTTCTTATATAATGCTGGATATTTAAATTAATAATAAATAGCACCCATTAAGATTTTGCAACTTTTTTTTCTTTCTCCCCTTAAAAATAACGAAAAGAACCGACAACAACCAGCCCCATTTTTTTTCTCTGGGTTTTTCTCTCTTAAAAATAACAAAAAGTACAGATAAGACTGAGTACCGTTAAAGTACTGGATCGATAAGCAGTATCGATAAGAGTAGTAGCGTTAATTCCTTAACGATACCCATCCCTAGATGTAATCAGTGATGATGTTATCGGTGCCAAACTTGGGCTGTTGAAAGATGTAGTTTCCTCGAATGGGCTTGGACCCGGAGGCCGGCAGAGAAGACCAGGCAGGTAGGGTACGAAGGAAGGTTTTTGGAACCAGACGATGGCTTCCGCCCCTGGGCTGAAATCTCTATTAACGGAGGACCCCTTCACGAAGGTGAAGGTGCCTTGCTCAGGAGGGATGAGGAGCGGAGGAACATGATGAGGCGCAACAGCCAAGATTGAGGAGGTGTGAGAAACACTGGAAACTTTAAACAAGAAGAAGAATCAGGTCTAGAGTGAGACCATCCAACTGTGAGAGGCAGCAATGTGCTGTAAGGCATCCAGTCTGCCCGAAACCCATTAGAAGAAGAATGGGCTTGAGTTGCATGAGGTCGCCTGGTTGCTACATGACGCACGTGGTCCTGGGGCGAATTTGCCCTTGTTTTGTTTTTTTACCTTGTTGAGATAGAGCGGTCCGTTGATGTTGCAGGGGTCCAGGCAGGGACTCCAGCTGGTCTGTTGATGTTGCAGGGGTCCAGGCAGGGACTCCAGCTGGTCCGCTGCCTTTCCTTCCTCATTCAGCCCGTAGTAGAGCTTCAGTTTTCTTCATTTCCAGTAGTTTTCATTTACGCAGTGAGAAAGAGTTCAACAGTGCTTGTGCTTTGAATGCCTGCAATGTCAGACAACTCCTTCAGCCAATCAGTGTTGGATCCAGTTAAACCCAAATGTACTCGGGAGAACAGCAAAAACATATTTTCCGCCCAGAAACTCCGCTGTTGCATACTCTTGTACTGGTTGAATTGTTGTTATTGAGTCTATTTCTGCAATAACTGCACTTTATGGCTGTTTAAACCAGACGAACGCTGACATTACTCCACGGGGCGGACAGGCAAGGAGGGGGCCAATATTGTTTTGCTACTAGTGATGTTCCTGATTGGCCGGTTACGATGTCAACTACGAGGCTGGTCGCTGATTCGGTTGTTAAGACTGACAACAGACATTCACCCCGCGTCACCTCTGGGGCCAAGCGGCACCGCTCCTCATTCGCCTCATTCAAAGCAAATATGGCGGATCTCGTGAATCTTTTTAGATATCTTTTTATGAATATTTTTCTAACTTAACATAACTTTTTATAGATAATCTGTTTAGACTTAGCGCCAAACTGCTTCTAAACGGTTGTTTCACGCAAGCAGTATCATTTTAACAGCGCCGGTGTTCCGGCTAAATTACTGGCTTCACTGGGCGGACGATCATATCTTCGGATCTGCAATCGGAGGTCGGATACGGGTAGGAGAGCTTTTTGAACAGCCTTGTCCACCTATTGAGGATTCTAACGCTGTGTGGCGCCGCTTTACTGTACAGTATAAAGCAGCGTCACGTTATGGGGCTAGGAAAGTGGTAGAATGACAGTTGAATCGTTTTTTTGGTCTCGGATCTATTCCAACAATGAGGGACACAGCACTGCGGCATACTGACACAGAGGCGCTTTTCGGCTTGGCCCTTGGACCCGGAAGTAGTATTGTCGGGAGGTCATAGTCACAGCTTAACAAGCGAATGGGCTACATGCACAACTCCACTACTTCCTGAAATTAGTACAGCTTCTTTATTTCCTGTCCTACACTATTGGATGAACTGATTAATGTCAGGTGTGCTGCAGTCACAACAATGATCAGGCACACCTGATTAATCAGTTCATCCAATAGTGTAGGACAGGAAATAAAGAAGCTGTACTAATTTCAGGAAGTAAAGAAGTTGTGCATGTAGCCAATTGGCTCGTCCCCTTTGCAGTTTCTGCAGAAAGCCCTCCCAGAGTTGAGGCCAGACGGTCTGGGAGAACTAAATGAAATGAGTTCACGTGACCGGCTGGTTTACCAGGCTACAGATTGCTTGAAACAGTGTAGATTGTTCTTTGCTTCACTTCTCTTGATTACTGTGACAGTTTGATAATGTGTCGCAACGTTCGCAGCCTGCCCAGTGTGTGCTCAAGAGAAAGCGTTTTTGGGGCGAGTCATTCAGTCAGTCAGGAATGGATAACGGTGATGATGTCATCAGTGATGTCATCAGTGAATTTGCCCTATTTTTTTTTACCTTGTTGAGGTAGACCTCCGGGTCGAAGTGCGGCCCGTTGATGTCGCAGGGATCCAGGGACTCCGGCTGGTCCGCGGCCTTTCCTTCCTCGTTCAGCCCGTAGTAGAGCTTCAGCATCCCGTGTACCCTCCGCTTCCTGTTGGGGTCTGCTGGGTCCACGTCTTCAGCCTCCCGGTCCATCCTCAAGGCTAGCTAGCCAGGTTAGCTACTACAGAAATAATACTGACAAAGACGGAAACAGGAATGAATTGGTGTCGCTCAAAACGTCCACGGTCCAGCTGTCTGGAAGACACAATTGAGCTGATTCTGACCTAGCTACTCCTACTGTAACTGCTATCCCGTGCAGCAGCCTGCCTCCGGTCTGGTACACAAAGCCTTTTCAGGATAACGTTAATAAATTTGAAAACGTTGTCATTTTTCCTGCAACATCGACACTGGCTGTTGGGCTGGTTCGGTAAGCTGTAGCAGCTTGTTGCCATGGGCTTGTTGTCAGAAGGTTACACTGTTTCCGGGTTTGTCCTTCTTCTTCGGTTTGGTTTTACGGCGGTTGGCATCCAAAATGTTGCATTACCGCCTCCTTCTGGACACTCCATTACAGTCTTGTTAGTCCAGTTTCTCTCTAAAAAAAAGACAGTTTCTTCCCCTCCACTGCTCCCACATCCCATTATACCCTTCACACTGGCCTCTATTTGTCCCAGTCTCTGCAGTCCAGTCATCATTGCCATTGTCACCCTCTATGTAGTTTTCAGTATTCAACCAACTTAATTAACTGAATTCATGGTACATTAAGTAAGAGTTAGTTAGTTAGCTAAGGCTTAACACACTTGCAAGTCATCCATCCAAGAAGGAATCAATCAATATAACTTGAGTAGCCTATATATATATAGGGAAGAAAAGTGCCAACAAATATAATCCATTCATTTTCCTGTGTTGATTACAAAATACAGTATCTTATGAACAATTACCTTCATGTATTTTATCAGTTATTTTTCAAATACATAAGCTTATGAAGTATAAGGTACCATGTTGTAAAACATCAACAGCAACACAAATAATTACAGTAAAAGGAAGATAGTTTTAGGTGGAAATGGAATCCTTCTGTTTATTTCAGTGTACTCTAATATACTTTTACATAAAATGACATGTGGAGAAGTCAAACTTTTCTTAACTAGCTTTGAACACAACCAGACTCTGCCTCCCTATCAGGCTTACATTGGTCAACTAATTCACATCAATGCAGCACACAGTTAACTGCAAGTATAGGCATAGCTCATTACAAATCTGATTAATATCTATGCAGAAGTATTACCAAACTATTTCCCATACATCGACACCCTTCTACTGTCAACTGCATTGATAGGAAGTAGATCACATTATTGAACAGCAGCCTGACCAGTGTACATGTCCGTGCTTTGTTACCAAACTCACATCAGCTAGGGAAGATGAAATGCATCATTTAGTTGAAAATGCGAGACACATGTTTCAGACCCTAGCACCACCAAATAAGCCCAGGCCTGGTTTCCAAGTACCAAAACATTCCCTCAGAAGCCAACTTAGTAGAAATAAAGAAGGCACTTTATGTTTCTGTAAAGTGACTGCTCGAGAAAACAATACTTAAAATTAGTTATTTCTTCATTTTCGTGTAGAACACTAACAGATATATGAAAGTGAAAGTAAAAATATTCTCTTATGAAAGCTAACTAACAAACAATACAAAGAATCAGCAGATGTAAAACAATTATATACAGTGTATTAGTATTAATAGTGCAGTATCATATCACATGTCTGGTTTGTCGGAATGGCTATTCTACAATGTAACATGCATAGTGTAACTTAGCAACAACAAATCAGACTTGTTGCTTTTGCATCGGTTAAGTTACATAACTGGCATATAAGTGAAAGGACATAAATATACAAACATTCAGCAGTTTGCATACGCAGGGAATCAGAAAGGATACATGTTCACTTTGATTCCTCTGTCATCACCACATCTCAAATGAGCACATCACGTTCAAATGGAAGGCAGTACTATAAAGTTGTACAGTTGTGTGTGTGTGTGTGTGTGTGTGTGTGTGTGTGTGTGTGTGTGTGTGTGTGTGTGTGTGTGTGTGTGTGTGTGTGTGTGTGTGTGTGTGTGTTAATGAGATAAACAGATTTCTCTTGTTAAATGTAGAGAACTATATGGAACTGCTTCTAAGCTCAGTGTGCAGTTCTGAGAGGCATCTGGAGGATCCTGCCATGTACAGGTGGGGGCATGCCACTGTTTTCATAACAAATACAGATCTGGACTGTGTTATTGACACACCTTGCAATTTTGCAGATCGTTTTTTTAATTGAAATCGGATCCAAAGTGATATTTCACTTTTGCACATTTCAATTTTGCAGCATGAAAAACGTTCAAGTTTGAGTTTGCTGACCCTGGAATTTGAATTCAAAGGTAGCTTTCAGTTTTCGGGGCAATTACAAACTAGAAAGATTCTTACAATGAATGAGTAAAGTATAAGATAAGCTTGTTATTTTCAAGTACAGATATTCTGCTGGCTAAAGATACCAATCCATATGAAGCCACAGCCAGTGTGACAATATACAGTAGATAGGGGGAGACAAGGGACTAATGTTTTGGTTACAATATTGCTGCTCTCTGGAATTGTTAGTTTTTGTTTGGTTCAGTGATTGCCATACCAATTTTTCTATTCGCTTAGTTATTTTCATTCTGCATTGTTGAGAATCAGAATATAAAGCTATGGATAAACAAAAGGTTTTCATTCTTAATTCTAACCCGATTTTGTAAACAAACTGTAATTATCGATATTGCAAGGGGTGCCAATAACATCAACTGTAAAAACATGAGTGAATTTGTCTCTTGAGTAGTTGAGCTGTCGTATTGCAGCATGTCAGTTAGGCTTTGGTATATACAGACTGAGGTTTTAACAGCATATAGTGACAGGTCCTTGGTCATTCGCTCTGTGTACAGTACATTTCTATACCGTTAAAGACAGTGCTCCCCCACTTCTTTCTAATGGTGGTTTTGAACTGAGCTTGTATTTTCAGGGGGGAAAAGGCTAACCAGAAATTAGACAGAATGGCAGCAGCATAAATGCAACAGTGTGGTTCATGGCTCCTGAGTGGGCTGCAGTTGTATAAGGCCAAACGTTAACATTACTTAATAAGTTTGTTTCATTTTTAGCCACTGTCATGTCTAAAGTTACAGAATTACTATATTGCATAATGTATACAAAATAATAATTATGTTCAGGCTGACTATAAGCAACTAGAGCAAGCGATCAAGATGATCTACAATTTAGTGTGTGTTACGCGGATGTTACTGGTAATGATGGTGCTGAATTGGCAGGTACATTTTGAATTGAATATTCTAGCTTGTACGCGGCTGCAGGATGACAACTGCAAACCATTTGGTAGCGGAGAAAAACGTGAGTTTGAACGCAGTAGTGACACTGACTATTAATATACAGTATATTATATATATTAATAATATGGTGACTATTTTGAAATAATGTTGAATGGATGACATATCCCTTTAGAGGATGGCTTTACCGGTAATCAACCCACTTTGTATCCTAATATATAATCTTGGTAATATACACATGAGCAGTGTTTTGCCTTCTCTCTCCGTTTACCTCATGGAGAAAATGCTCCTGCTGCTGTCTGTAGAAACTCCGCCCCCACCAGCTGCAAGTCATTAAGGCTTGTTAAGGCTCTCAATGCCATTCTCTGGATGTGCGCATACTTAAAAAATTAAAATAAACAATAACAGCCGCCCTCGGAGCAGATTCTGCCTCTCCAGCAGAACTTCCGCAGCTCCGTTCTGAGGCGTTGTGACGTAAAACGCATCAGAACGGGGGGAAACAAAGAGAGGTAAACACTGTGCATGTGCTTATATTACAGAGATTATTAATGATACAAAGGTAAAGCCATCCTTGAAGCCATAGCGTAGGCCACATTAAGCCCACTTATTTCCATTCATCAGTCTTGACTGATTTGTTTTGTCTGTACGAACCGTCTAGAACTCTTAGGTCAGCAGGGTCCAGCTTATTAACTGTCCCTAGGATCAAATCAAATCATGGGAAGGCTGCATTTACCCACTATGCTTCTGCTAGCTGGAACAAATTGCCTGAAGACCTCAGATCTGCCCCAACCTTACTTACTTTTAAAAATAGACTAAAGACTTTTATGTTTATCGTCGCTTTTAACTGCTGACAGCTACTATGCAAACCCAATGAGTCCTCGATAAGTGTTTAGCTCTTTTTGCAACTGCTGCGCCTGTTGCTTAATGCACTTTTTATACTCTTTTTTTAAAGTTTTGTTGTGATGCTTTTAAATGTCCATTTTATTCTCTTCTTTTATTTTCCTGTCAACCATTTTATGTGAAGCACTTTGAATTGCCTCTGTGTATGAAATGTGCTATACAAATAAACTTGACTTGACTTGACTTGTTTACCTGTAATTTAACACAGATGGTTCATGCAGTTTGACTTTGAGTTTTTCATTTTTAGTATTAATCAATATATCATAATAAACCTATGGTTTTATGAGTTTATGATTGTGATTTAAAACATATTTTGATCATGCACATTAACCATTTTTGCTCCATAGCGAGGGCTTATAGAGTACTGCAGCAGGGATGACGTATTTTTGTAGGCTTACCCAGAAGTCCCTGCAGTGTAAAAGTCAATGGGATTTTTGTATGGGAATTTTAGTTAAATGCATGAAATAAGGTCTGTGGTTACCAACATTTTATTAAACATCAAAGTTTGTGGTCAGCAAGGTAATCTTCACAAATGAGGACCACTTTTATCATAAAAGCGGTAATAAAAAAATGCATTTACTCTTCAAAAGTTATAAAAGTTGTATGACTTTTGAAGTGTAAATGTGTTGTTTTTTACGGGATTTTCAGAAAATGCTTCAAAACTCATAAAAGTGGTCCTCATTTGTGGAGATTATCTATCTTGCTGAACACAAACTTCACTGTTTCATAAAGCTTTGTTAACCACAGACCTTATTTCATGCAATTTAACCGAAATCCCCATACAAAAATCCCACTGACATGTAAGAGCCGGAAGTGCTAACTTACAAGTCTTCCGGACTCATTCCTGCGGTACTCCTACTGTCAATATTTGGTTTCATTGTGACCTCTACAATTGGATGTCATAGTAATTGGATGTAAAGTCAGTTTTTCCTGTTTTTTTTACCAGCTTAGGGTGAGCTCACACCATTAAGTTTTTTGTATAAAAAGAAGAAAAAGAAAAAAGAAAAAAGGCAGATTGTGCAACCAACACTCTTTCTATGACGACCAGCAGCTGCTATCAGCAAACGGTACTATTAATTCATGTCAAATCTTAAAGGGCATGGTGCAGGTTGGAGACCACATTGCATTAATATGTGGAAGGGGTATATAGCAATGGGATTTGGGGGAAAAAAACTTTTTTCAATCACACATAGCTGCGTTTAGACTAGTTTTTGTAACCAGCAGGGGGCACTGGTCCATTTCATGGAACTACCTTTTGTGATTACCTTTAGGTGACAGTCACATTTTTCAGCCCAAAATATGAGGATTTCTGAGTGGTTTTATGTCTGCCCTGGTACCTGTCACCTTTTGTCACTCTCCATGACTTTGCATCCCTGTGTCAGCCCCAGAAGAACATTCTACGCCCATTTATAAAATGCCACCTTTTCCTCCATATTTATACCCTGGGGGCCTGTGGGGGGGGGGGGGGGGGATCTTTGTCTTTTTGGAGTGTTTTCACTGTAATCATGAGCCCAAAATGTCAATTAAGATTTTTTCTTAACCTGCACCATGCTCTTTAAATAAGCCGACTTATCACAAACTCCCACAACACAGTCAATGTGCCAACCCTTCTACCATTTTCATTCTGGTTGTTGTAGCCTGTCAGCTGTCAACATACAGTAGCAAGAAACCCTGCCTCTTCAGCATTCTGTCAACATACAGTAAGTAGCAAGAAACCCTGCCTCTTCATCATTCTGATTAGTTGGCTCACAAAATTTGAATTTCACGCATGCGAGAGCACTCTCTCTACCTCTACCACTCTGCCACTATCAAAACCAAAATCAGGCACAGTAAGTTAAGTTTAGAAAGTTTCCCATTGACTTTGACACATTGACTTAAAAAGGTGCTGGCAGTTCAAAAAAAGGGGGACAGAAAGTGTGAACACACCCTCAGATCGTCCCCTGAAAACGTGTTTGCCATGCGGACTGTAATAATTACATAGCATCAGGCTTTTTGGTAACACTTGCAGTTTGATGAAAAGTAAAAAGCGTTAATAGTGTTTGTTATTTGTGGCTATATAGTGATATATGTTAATTAATTAATTCTACGCTCAGAATTAGGCTCAACGTTTTAGAAAAATAACATTAAGCACTGCTTCAAAGGGGTGGAAAACACACACACACACAAAAAATCAAAACTAGTTTTGACTGAGGGCTGCACACATTTTAAGATTTCATAAAGTCCTCAATTGGTGCCGGTGTCTGAAGATTTCTCTAAAAGACAACTTGTCTCAGACTTGTTCCAGTCTTTAGTATAAGTTTGCCTGAAGGAGTAGGACAGTGATAAAAGGCCACAGCCAAAACATGGCGCTCCTAAAATGCTATCCCCGCCCCATGTTCATCTTGGGCCATCTAATGAAAAGTCACTTCTGTTTAACCTTGGAAGCATACCGTAATCATTTTTGTTTTTCACATTACCGTATTCTCTTAATATACACAACTTTGACGGATAAATATTGTCATTCACACTTAGATCCCTCTCTTGGTCCATTGTATTTTCATTATGAGTTAAACCCTCAAACTGGTATCAAGTCTTTTCCTTAAATCTCAATGTAAAATGTTCAGGTTTGGTCTTTGAGAAGCCTGAGGCAGAGGTGATTCCCCAGGTTAGCCCTGCTCCAAACTGTCGCCCACCTGCACAGCAGAGTAAGCAGGTGCTGCAGACGCCTGCCGGGTAAAGAAGGAAGCTGCTCTTTTCGGCTTCAAACGCTTAATTTCTTTCCCTGAGAGACAACGACAAGTGAAAAAGTATTAAATAACACATACTTTCTATCGACTCTTATCATCACCTATTAGTACTTGAAAATACAATGACTGAAAAATAATTCTGATTGGGAGATTTTTCTGGCACAGAGTATCCGACTAATTGGGGCATTCCTTTTGTACTGGGAACTGGGGATTTCATGGTTCAAAGGGCAGGAGCCTCGGATTTCCTCTGCCGATATCGGGGGAAGCCTCACCAGCCCCGACCTCAAAATCCAAGATTTCATGTCTGCGCTTCAACAGTAGTTAATGTTGTATTAAATACTGTTAATTAGCACTTCTGTCTTACAGTATTTCTGCCTCATACAATCAGTCATACACACAGTACTGTAACTTCTATCTGTGGACATGTTGCTACAGTGTTTGTATGTGCAAAATATCGCGAAATGCGTTGTTTATCAACTGTTATTGCTAACAATAGCTAGCCTGGCTAGAGCTAACCCTGGCTTGTTTCCAGGACTGTTTAAATGGAATGCACAGAACTTGGGTGTGACGTCACTCAACTGGGATACCCCTAGTTCCCATAAAAGGAATGTCCCATTAATAACAGCTGTTTGACTAAAATGTGAAGCATTTGACATTTCAAAATCCAATTTCAATAAAAAACCACAAGCACTTTTCTTTAAAGCTTTTAATTCTACCGCACTCACCATTGTCCACGTAGCTAATGGTGTTGAGCGAATGGACCCGACTGCACACAACACTGCTTTGCCGGCGCAGTTTCCCACGCTGTCCTCCACGTCTTGTCTCCCTGCCGCCATCTTGTCCAGCCGGCTGCTGAGAAGCCCCACCCTCACCATCAGCTTCAGCTGCGGCTCCGCCCTCCGACGCAGACTTCAGCTCCACACACAACTCGATGAAGCCACTCATGAGCTCCGCCTGGTGGACAGAAAAAGAAACTAAAAATGAAACTAACCGTTCGAAGATTAGACCCATTTGACTATTGTTTGGCAAAATACATGGGGAAATGTAATTAATATGATTAGATAATCATTAGTATTTCATTCATTTTAATATTTGAGCTCCATAATGATGGTCCATTAGTGAACGACAGGCATATACTGTTCTCTTACAGTAACAGGATTGGCTGTGATTCTGTTGAGCAGGGTCTTGGATTAGAGCCTGGTGTGATTATGTTTTATCGCTGCTTCTATGGAAGAGCTCCTCACCATGTGGTGGCTCAGCCAATCTTTTCCACAATGATCAGGCTACCTTCTCTGATGACACACAAAGCTTGTAACGATCGTCAGAATTTATAACAATTCAATTTCTGTGAAAGAAAAAGGATGTGCAACAGGGTTCTTATGGAGTTTCAATTCAACACCGGTCCCACCCAACCCGAGTTGCAACAACACCGACCGAAAAACACCAAGCACTGCAGTTTTATACACACACCAGCATAAGCTCTTTGCCTACTGAAAATAAGTGAAATAAGGCACTGATACACAGACAAAAAATCTATAATAGTCTTTACACAGAACCTCAGCCTATCTTCATGGCTTGATATCAAAATAATCCATGATTTTGTTACTTGATTCCACAACAGGTTTCCTTACTTGTTTTGAGTAGATCTTCAGCAACTTGTTGACAGGAGTGCCAGCTTCCTCCCCATCAAATTCTAGCCACAGAATATGTGAGTCCCCCTCCTCCTCGGGATAGCTGTGGTCCCAGGACAGCTCGCTGAAACGCAGGCCAAGAAGCACATGCTGCAAGGAAATGAGTTCAAGAGGAGAATTCAGGGTAGCCTTTATGAAGAAATGCTGAATCTTTCCTCGTGCTTTTACACTTCACTTTTCTCTTCCATGCACTGTGCACTCTATGTATGAGCGACAAATGAACGGTCATAAAAGCCGTCAAGTGAGAACCATAGTATTGTATCTCTGTTTACCACAGCTGTCAACCCAACAAAATACAACACTCGCCTTCTCTTTGACATCCATCACATATACTCCCTCCAAGCTGATCCCAACGTTGACAGCTTTGCGTCTTCCCCTCTGGAGGATCCCTTGCACTGGCTTGTCAATCTCCCCAAAGAAGAAAGCACACCTGTTTAGGCGAGTCAAGATATGTGGGTAAGGTGAGGCGTTGAAGAAAATACTTTCACCTTAAAAATTCATTCAATTCAAACTTTGACAAATTCATACCCATAGTAAGGCAGTGTGTGGCATTTGTTGAGGTACTGGTGTAGGAGCTGTGAGGGCTCAGCAGATGTGCTGATCTTTCGATACTCGTCCAAAAGGCTTTGCTCCAGTGCTGCCTGACGGCTCCCTTTCCCTCTCAGGGTAGAGAGCAAACCGCCCCCCATCGCAACGTGTGCAGGCAGGAAAGAAGACAGCTTCTTCTCTCTGTGGCAGGTGGCAGATCAGGACACAAAATAGCAGAGTCAGTGTGAAAATGTGGTGTAATATGTAACGAAGAGTTGATGAGATGTCACAAATTGAATACTCATGTTCAGATTTGCATAAATGGCACCTTCTCTCTGCAGAGCTGACCTCTAGGTTTCCCTCAATTTACAAAATCAACATGTTGCCCATTTGGAGGAAAAGATTAAGTGATCACCTTTGCTTTTTTTTTTTTTGATTAACAAGATTTGTAAAAGATGCAAGAAACCAAGCGTGCAGCTTTCGAGTTGTCAATATACCCGTGATGTACTGTACTATTTTGCTATAAAATAGGTCTACAGTATTTGAATTTCTCCAATTCTTGGCTTTGAACAAAATAAATGTAGAGTGTGACGGTGGGATTTCAGCTGGGCCAAGTGCTTGGAAAGAACATCCCTTTGGTACAGATACTTTTTGTTGTTTTGAATCCATCTAATTTTGTGATATTATCCATATTTGGAGAACTGTAGCTGACAAAATCACACACTGCGTTTGTTAGTCTACATTCCTTTGCCGTCATTGAGACCATGTGTTCTAGAAAGACCAAAGGTCTTTGCACACACAGTCCGTTTGTTTTCCTATGCATTTTCTTAATCTGTCATCTGACAACACAGACAGGTCCCAGCTCACAAAAAGCTATTGACTGATGCGAAAAACGCAGGAAATCGAACCTGTTCTGAAAACTTTACTGACGGAGTCAGTGTGTAGACGTGAGTGAGACATGAGGTCGTAATTTATTTTAAAACGTGCAACAATTTCGGACGAAAAATTCGGACTTGGTGTGCAAAAGCCTTTCAATCACTTGAAACTCGTAGGAAGGATTAATAAACTTTATTGAACAAATAACCAGTTTAAGTGTGGCGTATGACTCCATGATATGATGATGCTCCTCTTGAGATGAGAGAGGGGGGGCATCAGTGACGTATAGGATAGATAATCCCCCCATAGGGATTTCTACAGGAGCTAACGTGGTGATCAGGGGAGGGGGTTGGGCGAGACAACTGCTCCAATGATGATGAACAGCAGCTGAGGATGACGGCACAAATGTGAGTAATGACGTAGTAGCAAGGGCTCTATATACCACCACCACCGCTTAGGTGATTGGCTCAGCAGATCAGGAGAGTCACCTGCTGCTAGCTTACAGGTTAACCAGCTGCACTAACCAGCTGGTTAACGTAACGTTTGCACTTCTAGCAGACAATACAGTGTTGTAGAACAAGCAGGGCTTAACAGATATTTACAATACATGTCCGCTATTCCATGCTGCCTTTATGATCGCTATTACAGTAATGTAAATTCAATGATTAGCCTAAAAACTTCCTACTTCTCCATCGCCCAGCTGGAAAAAGTGGTTCATGTCACCCAGCACTTTTCTAAAAGGTTTCTCAGCTTTTGAAAACGCTCCGCTCTCTGAGGGGAAAAACGCAGGCTGCAGCACTTTTCTGGAGCACCCGCCTTTTGTGCACCTTTTGCGGCCACTTCTCGTTCCTCTTCATTGGTTGTTAGTCATACGTTTCAGGGCAAACCTTAGAGGTATGAAGCTATTTCTAATGATCTACAACAGGGCTTTCCATAAGCGCCGGCTGCCGGCTAATTAGCCGTTTATTAAACAATTTCCAGCCGACTACTTTTTGTTTCACTTTAAATCTCTGCAAGCGAGCAGCAGCGATAGCAGAGCTCAGCTCAGCTTGCAGGGCCCCCCTCCTTTCTGTGTGAACTCTCATTGACAACATACACTCAGACACATATGGCCAATGTTTTGATGTTTTTTCCGGGGGGCCCAGCCGGCTACTACTTTCAGCTAGCTGGACATTCTCTGACCTAGCGGAAAACACTAGACCCCTAGTGTTTTGGGTTTGCTATTGGTTACAGAAAATGTAATCTTGTTTACACCCCCTTTGTTATCAAAGCACCTATAAATATGTATGAAAACCAAGCTTTATAACTTACTTTATAGCAGTAGCCAGTTTTTGGTTGTCCAGACCAATTCCCTCATTGAGGGCAAGCGACAACGCTCCGAGCCCGGTCCAGAGCTCAGGGTCACAGGGGTAGCGGCCTGTGAGGATGTTGCTCCTGGCCTCCTCATACAGCAGCCTCAGCACTCCTTCATCCTCCATCTGCTCCAGGGTGACAGGATGACAACAGCACATTCCATTTAGCAGGAAAATTAGCTTGAAGGTAGTTTCAGAAAGCATGATATATCAATAAATAGAAATGCTGCTTCCATCAAATGTAAATTAAAGTCCCTGGAAACCAAAATCCACAAAAACCTTCTAACTATTAAATTTAGGGTCTTATGTGAGTAATTGTGTGCCTCAGAAAGTAAGTTGACATTACTTTCAACCCTAACTCCAAAAATCGACACTTTTCTACAAGGTCTGGATTTCCATTTCCTCATTGAAGAGAGCGGTGCGCGTGGTGCTAAAATGCATGATCTTATCACGTCATAAGATTTAATCGAATCACACACACGCATGCACGCGCGCACACACACACACTGTGTAGTGCTGTGCAATCGCAGCGCAGAGATCTCTTCCTCTCTGTAAACCCTCTCTGTCTGTGCTATGCGTCGAGCAACGCGCGAACACACACACACACACACACCATCTCTCTTTCCTTCTCTCCTTCTCGGAGAGAGAGGTCTCCTCCGAGCAGGTCTCCTCCAGCAGGTCTGCTCCGAGAGAGAGGGAAATTTCCCCTGCTGCAGACGGGACACGCCCACACAGTCCGCGGGAGAAAATACACTCTAAAATTTAATTGATTCTCATGACTTTTGCCACGACTGTCAAACCTAAATTTATATACTTTGCGACGTTCATCATCATTCAAATTTGGCTGGTGGCTTATTAACATAGGTTCCTGTGATGTGATGAACTCAAAATGCTAAATAATAATAAAATATTTCTGGTTTCCAGGGACTTTAAGAAAATATGTTTGTGCCAGCAGCAGTATGTATGAAGTGAAATGGCAATGCTAGCTTACAACAATGCACAATTATGAATAACACAGTCTTTGGAGTTTCTCTGGCTTCCAATCCACAGGCATTAGCCAAACATCTTCATTAAAGCCCCAATCTGTTTTTGTTTTGTTTTTTTAGTAAACCAATTAACCAAATTGGAATCTTGGAATCTTTACGGGTATGACTGACTGATGGATAATTCTGTATCCACAATTTTCAGATTCCACTGCAACTCATTGGACTCGAGACGATTTTGGTCCAATAATAAGGTTACTGGCAAACTTTATTACACAACGTTTCGGTCACTCAGACCTTCATCAGGTAAAATGGAGAACATGCAAAATGAGACAAGCATTTGTCTCATTTTTGTCTATTTTTCACGGTCGCTGATTAGGCGCATCCTGCGAGGTGTGCATATAAATACTTGTCTCATTTTGCTTGTGCTCCACTTCACCTGATGAAGGTCTGAGTGACCGAAACGTTGTGTCAAAAAGTTTGCCAGTAACTGTATAGAGTGCGGGAATTCTTTCTTCTGCTTATGGACTCTCTCCTCCGACGCACCTATCCATAAGATTGTGAGGGTGTGCATCGGCTCTTCTTTCAAGTTTTGGCCCAATAATAAGCAAAGTAAAGAGAAAAGGGAGCTTCTTGGATACTTGGGAGACCATTTTAATTATGAAGTAAACTGCAACAGTTAAACAAACAATGTACATCTTCAATGATAAACAGGGGCACAAAACGCAACGCATTTCAACCTCACTGGTCTTAATCAATAATAAGCTACATTTTAATAAGCTTTCTTTTTCATATTTTTAAAATACTTTTAAAATCATGTTATTAATCAATGCATAAAGAGCTCAGTCAATGTACTTTAGAGCAAAAAAGTCTTTAATCCATTTTATGTATGTAAATATAATCAATGGGAGTAGTGGGGCAAAAGTAGCAAAAGGGTGGTGCTATACTCCAAATCCACAATTGATCTTTTCCCAGAGAATGAAAGGGTAACAAAATCACAGTGAATCAGGGTTAAATCACAGTGAATCAGGGTTAAATCACAGTGAATCAGGGTTAAATCACAGTGAATCAGGGTTAATGGTACCTGCAGCTCTTTAGACTTGGGATAAAACACATTCCGCCTGTATTGGAGACACGGTTCATCTTGAAGAAAAAGAAGAAGACAATGAAGACAATACAAACGATTTAAAAATCAAAACATGACAGATATGCAGTTGAGGACAAGTGATTTAAGTTGACTAATGCCTACCCCACACTACAGGATAATTTGCAAGATTATGGCCAAGATTCCCCCCTCCCGATTTTCTCGGGGGTGCTCCCAAGTCCCGATTTGATGCGCGTCGGGCAGATAATCTTCCCAAATTATCCTGTAGTGTGTGGGGTTCAAAGATTCACAATCGGGAAGACTGCCTCTTCCCGATTGTGAATCGGGCATATCTAACATGTTATATTTACAACCCGACAGGCGATTGCATCTTGAGCAGAGAGCCAGTAGTAGCTGCGTTTCCATACAGTTTTTCGCAAAATAATCTGGTCCGCGTCCGCCCGCAGCCCCGCACAGAAACAAAGAATGAGGAAATTGTCATCAAGGTGAAATACCCGTGCGTCTTTGAACGGGACGGAAAACTAATGCTATACTGCAAAGCATGTAGCCTACAACAAGCGCTTAGATCGGCGAGTGTCCGCACGGAAAAGTGAGTCAAATCAGCAGACACGCCCCTCCACAAGGCACCTGTGCAGACGGTTTTCGCCTGGCCGTGCACAGTAGGCCTACACCCCGAATGGACGCGGCTGGGCGGACAAAGTGGAGTTTTCAAGACTTCCCCGAGCAGAAAACCACACAGTGTACTATAAAAGCTCCACACGTTTCCTCGTCAAGATTCATTTTAAAAGTTAACATCGAGCCCTGCTTCCAAGGTGAATCTTCGGCATAATCTTCTAGTGTGTGGGGTTGCGTTTGAACAGACGCGATTGTGTGTGTGTCCCAAGATTGAAATGTTAAAAAATCGGCTCTCTCTGTCCTGTAGTGTGTGGGCTCTCAAGATTTTTATAATCTTCAAGGATTTGAAAATCCTGTAGTGTGGGGTAGGCATAATGTTTAAAAAGGAGAGAGAAATTACACCAGAAGAAGCACCCATATTTCACGTAAGCATCATGGCATCTAGAAATAAGGTGGAGAGTTTGTGTTTGTTCCCTGAGGTGGAGTATTTGTCTTTTCACATGCCACAGGCAGTTCAGTGTGCAGAGTGTGGTGCAGAACAGTGTACCTGGGAACAGTGTAGCTGGGAAGAATTTAGTGTTTTACTCAAGGACACTTCAGCAGGGCCGGCACTCGCCCTCCTAGGGAATCAAACCTGGGACCTTCTGGTTACAGGACAGTCCCTCAAACCATTAGGCTACAGTACCTTTTGCTGCACTTTCTACTCACTTTAGTGGGAGTAGGAATGTTAGAGGAATGAGGCAGCTGATAACCGTCTCACTGGTCATACTCTGAAACTAGACTGCTTTAGTCACAGTCAAACCTTTGGTGCAATTCCTATGAGTAATAGCTTTTGCACACCAAGCCACGTATTTTCGTCCGAAATTGACGCACGAAAAAAGAACACGACCTCATTTGTGTCAATCACCATTGACACACCGAGTCCGACAATTACCTCCGTCATTTAGGTTTTCGGATGAGGTTCGATTTTCTACGTTTTTCGCATCAGTCCATAGATTTCTGCGAGCTGGGACCCGTCTGTGTTTTCAGATGACGGATTAAAAAACACGCATACGAAAACAATCGGACTGTGTGTGCAAAGACCTTAAGTCTGTAATTCTTCCTAACACCCAGGCCTGGTCATATGTAAAGAATGCATTCTGCATCAAACATAAACAGCGATAAAAATGAACAAATAGCAACCACTGACAGTACCTTTTTCTTTTATTTACCTGGAGTTAGTTTCTAAGCATAAAGCGCTTCAGATTCAGAGGGAGCTGCTAGAGAAAAAGGAAACAGGTCCTGCACCACAGACACAGACACAGACACAGAGCGAGCAGGCCCTCACCTTGTGATATGTCATCCTCCCACAGACACAGACACAGACACAGACACAGACACAGACACAGACACAGACACAGACACAGACACAGACACAGACACAGAGCGAGCAGGCCCTCACCTTGTGATATGTCATCCTCCGAGGCCTCAGTGAAGCGATACAGCAGGTCCTGCCACTGCCGACACAGTTTGTATGGCTGATGCCTCGGCTTTAACTGCAACTCTGAGAAATCCAGGGAAAGGAAAGATGATACAGTAAGACGTGTGTGTGTGTGTGTGTGTGTGTGTGTGTGTGTGTGTGTGTGTGTGTGTGTGTGTGTGTGTGTGTGTGTGTGTGTGTGCGTGCGTGCGTGCGTATCTGATCTGCTTCCAGTGCCCTTTGCCAGTGTGCTACTGGAGTGAGGCTACTCAAATCATAACAGTACATGGTTATTTCAAGGAAAGAAAAAGCAACAGATTCTCTGTCACTGTCTAGACCTTACCATTACCACCACCGCCAAGGAAATTACTGACGATTTGTTATTGCAACAGTTGCAACAAGTTATTGTAACCATTCCAATTTTGTAGCACTTACACCACTGTTCAACCCTGATTGTTCTAGATGGCTGTACGAATGTAGGCACTGAGCCCACCATTCTAATCTGCAAAATAAAAAGGATACAGGTATTTTGGATGGCAAATTATTTCAATTTCAATCCAAATGTTTTCTCCCAGAGGGGAAATACTTCCTGCAGCCAGGTCAAAATTTGAATTTGAAGATCAGGCAATGCCTGTATGTTTTTGGCAACTCTCTCTCTCTCTCTCTCACACACACACACACACACACACACACACACACACACACACACACACACACACACACACACACACACACACACACACACACAAAATAATGTGTCCTCTTATGCAAACTATGACACCATGTTTGCACCTGTCAACTACCTGTGTCACTGCTGAACCAACCTCACTATGTTCAATCGTGAGTAAGGTGGATAAAAGAATGCACACAAGCATTCACAGATTATGTTTACATGAATGGAGCAACACAGTTATTATTGGTCATACTCCGGTTAAGGTCAAGTTAATGTCTACATGAACCATTGAGGATCTGATGACTAAATATGCCTGTTGTCATGAATAAACCAGTTAACAGAATAGTCCTGTGTCCACCTGCGGTGTGTCCTGTTCACAAATAGAACTGTTCATCAGAAGAAGAAAAAAGTCCTGAAAAAAGTATGAGAGTGTAGACTGGGGCCAAAAGCTTGCCATCTGGTCATCCGGTAAAAAAGCAGAAATGGCCCTTGCAGATCTGGCGCATAGGGAGGTTTTCCGTGCTCCAAAAAACAATTCTGCTCTGAAAACAGGGCGTCATAGTAATGAAATGTGATGCGAGTTATCTACGTACTGTATGAAATCAAATGAACTAACACCATATAAAAGCATATTTCTATGGGGGAACAATAACATTGTAACACACATCCGCCGGATCTGGGGCTGGTCTTAGACGGGAAAGACGGAGAAGCCAGTAATAATGGATAGCAGCCTATTCTCCTTTGAGAGAGAGCCTGGTGACGCGAGGTTCAGGAAAATGTGTGCTTCCACTCTCCGCTTGATCCAAAAAAAACAAGTGCTGCTCACCAACATGTTTGATCAAAATGCACCTATAACACTTGACAAGTCTGAGATGGCGGAGATGACCAGTAACAAATGGTTGTCGATAGCATTGATGAATGTGAACATTTTTTGCAAAAAAGCTTCTTACCAAGCAGGGGGGAGCAAAGCCAGAAGGCAAAACCCTCCTGTGCAGAGTCAGAAATATGGAGAGCCTCACGAACACTGCGGCCCAACTCATGCACATTGACGCTGCCAACCCCTTCCACACATAAGTGGACAGCACTGTCACCAATCAGGTAGATAAGCACATCTTGAGCTGTGTGAAGACACAAACATGAACACAAATTGTTTCATGATGACAAATCAGCCAAAGTGAAACAAAATCATATTGAAATTTAGGTAGCCTTCACTTTTACTTTAATAGACAGTTCACTACAGATGAAAAGAATATATTGAGGAATTTTAACCTCCAAGAGTCATATTAATATTTGCAGTACTGTACCACGGGTAAGTGTTGCAGAAGAGGCCACACTTCCTCTTTGCGAGTGATCATCTGATGATTCTGCAGGAAAACTGCACTCATCTCCTTCCATTTCTGGTCTGAAACATAGAGACCAAACTCTAAATTCTACCACACAAGATAACATTAGCACAACCTAACAATTTGATACCCCCCACACACACACATAGGATCCCCACTCTTTACAGAAATAATTTAGCAGGAAACCAGGATGATATAACTTGATATATACTTACTTAGTTACATAACAACTTGATACAACATCTGAGTAAATGACAAGATAAGTAACTCTGTTCATTTATAAAACAACTGCAAAGTTTGTTTTGTGGATGTTTCCAAAACAACACTGTTTACATCCTTTTTCCAAATTGTTTACTTCCTTTTTGTAACAAGCTATCCCAATTGTTCAGCCGGACTGCAACCACAGAAATGTCATAGCATGGGTTACACTAGTTAGTATCAGAACTGCATAGCAACTAAAACAAAACCAGTAAGGTTGCCATTCAGCCTCTAACCAGCAATCAAGTTTCATGTTCTCCAAATACATCAAACTGAATAAATACATCAAACTGGATATTGGGAAAATCTTTCAACTTTCCAAGTCTGCCAAGTGTTTGCCTGCAGTAACCAAGGAGCACCATCTTTTTTGCAGAAATAATCACTAGTTAATTTGTTTCTAAATCAACAAAATGGACCAGACTTCTTCGCTGTGGAGAGATGATTAGATGTGAAACAGCACTCTGTAATTCCGAAATGATCTGAATGTCTTCACTGGCCAATCAGATTGGAGTATTCAGCAAAGCTATGTAATAATTGGCCCAGTGTACATAATGTTTTACTGAGACTATACTGTATATTTAGAAAAACAATATTGTTATTTAAACAAATTAGGAGGCACTAAATAACAGCAGGGCAGATTTTTATTTCCAACTGGAGGACTAAACATGCAATTTTAACCATGGGTCACTGAGTCTTTACTCAATTGAGCTAACATGAGTAATTCATTACATAACACTTCATGTTTAAGTATGTGTTAATGTGCAGCTTCCAACACAGTTTAGCACATAAACAAAAGTAGAGCAGAAACACATTTGTGCCAGAAGGCGCAGAGGCACATAAGCAGCAACCGCAGAGATGGTCCACACTGCACAGACATCTGACTATAGGGTCTCCTGAAAAAAGGAACTCTGTTCGAGGGGTGGAGAGATGCTGCAGATCTATATTGATTGGCAAGTCAAAGAGGTGAGGCGGGATTTCCAGTGAGAACACTTGCTTTCATTCTGACATTATATGAAACAACTCATTCAAAGATGGATTTGAAGAGAGGTTAGTGGAGCAAGTTCACTCTTTTGGCATCTCCACAACCCATCTTCTAGCAATTACAAGTTTTTTATGCAACCATGAATTCCTGGCAAGAAATTGTTACGTTTTGCAATGCAACACTATAAATCATGATTGTTCGGCCCAATCTGAAGGTTATGTGACCCCAAAGGGTCTCAATCTATTAACGTAAGTTAACGTTATTCAGTTAATTGCATTTACATCTTCGTAACCAAAAAAGTTCCAGGGGACGATTCAACAGTAAAGTTAGTAAACAAGACAAGATTGAAGTGTCCAGAACAATCATGCTAGCTATGACATGTTCAGCACATTTGTCACAAGTATTATTTTGCTACGTTACTTTTATGTCTCACACATTTAATCTACCGCCACCATCTGCCCATTTGTTTACAAAGTAGCTACTTTGTACCGTTATCCAATCAAGTTAGCTGTGCATTATTTCAATCGAGCTTTTTCATAATGTAACGTTACTATGTAGCCGTTAGCTAGCCAGTGAAGGAACAAAATGTCTTCTGTTGTCCACCTACCCTGATATTTCTGATGAAAATCCCTCCACTCACGGCGTATTGTCTAGATGGGATGCTGCCAGTTTTGGAAATACTTCTAAATAGGTAAATTTACGATTCGATTATAGTTTCCTGGCTAGCTCCAGCCCAGTTTTCTAAAACTAGCTTTCCGGGGGCAGCTGCAACAGTTACAGTGATGGGTGACTGGCGAAGGATTCGTTCATTTTGAACCACATTTCATAAACGTAGCAATAGACCCTTCTCACGGGGGCCATTTTGTGTCGAGAAGCCAGGGTAAACACAGGTGCAAGCAAAACACTAATGAGGGTTTCCAACTTCCATGATTGGGATTTGGAAACCCTCATTAGTGTTTTGCTTGCACCTGTGTCTACCCTGGCTTCTCGACACAAAATGGCCCCCGTGAGAAGGGTCTATTACAATATAGTATAGACTACTTGCCTTAAAGACAATGTTGTTGTCTGTCGAATCGGGTTATTTGTGTTGTTGAATGTCGCATCGTTTTCAATAGGCCTACTGATGGATTTTTGTCATGTCCCCACAGCTGTCACAGCCTGCGTTTTCAATTGAAAATGGCCATTGTTGTTCTTCTGCTTCCCAGCGGGGAAACAGCGCCCTCTCTGCTGTGGCTACAGGTGGAAACCCGTAAGTACACATACGGAAAACAAATTACAGGCTCTGGCATGACAAAAAACCCTCGATATTGAAAACGACGTAATATTCAATAGCTTGTTTTGAGGTGACGTCACGTCGGGGTGAGACTGTATAGTGGGCGATGCGGAGACACGTGATCTTGCTGGAGGGCAACCAGCAGCAGGCTACATAGGAAGCGATAGGAAAGCACTAGCAACACCTGGCAAATCAAAAAAGTTGCTGGAAAAATCGCTCCTCTTCATTGTATATGGATCATAATATCCTATATGTTTTGCAATCTTCTGGCGATACCTGCAGCACAGAGCGGCATCCAACCCTCTTGCATACTTGCTTCCCTCCATTCTCCATAGTAGCTCTGAGGGCTGCCCAGTGCCGCCCTTCAACGTCATCAGAATCACGTGGTTGCAAACAAGCTATAACACAAATAGCCTTGTTTCAACGGACAACAACTGTAATGGAGATCCGGTCGGCCCTGCTGCTTGTAATGCAGAGATCCGGCTCGAAGGACCAAATTGTAGCGAAGAGGTCACCGACCTCCTCATGGGATCCACATCGACCATCCGCTGAGGGGATCCTTGGTCGTTGGACAAATCGCTTGACTCGTGAATATTGACATTCGTTGACCTCAGGCTGCCTTTGACAGCAGGGTCATTCAGGCCCCGCCGATCCCAAAACCCCTTCCCAGCAAGGGAAGTGCCCTCATCATGGTACCCTAGCAGACCAGGTGCCCTAGGCGCTCTGTACGGGCTGATCTGGGAAAGAATGTACTCCCACGCGGACAGGCTCTGAGCGGGCGTTGAAGTATCAATGAACGTATGTGCTGGAATCATGGCCGGATAGGACGGAACTTCTCCTGACAGGAACCTCAACATCTCGGGAACTGTCCTAGATGTCGATGTGCTAGACACATGTTACGGCCCTCTATATATAGCTGTCCAATTCCGATATCTATGACATCACTGATGATGTAATCTGCACTGTGGTACCTATGACATCACTCCTAATGGCATTGCGATTATGGCATCACTGACGTCATGTTTGTGGCTCGATGATGTCATCGCTGTCCTGTGGCTCCCCATTGTGATGTCACACATCACTGATGATGTCACTATTCGTGGTAGCTCCAGGAGACCGGCCGGCCTGATTCGCCCTGGATTGGGCCCCTTGGCGGCTGCCCCGCCGTGAATAAGCACCTGAGCGGGAACCTTTCTAACAACATCTTACTTGAATTAGGTCATTAGGGCCGACTAAATGGGCAAAAATGGCTAGTGTCCAAAATTAGTGAACACAGGTTCAGCACCATGGAGAGAGCTCCATCTGTTAGCTAGCTACTGATGGAGCACACCTGAGCGGAGTGGACTAGTGGACTATGATGAAAGCCCTCTGAGAGAGAGGAGAGGGTGCATGCCAACTCTGTGAGCAAGTCCTGACTAAATGGCCAGTGTGCTACAATGGAGCTAGTTGTCTTTAAGGCAACTACTCTTTTCAATTTTAAAACTAACTTTTTAAATGGAGCTGCAGTGGAAGCCACACACGCGTAGTAGCTGAGACTCCAAATAAGAGAAAAACGAAGGAGGATCAGGTAGTTATGAGGCTCATAGAACAGTAGAGCTGTAACAGTCCTTGCAGAAAATTTAATTATAGTTTAAACTCATATTTATCAGTTACAGTGGAAGTCTACCATGCCTTTCACATTGGGCAACTGAACACAATGAGGGGGATAAATCAAAACATTGCTCTCCAGAGTCTCCACGGAACAAGTTCGAAAGGCTCAGATCCCAAAAATGACTTGGAAAGCTCAACTCAGTCTAGTCGAAAATGCAGAGAGCGCCGAGAGAGCGTCGTCACATGTTTGAAAACGTCACCGCAACTGTGTTATTTATGCAAGCAGGCAGGGCCCAGATGAGTGGAAACGTGGAAACATTGGTTTTCCTCTCCGCCTTGTAGTTGTAGCCTCCTGAAAGTCAAGACATCTAATCTCTTATGCAATGCTAACCAATTCATTGAAACATTGAAGCTCTAGTATTTTAGCATTATATATATATATATATATATTGTAGCGTTTCAGGTAATCCAAGTATTACCTGTAATGTGATGTGCAATAGAAGTGTCTGGATTGTACCTAGGAACTGATATGTGTGGGTGTGTTCCTAGGGGGAGGGGGATATATGTGACCAGCGGCCGGGGCGGATGTCAGTCAAGCTATGGAGTGAGCGAGACCGGTTGCTGTGTGTAGAGCTAGCTGTGTGAAGCTAGCTGCTAGGAGCTGATCGAGCCTGTGAATAAAGACCCTGTACCAACTACAACTCTCCGTTCCTTGGCGTATCACCGATACGTTACATTGGTGTCAGCAAGTGAAGCGGTAGCGCCTCTGATTCGGTCGAGAGGGGAGAGAGTGAGGAGGAACGGCGGAGGAAAAGTTGGAGATCAAAGGCTCGAGCGACCTAGCGGTAGCAAGCTAGCTGTGTGAGCTAGCTGCTGCGAGCGCCACGTGTGATGGTGCGCTTAGAAGAATGCCTGTCGGCGAACGGGAGAAAAGAGGAGCTGACGACGGAGATCAGCTCGATGCTGGCGGGCATGGAAGCCCGTGTGTTGAAAGAAGTCAGACGGCTGGTGGAAGAGACTCCTGCCTGGGCAGTGGAGGTGATGCGGGCGCTGCGGGAGGTCATGCGGCGGGTGGATTTGATGAGCGCAGAGGGAGCGCAGTGTGGAGAACGGCCGGAGGAACCACAAAATAGACTGTGTTGGAGCTGTGGAGAACCGGGCCACGTGGCGAGGTGGTGCCGAGGCGGTCCCGGGAGACGGACCGGGTATGCGGGACAACGACATGGACAGCAGGGAGCCTGCTGGGCATGCGGAGCGATCGGACATCTAGCTAGAGAGTGTCGAGAAGCTGTCGGGGACTGGAAGACAGCGAGAGAGGAGAGACGTGCAGGCGGCGGACAGGTGAGGCTTTGTTGGATTTGCCAGTCGCCTGAACATTTAGCTAGAGACTGCACTAAGAGTGTGAACGCTGGAAGAGACACACAGCCGGGGGAGCAGCCGGAGCAACAGGCAGAGGAGCAGCGGAGTAGCGGAGCAGGGGAGCAGGGGAGCAGCCTGAGCTACAAGCAGCGGAGCAACGGGGCAGTACAGAGCCGATTGTTCTGGGCAGGAGAGTGACTGTTGAGCCGGCCCAGGCTAGCTGCTCTGCATACCAGCCGGTAGAGGGGGACATCATCATCAGCGACGAGACCATCAGGAGAGCGGGGATCGTTTTGAACAGCCAGAGGGAAGTGGGCGACATCATCTGCAGAGCTGTTACAGTCGGGGGAGCGGCACTCGTGTCCCCGGGGGAGCGAGAGGGGTCAAGGCCGGAGGAGACGGCCCAACCAAGCCGCTACACAGCCCCCACGGCTGCACTGCAGAAAGCCGAGGTGGAGATCGACGCCGATGGTGTTCGCCCTGCTGTCCTCAACACGCCGCCCCCTGGGGGAGCGGGACGGGAGGACGAGCGAGTGCAAGAGGTGGAGCAGACAGACGAAGACAGGGCCATCTGGGAGGTCGACGGGCATGAGCGGAGACGCAGACAGATGGAGGATGCGGATATCGGTCCGGTGTATGCGTGGGTGGCGGCCGGACGCCGGCCCCCTGTGGAGGAGATTCACATGTTTTCCGGTGCCACGAAAGGACTGTGGAACATGTTTTCGGACCTGCGTCTGGGTGGAGATGGGGTTTTGGAGAGAAAGGGGCACGGGAAAAGCGGGACCCAGTGGGTTGTACCCGGTTGCCTGCGAGAATTGGCACTGAAGTGGATGCACGAGGGCCCATACGGTGATCGTGGGCCCGAAGAGACACTCAGCCTCATCCGTGGACATTTCTACTGGGGCAAACAAAAGGAGGACGTGCGGAGATACTGCAGTGCGTGTGAGGACTGTAGAGCACAAAAAAGGGACCGAAAAGAGTCACCTTGCGAAGGACTAACCCCACTGGGGGTTGAGAAGGACTGGAGTGCTTCAGGTGGGACAGAAGCTTTGAAAGGGGGGATGGAAATGATGGTGGTTTAAATGAATGGGAAGAAAAAAAGAAAATAAGGTAAATGATGGGGTTGAGTTAAATTGAAGATGAGTGTAAAGAAAAGAGGGAAAACGAAATAAGGTAAATGTGGGAGTTATTGGTGAATTGAAATGTGTGTAAAGAGAAAAGAGGGAATGTAAATGTTGGGGCTTGTGTTAAGTGAAAATGTTGGGGAAAAGGGTGCTAATGGGAAGTAACTAAATGTTGGTGGGAGTGAATGCAAAATTAAGTGGTGTTAAAGAGGGCTATTGGAATGGGAATGTGAACGGAAATGTGGGTTGAATTTAAAGGAATGGGAAAAGAGGGAAGAAATGAAAAGAAATGCAAATGGTGGTGGTGGAACGAAAATTAAGAAGTGTGCTAAAAAGATAAGAGACTATGTGGAAAATGTTGTGGGGTGTTGTGTTTTGGTACAGGGGGATATGTGTGGGTTGTGGGTGTCAACGTGGGCGTTGACTAATGTTGGGTGAGGAGTATGTAGCGTTTCAGGTAATCCAAGTATTACCTGTAATGTGATGTGCAATAGAAGTGTCTGGATTGTACCTAGGAACTGATATGTGTGGGTGTGTTCCTAGGGGGAGGGGGATATATGTGACCAGCGGCCGGGGCGGATGTCAGTCAAGCTATGGAGTGAGCGAGACCGGTTGCTGTGTGTAGAGCTAGCTGTGTGAAGCTAGCTGCTAGGAGCTGATCGAGCCTGTGAATAAAGACCCTGTACCAACTACAACTCTCCGTTCCTTGGCGTATCACCGATACGTTACAATATATATATATATAGAGAGAGAGAGAGAGAGAGAGAGAGAGAGAGAGAGAGAGAGAGAGAGAGAGAGAGAGAGAGAGAGATACAGATACAGATACAGATACAGATAGTAGGCTTGGGTATTTCCGTATACCAGGGGATTTAGAAACACCGAAGGTATGATTTTCAATACCGTCAAACCCGTTTTCTATATTTTTTGTTCAGCCAAAACAGTCGCAAGTGTCCTTGCCTGTGCTGGGCGTAGCCTAAATAATTTTTATTTATTTATTTTTAAGTATTTATTTGTTTATTTTATTTATTTATTTTTTATATTTATTTTTTATTTGCCATTTGTAGGCTACTTTCCTTATTAATAGGCAGTGTTGGGCAAGTTACTTTCAAAATGTAATATACTACATATTACTAGTTACTTTCATTGGAAAGTAATAAGTTACATTACAATATTACTTTATGTGTAGAGTAACTCGTTACTTATTACTGAAATCCTATAAGTAATAAGTTATATTACTGAGTTACTGCTAAAAGTAATATATTACATGTAATATGTTACTTTTGTAATGAGTTACCCCCAACACTGTTAATAGGCAAGCATAATGTGTTACAAGCAACACTATATGAGGAATCAGCGTGACGTCACAACAACAACAAATCACTGCAAAACACCCGGAACCGCGGCAGTTACTGTAACTAGTATGAGTTGTGCCAAACAAACGTTAATATCTCAAAAACTATACATGACATCGCTTATATTTTGACATTCTGAGTGAGAGCAAAAGTAGCTCAAGAGTTTGATGTGTAATATGCATGTGGTGTTAAAGTTGTGTGAACTGTCACAGTTTTGGAACTGTACACCGCACAGCTGGGGCTAGAGTGAGCACTCAAAGCTGCTCGGCTGATCCCTCGTGTATTGTTTAAGACCACTTTAAAATTAGCATTTTACTGCTTGCCCACAACAGTGTTGATTCCGTTCGTTTGATTTTCATTCTGCATTGAGGACATTTGTGAATAATTTTGTGCAAAATAACATTTTCTGAAATGTTTTCGTTGCAACTTGTTTTATGCAACAGGATCTTAGCCAACAGAATAATTAATCCATCCCAGGTCCTTTCTGTGTGGAGTGTGGCATGTTCTCCCCGTGTTTGTGTGGGTTTTCTCTGGGTGCTCCGGTTTCCGCCCACCATCAAAGACATGTATGTTAGGGTTAATACTCCTGTCAGTAGCCCTGACCAAGGCAATGGCAAAATAACTGGAGTTGGTCCCCGGGTGCTGCACTGCGGCTGCCCACTGCTCCTAGTTCTAGGAAGGTTCCTAGTAGAGGATGGGTCAAATGCAGAGGACGAATTTCCCCATGGGGATAAATAAAGGATAACTTAACTTAACTTAATTGGAGGTAGAAAAGAAACTCTCAACAACACAATTGGCTGGCTAACCCTAAACCTATACACGCACATGTACTGTATATACAGTATACTAGAAAACTTGCGCGCTACGCTAGCTCGCCCGCTGCGCGGCCTCGTCCATGCACCCTGCATATACAGCCTGCTCTATTGGCATGCGCAGCGCACAACTGCTCAACTTCGCATCACTGATGACTTCACTAACTGATGACATCACAATTGCTCGAGTGACCATTACTGATCACATCATGGAGTGCTCAAGTGATATCACTCAGCACACAATTGCTCAACTTCGCATCACTGAACGTCAGTGAGAGAAAAGTAGTCTGGACATTGACTGATGTCATAGACATTGTGACATCATCAGTGACATCACAATTCGAGTGACCATCACTGATTACATCATTGAGTGCTTGTGTGACATCACTGATTATGTCATAGACATTGTGACATCATCATCATTTGAATCATTACTGACCAAAATAATCACAAATCTCACAATGTGGGAACCAAAATCGATACTGCTGGAGAACCTGTGGAGCTGATATGACTGTACTGCTGGATAACCTGTGGAGCTGATGATAATGACTACTGCTGGATAACCTGTGGAGCTGATGATATGACTGTACTGCTGGATAACCTGTGGAGCTGATGATATGACTGTACTGCGGTAGAACCTGTGGAGCTGATGATATGACTACTGCGGTAGAACCTGTGGAGCTGATCATATGACTGTACTGCGGTAGAACCTGTGGAGCTGATGATATGACTGTACTGCGGTAGAACCTGTGGAGCTGATGATATGACTGTACTGCGGTAGAACCTGTGGAGCTGATGATATGACTGTACTGCGGGAGAACCTGTGGAGCTGATATGACTGTACTGCTGGATAACCTGTGGAGCTGATGATATGACTGTACTGCTGGAGAACCTGTGGAGCTGATGATATGACTGTACTGCTGGAGAACCTGTGGAGCTGATGATATGACTGTACTGCTGGAGAACCTGTGGAGCTGATGATATGACTGTACTGCTGGATAACCTGTGGAGCTGATGATATGACTGTACTGCTGGAGAACCTGTGGAGCTGACGATATGACTGCACTGCTGGAGAACCTGTGGAGCTGACGCTATGACTGTACTGCTGGAGAACCTGTGGAGCTGATGATATGACTGTACTGCTGGAGAACCTGTGGAGCTGATGATATGACTACTGCTGGAGAACCTGTGGAGCTGACAATATGACTGTACTGCTGGAGAACCTGTGGAGCTGATGATATGACTACTGCTGGAGAACCTGTGGAGCTGATGATATGACTGTACTGCTGGAGAACCTGTGGAGCTGATGATATGACTACTGCTGGAGAACCTGTGGAGCTGACAATATGACTGTACTGCTGGAGAACCTGTGGAGCTGATGATATGACTGTACTGCTGGAAAACCTGTGGAGCTGATGATATGACTACTGCTGGAGAACCTGTGGAGCTGATGATATGACTGTACTGCTGGAGAACCTGTGGAGCTGATGATATGACTGTACTGCTGGAAAACCTGTGGAGCTGATGATATGACTACTGCTGGAGAACCTGTGGAGCTGACGATATGACTGTACTGCTGGAGAACCTGTGGAGCTGATGATATGACTACTGCTGGAGAACCTGTGGAGCTGATGATATGACTGTACTGCTTGATAACCTGTGGAGCTGACGATATGACTGTACTGCTGGAGAACCTGTGGAGCTGATGATATGACTGTACTGCTGGATAACCTGTGGAGCTGATGATATGACTACTGCTGGAGAACCTGTGGAGCTGACGATATGACTGTACTGCTGGAGAACCTGTGGAGCTGATGATATGACTACTGCTGGAGAACCTGTGGAGCTGATGATATGACTGTAATGCTGGAGAACCTGTGGAGCTGACGATATGACTACTGCTGGAGAACATGTGGAGCTGATGATATGACTACTGCTGGAGAACCTGTGGAGCTGACGATAATACTGCTGGAGAACCTGTGGAGCTGATGATATGACTGTACTGCTGGAGAACCTGTGGAGCTGATGATATGACTGTACTGCTGGAGAACCTGTGGAGCTGACGATATGACTGTACTGCTGGAGAAGTAGCAGCACAGATAATGCCAAGACTGTTTTGTTAACTGGAAGATGCTATGGGAGTGGCATGCAATGCCACATGACATGAAAGACATTGATGCAACCCTGGAACCAGAAATGTACCAGAAAGTTATTTTCCCTTGTAGTTTTTATGTGATAAATTATTATATTGTTTCAAATTTTATACTTTGGTGTATCACTCCCCTCATTTATTACTGGACCGTGAGCCGGGTTGTAACATAAGAGGGGAGTCATACACCAAAATAAAAGTTGAAATAATAATTGATTAACTAAAACTAAGGGAAAATAACAGACAACACAAACAAACAAATGAACAGAACAAAAGGTGCATTGGTGAGGAGGGAGAGACTGAATGGTCTTAAGGTCTTCTGTGTGCACCGGGCCTAGGGCACCCAATCAGCCTAATGTCCCCAACACCCAGGCTCCTGCAAAACAAGGCAGGAGAGTGGGAGGATCGTCACACTGTTAGATGTTTTATTACAGAAAGTGTATGAAACCCATGAACAAAATAGTCATACATTCTGACATCGGGTTACTTCTGGTTGGAATTCTAGTATAAAAAGTATTACCCTTTTTGTTGGGGACCCCCTGGAACCCCTTCAAGGACCCCTTGGGGTCCCCTGACCCCACATTTTCAACCACTGGTCTAATGAGCCCCCTGTGTACAAAGAAATTACAGCATATCTGAGTTGAAAATATAAATGTTTAAGTATTTCAACTTACATTGTATATAAACAGATAAAACCTTTTGCATAATAAATCATATCTTCCACCTGACGTAGGAGTGTGACTGCTGAGGCAGCAGGTTGAGTATTAACAAATTGGATTAGCAGCTTTCAGAAAGGTGTCAGGACAGAGGACACACTTCACAGCTTTCACTGCATTACTGATATCCATTCATCACTCTTCATAATCCTATTCCTCTCCCTGACAGACAGACAGACAGACAGACAGACAGACAGACAGACAGACAGACAGACAGACAGACAGACAGACAGACAGACAGACAGACAGACAGACAGAGATAGGGACGGGGGAGGTAGCACCCAATGCCTCTTATGGAGGGTGTCATGTGCAATATTATGTCAAATGTGAGTGTAATTATATTGGAAGAAGGAATACTCCACTCCACAGAGCAATTAGAAACTTAAATCTTTAATAAATAATTTCTTATAGTAATTCTGTATTATAGGGTTAGGGTTAACCCAGTGTTGCGCAGCAGAGCATTGTGTCTTGTGTCTCTCTACAGTACAGTCTCTTTACATCACTTTTTTCTTTAGGAAAAATTAAAGATTAAAATAGTTGTTTGAATTATGGTTTACCCAGTGATTAGTTGTGATTTGTAATGCCCTTGACATAGGAAACATATTTGCAATTAGCAATGCACACAGGAGATCATTTCTGAACATGTTATGGAAACAATCTGGTTTTGTGTATTTGACAAGCTGTAAACAAATATAACAGTACAGTAATGGGTTTATTATCATTCATGTAAATAACAGGAAAAAATAAATAAAGATGGGGCTCAATTATTTTGAGCATATTATTAATTTTAAGGAATAATGACAAGTAACTCATCAATGTTAGAAATCATGGATAGATACTAACTGCCATGGGTATCACTTCTGGTCACTGAGTGGGCGTCAATTCAGTATTTGGAATTTGAATGGGGAAGTAAACGCAGTAGAAGATAGCAGGTAAATTATACATGTTTTTCAGATAACTGTGATAAATAACACATTTAGCCTGATGTGACAGGATGGTACTGTACATTCCACATCACTAATTTGGGGATAAAACTACTTTACTTCAGTCAGTGAAATCCAAAGAAATTCTTGATCAATGTATTGTTTTCAAATTTATAGTATAATTCATTCAATTCCCCACTGTATAACATTCATCTGTGTTCATCATGTGTGATTTAGGCTTTAGGGGCAGGAGCGCCCTCTTCCACCTTGTTCTCCGTCAACAAGAGGAACTTCAACACAGGGTCCAGGTACTCCATGACGGTCTCCTTCACCCCTTTCTCCAGCAAGTACCCTTCTGTCTCGATCTCTGTGTTCTCCTGCCCTGCCACTGCCTCCATGGCTGTCTGCAGCAAACGCAGGCTCACCAGCACAGACCCCTGGAAAGGAGGAGGGGAAGGGAGGGGGAGCAGGTTAGCCATTCTGCATATCAGACACTTAAAAAAACATAAAACCCCAAAATGAACAAGGTATTATTATTTTTTATTTTTATTTTTTTTGCATGTTTTTAGCGGGGGGTTTAACCCCAGGGGAGCACGGGGAGAACATGCAAACTCCACACAGAAAGGCCCTTTTGACAAGCCCACCTGGGCCGTGGGCACTGAGGACATGGGGATGGGGACATGCCCACAGCATCCCAGGCGGGAATCGAACCCATGACCTTCTTGCTGCCCCCCCCCCGAGGTCTTAATTAACTTGATCTCTCACATCATACTTAATCTACCATTAGTTCTCAATATAAATCAAATCAGGATTTTAATCTATAAAACCTTTGAATTATAGCATTTTTGAATGCTAAATCAGCTAGCCTTGTGTGGCTTCTCCAAAGCATTCTAACGTAGATTACTTTACAAAAAAGAATATAAAAATCATGATAATGTGTCTCTTGGCCCACTTATGCCCCTACAATGGTATTGCTAAGTCTTGATGGGCCTCCAAATTAAAATCTCACCTCTCCTGTATCTCATTTGTATCAATTCTGCCTGAAAAGATTGTAGGACCATTGTCATTCTTCCCGTAGTACCTGTATCAGGAAGACTGAAAGAACTCCAGCACTGATGGTGTTCATCAGGCCCATGTAGTAGTTGACCAGCGCCTCCCTGCAGCCTCGGACGTAGATGTTGAGCTCCTCGGTCTCATGCTCATAGTTGTAGTGAGCTGAGTTGTTTGTGATCTGATACTGGATACATGGCCGTGGAGAGCTGGGGTTGCAGCAGCTGAAAGGGACTCCATCTAGCAAATAACGGCCGTCCACGTTGCTCTTTATACGGCTGGAAGAGAAATGTCAAAGATAGGGTCTCTACAACAAAGGGTTTGCAACCTGCATTTCTGTGTCAATACTAACACTGGCTATTCCATGATTCATCGGATCAATAAACAAATGGGCCTTCTGTGCCCGTCATCAACTTTGCTAATGTTGCTGAAGCAAAGGTTTCAGATCCAGCCATGAATCTGCACAGATATGAAACAGCCAGCAAATAAAGTTTTACACAACTTACTCTTTCACTTCCTTACAGCTGAAGTCAAGGTAGCGGTTGCTGATCCACTGGACTTCAAACCAGTCCCTGTAGTCGGAGTTTCCGCAGCACTGAAAATCGATCTGTAGGCGGTCGATGTTCTGCTTCTGGTAACAACGCCCTGGGGTGTCCGTGTCCTTGTAGAAGCGGATGCCATTCCTCAGGCCAATCTTCAGAGAAGACTCCAGGTTGCCCTTCATGGCAAAGCTCATGAGCACAGTCAGCAGCATGAGGACGGTGAAGAAACAAGAGACTGCAAAATAGGGCTTCAAGAAGGTCTTCCAGCGAGGAAACCGCCCAGCGTCCAGGGCATCCTGACAAATCTTCCCAGCAAAGTAGTTGATACCCAAACAGGCCAGACCCACAAGCATAAGGGTATTGGGCACAACATGTATGTCTGTGTTATCCATTACCTGTAAGTCAAATACCAATATAGTTAAGATACATTCAATTTATTTTCTAAAATACATCAAAATGTATCTGGTTAAAAGTTGCAATATCTTTCAACCGATGTATAATGTAAAATATATTACAAAATGCCTGATTGAAGCAATGTGTTTACAACTATTTGTATATCTGAAAATGTTTATCTTTGAACATTGATTTATAAAAACCAAAACGACAAAATTCTACCCATGTCTAATAATAAATGTGTTTGTTTTTACTCTTTATTACATTACATTACATTACGTCATTTGGCAGACACTTTTATCCAAAGCGACTTACAATAACACATTTTTGTCAGCAATAGAGCAATCAACTATGGAGCACAGTCTATGACAACTACAACTTCTGAAGGAACAGTGGTACAGTTTAGGTTAGTTAGGTTAGGTTAGTTTAGGTTAGTGGTACAAGTTTAGGTTAGTAATTTTTTTTTTTTTTTTTTTTTTTTTTTAATAAAGAAAGAGAGAACAAAGTTAGATCAAGAAGGGCCCAGATGGAGCCTGAAAAGGTGTGCCTTTCGTCTTTTCCAAAAGATCGGCAGTGATTCAGCTGTCCTGACCGAAGGTGGAAGCTCGTTCCACCATTGAGGTGCCAGGGACGAGAAGAGTCGAGATCGGGATGAGCGACTTTTGAGCCCCCGTAGCGGAGGGGCGAGGCGACCTGCACTGGTGGAGGAGCGAAGGGAGCGCTGAGAGGTTTGGAACCTGACCATAGATTGCAGGTACAGGGGAGCTGACTGGTGTGCAGCCCTGTAGGCCAGTACCAGTGACTTGAATTTGATGCGGGCCGAGATGGGAAGCCAGTTCTTCTCTTTATTCACGCAGGGAAGATTTCAACATTTATTTTTCAGCATCACTTCACACTTATACAAACATCCATGCTCATGAGCTTAATCTCAGTTAGACCACAGTCTTTATGAGCTTCTCAGTTAGACCACAGTCTTTATGAGCTTCTCAGGTAGACCACAGTCTTTATGAGCTTCTCAGGTAGACCACAGTCTTTATGAGCTTCTCAGTTAGACCACAGTCTTTATGAGCTTCTCAGTTAGACCACAGTCTTTATGAGCTTCTCAGGTAGACCAGTCTTTATGAGCTTCTCAGGTAGACCACAGTCTTTATGAGCTTCTCAGTTAGACCACAGTCTTCTGCTGTTGGCCACTGAGCAGCTCAACTGGGGCAATTGAGGCTTAACTGTGTTGCTCAAGCACAACAAAGGACACCAAAAACACAACTGCTTCTTCTTGCAAAACTATTAGACTACAAAACTATCAACTTTGAGAATTGCATAATTACCCCAAGTCCCACAGTTAAAAACCTTGGCGTCACTTTTGACTTTATGTCACTTGCCAGCTACTATCTCCGTTTCGCCCTGTACCAGCACAGGTGAGAGTCTGGATCCTCTTACTCTCACTGTGGTATCATATAATCTTATCTTCTTATCTACTATTAACAATGAGTGTCCATGTGCGTGTGTGCGTACGTGCAGAATTGTGGCTGGCCACAGCTATGCCGTGTTACGTGCGATCGGGCTGAAACTTTCAGGAAGTGTAAAGAGCACCTGTGCGGGTGACCTGACAGAGCCAGATTTTTTAATTAGGTGATTGCCCCGATTACCTGATTAATGATATGATGCCATCAGTGATGATGTCATCAGTTATGATGTCATCAGTGATGTCATCCTTCCTGGCTGAGGCTATAGTGATGATGTCATCAGTGATGTCATCAGTAGTTGGGTTTCCATCCACCTGATTTTATGAAAAATTTCAATTTGTGGATAAAAAAACTGAGGATTTAAAACGTTATGCTTGCCAAGTTGAAGAGTGGCACCTGGTAATCCAGAAATTGCATTTTATGGTACTTTGATTACTTGATCATCAAGAAACTCTAAATTAATAATATTAGATGTGTTTAGAAGCAGGGGTGCCCAAATTCTTTCCCATGAAGGGCCAAAACTCAATCTGGGTGGAGGGCCGAGGCCCAAAAATAAACGTTGTGGAATTACATTAAAATGTATTGTGTTTTATAGAAAATTAACATTCTAAATCTAAAATAACATTTCAATATAATAATCTACTTTTTTATATACATTTTTTTTCCCAAATCCGTGGCGGGCCAAAACAAACAGAGCGCACCAAACTTGGCCCGCGGGCCCCAAATTGGTCAGCACTGGTTTAGAGCTTGGTCGTTGCCTGCCTGCAAGAGGGCACGTATCGGGTGTAGCAGCTGATCAGCAGCTCAGACAGCCTCAAACACGAGGTGATTGACAGTTCTATAAATCGCATAATAGCAGCGGATGGAAACGCGCATTATTTCGCATTTTCTTTTGCCGACTTTGTGAAAATTTGTGATACCTTTGGATGGAAACAAACCCAACTAATGATGATGTGACATCATCAGTGATTATGTCGTGTTCCAGACCAGGGGGGCCTAACTCCCAGTGGGGTCCACTAGTAGTGTAGTGAGACAAAGAAAATGCTCTGTTATCTTTACAACCCTCCACCGAAAGTACCAAGCAGGCCTGCTGTATTGCACAATCAAAATCTCCATCAAAACTTGCCATTTTCAGCGTGTAGCAACGCTAGTTTGCTAGCTAGCATTGTTGTTTCACAACAGCGGAGGCATTTGAGAGTGACACGCATATATATTTAAAAGATGACATATGTGTATGAAAAACAATGTGTTGGCCTGTCAGATGTGACTGGAGAAGGCATTCCAGAGGGAGGGGACGGCAAGGCCCTGTCAGAGGCCCCCCTGTCACAGCTTTAGCAAAGAGATCCCTGCAATGCTTGTCACAGTGGTTATAAATCTTATGATCATATTCAGCCAGACAGTGACATTGAGATTTACAATGGTGAGGAACTTATTTTTCTTTTTTAAACCACTGAGGCCCCCTGCAAAATCCGCCCATGGTGCGCCGCTGCTTAATGCATATAGAGGAAACACTGTTATTGAAACCTGGGAACATTGAGTCCTGGGAACATTGAGCCCTGGCCTGGGAACATTTAGCCCTGGGAACATTGATACGCTCCCGCTTGTCTTATATCGTCATTAGTCCACTATAGACCCTTCTCACGGGGGCCATTTTGTGTCAAGAAGCCAGGGTAAACACAGGTGCAAGCAAAACACTAATGAGGGTTTCCAACTTCCATGATTGGGATTTGGAAACCCTCATTAGTGTTTTGCTTGCACCTGTGTTTACCCTGGCTTCTCGACACAAAATGGCCCCCGTGAGAAGGGTCTATTACGGGATCAACCTGTTAAGGTAACTTGAAAAGGGCTCTTTTTCTTTTTCCTTTTATAAGTTTCCTTATAACTCGTTATATAAGGATTTTTCTAAATGTCTATGGAGAAAATGAATGGGGAACTCACTTCCAGGGTAATAACGTCACGAAAAAGTCACGTGACTGTTGAGCTCGGTCTTTCTCTTGCGCTGCTATGGAAGGCAACCAATCAGAGGCAGAGAGTGGGTCACGACTACCATAAATATCCTAAATATCAGGTTGGGCAACTGAAAATGGCTATGAAATGGTAATTTTGGCAAATTGGCAGGGCACTTCAACATTTGTACAAAAATATCTTAATTGCGCACTTATTGCTACTGTGCACTGCTGTGCCACTGGTTAACCCTTCACGTGCCAGAGGTGGCACCCGTGCCCTAGGTTACTGACCCCTGCTATAGACCAATATGTGGGGGTGCTACGAAAATAAGAGGATTTTCATGACTTCAGAGTTACTTTATAATGAAGTCCCCTCCCCCACCCCCCAAATAAAACCAGATATGGCACACAGCACACAGCACATTAGCACATTCAAAATAAATTTGTAATTTTTTTTATGAATTTGGCCAAATAATAACAAAAAATATATAGCTATAATACTACAAGTGACCACAAGGCAATGACAAAAACTTTCACAGTCAAAGGTTTAGGCATGAGGAGTGATTGGGTAGGTTTAGGCATCAGGAGTGATGATTGGTTAGGTTTAGGCATGATGAGTGATGATTGGTAGGTTTAGGCATGAGGAGTGGTGATTGGTTAGGTCAGGGTAAGAAAAAGTCCACAATAGAAATAAGCCTTTTGATTGATTGATTGATTGATTGATTGATTGATTGATTGATTGATTGATTGATTGATTGATTGATTGATTGATTGATTGATTGAAAGGTTAGATAGATAGATAGATAGATAGATAGATACAGTAGATAGATACATACAGTAGATAGATAGATAGATAGATAGATAGATTGATTGATTGATTGATTGATTGATTGATTGATTGATTGATTGATAGATAGATAGATAGATAGATAGATAGATAGATAGATAGATAGATAGATAGATAGATTGATTGATTGACTTTATTCATATAGGGACAATAAAATATCCAAGGAGGATAGCATGTAAAAGTGTAAACACTTATTTCCAACATGGTCCCTGATGTTTTACTTCATTTCGAACTTTGGAATCTCACACTATGCCAAGCTGCTCCCTGCAGCGCACCAACTGGACAATGTCTATTTTCTCTAAATTGACCCCTATAAAACCATCCATTACACTTGAAGGCGTCATTGGCAATGGGCGTGGCCACCCGCATTGCCCCGTGATGAACACGTCACGCCCGCGCCACACGCCCGCGCCATCTTGCCATACCGTCACACTGCTTTAGTCCAGCAGCCCATGCAGACGTGTTCTGTTTTTCTCTTGACCCTCGACTAGCTTATGGTCAGCTCTTAGCCAGCAGTGACACCTTTCTCCTCGTCTTCCATCAACCCAAACGGGAGCGGCGGATGAGGACTGCACGACTTTGTCGAACCAGGCCCTCTTCGCCAGGAATGGCAGGACCCACTGCGAAAGCTAAGAGTATTTTCTCTCGTACTGTTACAGCTAGCTTGGTAGTCTGTGGCTAGCTATTAGCTGTTGAGTTACGCTAGCCTGAGTCGGCCTGTTCCTGAGCCCACCGACCTTTACCGCCTGTGTCAACACGGCACTGGCTCCCCTCCATGCAAAGGGGATACGCGTCTATGTTTACCTCGACGACGCACTCATAGCGGCGGACTCGAGGGACGTGGCCATCGCGCACACCAGGGCCGTGATAGATCACCTATACAGACCCTGGGGTTTCTGATAAACTGGCAGAAAAGTTGCCTCGCCCCGGTCCAGGTCACAACTGGTCCCTCAATCACCGCCTGGACCCGGGCAAGCACCGGCATCACAGGGTGACTTTGACGGATGCGGCCTGACGGTCGCTGCGCGTGTGGATGGACCCTCGCTGGCTCTCTACGGGCGTGCGAGTGGGCGTGTCATTCGCACCGACGCCTACAGTACCTGTGGGGTTGGGGCGCGGTGTGCGATGGCCTCTCGACAAACGGCCGGGTGGGAAGCCCAGGAGCTTCGCCACATAAACGTGCTAGACCTGGAATCTGTTCGCCTGGCTCTACGCAACTTCCGGCATCAGATACTTGGGTACCACGTCTTGATTCGCTCGGACAACATGGCCGCCATCGCCTACTTAACTCATTGAGTGCCAGCCACTTTTGGAGAACGGACGCTCCCAGTGCCAGAGTTTCAGAGCGTTTTCAGTGATTTCTCGAGGCCGACAGAATATTGTGTGATATTACTATGTAAACACCGAACACGCACAAAGAACGATGAGACTCTATTGTATCAGCAGCAAAAAAAAGTTTATTGATATCATTTTCCGTTCTTTAGTTATCAGCCGGAGAAGATAGGTCAAAAACAGCAAAAACAGGCGTTTCCATCTAGAAGCTGAGATATTGAGCCTTTTGTGAAATGAAGCATTTCAAGCAAATCACTGACTCTGAAACTAATATTTTCTGACCTGAAACATCTGAACAGTAATTTCCTTCAATATAACAGCACCCCCACCCCCCTCTACTGCAAACTCCTCCTCCGTGGGTGTGTCTCTGGTGTCTCTGCTCGCTCTGCTGCTTGTCAGGCGAGTCTCTGCTGCTTGCGGATCCACGTTCGGATGGCGGCCGCTCGTCGGGGGAGTCTGGATCGGGCTCGCTTGTTTCTGGGGTTTCGGTTGTGAGCTGGGATGAAGCTGCGTCCGATTCTGGGCTTTCTGGGCTTTCTGCTGCGCGTTTCAAAGTGTGCTGCACCCAGAGTCTATTTTCGGAGCCCCCCACCGTTGTGCGCCGGCTCCCAGCGCGACAGCGAAAAGCCAAACCATTCTCATGAGAATGGTTTCATCACGGCTTTTTCTGCTGTTTTTACTCAACTTTCTCTAATCTGGAGAGCACTGTCGCCACCTAATGGGTCGGTAAAATAGGTTATACACATTCAACATGCCCCAAAATTTTACAGGAGATGTAATAGGCATTGATCCACGTCCCACCATCAAAGAACGCAATTGACGACAATCGTCGTCATTGGCACTCTACGTTAGTAATCGAATTGACGACGATTGTCGTCATTGGCACTCAATGAGTTAAACAAGCAGGGCGGTGTACGGTCGAGAACCTTGAACCAAGTAGCGGCCGAGATACACCTTTGGCCACACTCCCACCTGCGCTCCTTGTCAGCGCCGCACTTACCCGGCCGACTGAACTTCGGGGCAGACTTGCTGACGGAGTGGCAGTTGCCAAGCTAGGCTGCTAAGCTAACAACACAACAGAGACCGAGTCAACTCTGACCTGCCCCGGATGGGCTTACAGTGCTTATGTTCTTCTTCTGTGGTTTCTCTTCTTCTTCCGTTACCAAACATAAGCGCTTCTCACCAGGGGCAGACTGGGATCCTAATTCAGGCCGGGCATTAGATACCAAGCAGGCCAGGCCGATACGGGCCAACGCGCGTGCCGGCGAAAAATTTGGGCCGTTTGAAGCCCAATTTGGGCCGTTTGAAGCCCAATTTGGGCCATTTGAAGCCAGATTTGGGCCGTTTGAAGCCCAATTTGGGTCGTTTGTAGCCAGATTTGGGCCGTTTGAAGCCCAATTTGGGCCGTTTGAAGCCCAATTTGGGCCGAGTCCAATTTTACAATGAGATGCACCCACTTTAACCCTGAATAAAGTAATAAAACCACTAGTAAACCAGTAGGCGGCACCTGGCCTGCTGTTCAGTGAGTGGCCTGACTGCGAGCACCAAAAAAAAAAAAAAAAAAAAAAAAAAATCAGGCCAGGCCAGGCCAGGCCAGGCCACCGGGCATTTGCCCGACGTGCCCGATTATGCAGTCCGTGCCTGCTTCTCACTGCTTCGTCTGAGGCACATCCGGGGCAGGTCAGGGTTGACTCGGTCTCTGTTGTGTTGTTAGCTTAGCTGCCTAGCTTAGCATAGATATGATCTGATTTCAAGATTATGGACGATTCAATTAAATTGCCACTCGTATGGAATAAGCCCATATATCGATTACAAACAGCAGCGGGAGATAAAGCGGGAGGTGTTATCTATGTGACGGACACTCGGACAGCAAACAGAACAGGCTGTCGGCAGCACGGAGCTTAGTTAGATAGCTAATTCATGTTCTCATAATTATATAACAACCACATTGAACCGCGATGTGACAGAAAAGGTGTTATTTACAGAGCGCATTCAGCATGCCCCGTTTGCACCCGTTATAGCCTGTTTGAGGACACTACTCCGAGGTGAATATCTTCTGTGGGCATCCGAATGAAACCAAATTTATTTGGGTGAGTAAAACATCATATTTTAAGCTGGAAATAAGGTCTGGCATGTAAAAAACAGAATTCTCCTTTAAGGCCCACTCCACGCGAGGTGTTGCAATATCCTGGGCATTGTTGCGTGGTGTGTCAGTGGAAGACATGTGTGCGGCTGCCTCATGGTCTACCCACCACACTTTGTTAGGTTCTATAGCCTTGATGTGGCCAGTGCGCCCTTTGCGCATGCTGTGTTGTCAGCCGCCAGGCAGTAGGCAGTTCCTTAAGTCACTCTTATGCCTATGGATTGCCATGGGCTGAGGCCATGTGCTCCGTTGCCTGCCTCGAGTCTCAGGGTCGCACGAGGTGCTTCCTTGCAGCGAGGTTGGGTGGATAGATGGCATAGTGTGAGATTCCGAAGTTGAAACGAAGTAAAACGTTGGGGTTGTTCTACAGTAGATGTGTGAGGAATCTCACACATCTAGCCTCGCTGCTTCTTCAGAACAGTGTGCTGCTGGACGCTTTGAGTGACGGTATGGCAAGATGGCGTGGGCGTAACGTGTTCGTCACGGGGCGGTGCATGCCACACCCATGCCATTGCCAATAACGCCTTCAGGCATAATGGATGGTTTTATAGGGGTACATTTTGAGAAAAAGACATTGTCCAGTTGGTGCGCTGTAGGGAGCAGCTTGGCATAGTGTGAGATTCCTCGTTCTCACTCGTAAAACCTGGGTTGTAGGACAATCCCAATGTTTTGTTGTGGTCTATGATTTTTTTTAAATGTATGTATTCCTGCTGGGCAGTTGTATACATATCTTTTTTTATCAATTATCAAATACATTCAATCAATCAAGAATGGCTGGTTATTAACTTTACACATTTGTTTATTTAAAAATAAAAAAGATACTAAAATGCTTGATGGGGCTTAAGTGCAAATTATGCTCGAGCGAAATCGCTGGCGCTGACTGCGCCGAGGGGGTCGCTGCAGCTGGGCGTCCTATCGGCGCAGCTCGGCGTAGGGGGCATGCAGCTCCTCGAAAATGTGACTCTGCGCCGTCAACTCCTTGTTGTGAGGAATGAGGAAATGCCATTTCCTCATTTAACGTGCTTGTCCCTCATCTAGCAAAGCCTTCTGCAGGCTCATCGGAATGAGTTTTGAAATGGAGGGACCATAAAATGTCCCCCCACCGACATGATTGCAAGTTCTTGGTAACGACACGATAACGTTTCGCTGTCGCCGCTCGGCGGCGGCAAGGCTCCAAGTTGAGGCTGCGCAGAACCTTGTCAGCGCCTTTAACTGGGGCTTGGCAGATTTGTGAGGGGGCTATAGCCCCCCCTTGCTCCGGTGTAGCTCCGTCCCTGGTCTCCATACTGTATAACAAGAACATTTTATTTTCATGAGCCAGGGTTCGACAGTTAGAGACTTCATTTCTCGAAGGAGGGAATCTCTTGCGCTTCAGCTCCCCCACAGAGGGAGGTCGGTGCTTCTCAGAACAGGAGGATATCACAGTAAAGGAAGAATCTGGAGCACACGGTCACTGGTGACCGTGGTCAAAACCACTGGTCAAAACCTGACCCTGATGAAGACGCGTTGCATCGAAACATTGGTGCACTTAGCCTATTAAAAGAAACCTTCTCACCAGTGACCGTGTGCTCCAGATTCTTCCTTTACTGAGACTTAATTTCTCATTAGGGTCCAGGACTCAAAAGGAATATTTCATATGGCTGCCTGTGTATTAAATGCATTTACTTCAACTATCAATCATAATTAAAAGAGTATCTAGTTCCATACATCATCATCATACCCACTTAGACATGCTCAATATCCCTCACTCTTTGCTCCAAAAACCTTTAAGGAAATTGGGCGTAGGGCGGCCCTTCCATTTCAAAGCCCCATCTGGAACCTAATTCTCTCTGCTCTATTTCTTCACTTTGCATTTTTAGGACTGCATTATTTGCTTATCTGAAAACAACTTGTTCTTGTTTCTAATTGTGTTTATTCTTATCAATTGTTTGTGGGGGTGGGTGGGTTGGGGCTTGTGAATGTTTGAGTGGCGTATTCGTACGTGTTGGCGTGTACCTGATTCATCTCAAGGGGGTTTCCTTTAATACATTTCAATATGGAAGGATTTGAAAAATCCTTTGACCTACAAACAATTGTCAAATTTTACTGTAATATTTAGAGAGTTTAGAAACGGTATGATTTTGTCATTTGTATGTCCATATCATGACTGCATTATCACCTACGTATATTAACTATTATTGAATAACAGCATGTCACTACTTGTGCAGTTATTAGCAATTAAGCTATCCTTTTATGCTGGCTTTACACGATGTAATTTCTGTGTAGTTAGTTGCAGATTGCAAAGTAAACTTTTATTGTTGCTATGTCACTAAACACATCCTGAACATTGCAAGTGAAAACACAAACCCAATTCATGATTTATAATGCTTTCCTAAGAGACTCCAGCACAACTAAGTTACACAGAACAGAACTGAAGTTGGATTCCAGCTGCATAATGTAAAGCCAGCCTTAGAATATTATCTTGATCCTTATATTTGTTGGTAATGTGAATGTATAAAAAGACAACACCAACAAAAATGCTTCCGAATTATTGCTTAAACTCCAAAGTGGCACAATATAAAACTTTAGAAGTAGGCTATACCTCTGCCCTCTTGCGGAGCTCCGTCTTGAGGATGCAGCCCAGGGTGAAGGTGATGGCCCCGGCTACTGTGGCGACCCAGGAGAGCAGCCATAGTCCCTGGGCTAGCTTCACCCTCTTCGCAAAGGGGAACTTCATCTTCATCACCACCATGGTTGCAGCGAGGGGCTGCAAGGTCTCCAAGTCTTACCAGGGGGAGAGGGGGAGGTGGGCTTTATCTGTGGGAAAGGAGGAGAGTCCATATTTTGCATTCAACACGAAAACGTGAGGAGCTGAATTAACAAGGTTCAAAGATGAAAATTTTGAAAAATTGATCGGTAGCATTGGAGAGATTATAATCAAAAAGTCATTGATAATAGCCACATGAGAACAAATGTATCCAACAACAATGAAAAAGCAACAGGTTAGCAAAAGGAAAATCCTTGGAGAACCAGGATATAAAACTTTATATCTCAGTTGGTGTGTCTTGGATTTGTTGGTGTTGGTGGGGTAAAAGTTCACCTTGTTCGTCCCCCCAAAAAGTGCAGGGGAAAAAAATCCAGATTATGTCCTCAGACCACTGTACAGTGTGCCACACAGTGGATTTGGCATACTGGATTTGGCAAAACTGGAGGCTGGAGCGTCTTACCACTAATACCTACCTATCCCATTAAATCCAGGCCATTGTCTGCTCAGCAAAGCCTTCCTCATATAGCAGAGAGGGACGTGGATGACAAACCAAATTGAACATGACAGGGAGGTAGATATTATAAGGCATTAACTGTGCAGCACTGATCCTTATGGCAACTTCAAAACACAAGCACACACACACACACACACACACACACACACACACACACTCACACACAGGTACACACAGATTGTAATAAATATCAGATGAAAGAATATGAGATAAAGACGAGACTTCATCTGATTTCCATTTTGAGAAATATTTTATTCATGTTGTTCTTTCATACAATGATGTATGAACGAAACATTGAAAGTAAAAACTGAAATGAAGTGGAGAAAGATAGGAATAGAGGCAAAGAGTGTAAAGCCCAATTTATGCTTGGTCTGGCGACACTTTTGAAACGGTCGCCGACAGAAATGAGGACTTGAGTCGACACTTTCAAGTGTCGACTCAAGTCCTCAAGAACTCAAGTCCTCAGAACACGATGTGTCGCGCAAGTCTGATTGGCTATATAGATGGCACGCTCTTGACTTCCTTGTTTTGGTTTTCACTCGATTGAAATGAATGAACGTGTCCCCGCTATTTTTATCAGCCTGTCCTTGATGTATGACTTCATGAAAATCACAAAGAACATTGTGACCAATTTCTCAGAGAGAGAGGAGGTGAGTTGTGTGTCGTTTATATGCGGCTGCAGCCAAGTTATCTTGCCTCCGAGGTGGTTTCACTGTGCATTCCCTCTCTTCTCTTGGCTGTCTGCTTATAGCGTTCGAGTGTCACGTGACCGTTGAACCGAGGCGAACATTCACTGAAGTATAAATGCAACACCATGAGAAGCTGAGAAGGGCATTCACAGAAGTCTAACTCTTTCTGGGACCCATTTACATAATCATATTTTATGTCACTGAATATCACTCAGTGATATTTTTTCAATGAGTAATCTGGAATTACTCACTTGGTTCCAGATGTAGACCAGATGTGACGGGGACTGGTTACCTTTTAAAAACAAGATTATACCCTGATTGTGTTGTATTATATTTAAAGTTGCTTATCATATGTTTGGGATATTTGTAGAAGGTAGTTGAGACTACAGTAGCAGGCAACTATATCGAATCAAAGAAAATAACTAATCTAAAATCTCTTTGCCATCCTTAAATTTAAATAATCCTTCCTTTAAAGACAAAGGTACATTATCAATCAATCCATTTTCTTCCTGCCTATCTTGTTCAGTGTTGCAGTGGCAAGAGGGCAACTTCCTCTGTCTCCTCAGCGATCCCAGAGCAGCTGGGAGATATCCCTGCAGCGTGTCCTGCGTCTGTCCCGGGGTCACTGGACCTACTCAGCGTGGAGGAGCGGTGGCCCGAATCTGCAGGTCGTCTCAGATCCGTGAGCTCCTCACACTGTCATGGAGAGTCACCAGCCACCTTGCGGAGAAATGTCCTTTCAGCCGCTTGTATCCACAATCTCAGTGTTTCGGTTACTACCTTGTGACCATTTTGTGGGTGGAAATGAAGATTGACTGCATAACCAAACGCAAACTCTAATGAGCGTTTGATTATTCATGAGAGGGTCAAAAGCTGGTGCACTGTTCTGTGACCAAGACAAAAACACCAGGCTCAACTGTCAACCATCCATGACGGCCTAACAATATCCAGAGCCGCCTTCAGCATGTCAGGACAGATATCATCCATTATGGACAATCTAATGGCTCAAATAAACAGCTAGCACAGTGCAGGGCTCCAATGTCCACTTATTTATTGCACCAAGGTGACATTTCGAGCACCACTGCTCTTCATCAGACGAACGTGACAATGCATGACGCCATGTTACTCCAAGGGCGTCAAATTCCATCGCTTTGTCACGACCCTTCTGCGGCATATTTGAATAATAAGCCACGAGGATATGCTGTGCCAGGACCAGGACCTGGACCACTGGCCTGTCACACCATCTGGAGGGTTCCCGACTTGCATCTTTCTCGTCACGAGACAGCTGATTCGAACTGCGACCCAAACCATAACTCTAACCTCAACCAAGTTGCTTTTGTTGCATAAACCCAACCGCATTGTTTTGCTTGCCTAAACCCAACAGCATGTTGCAATTTGACACACTGGGAATGAGAATGTGTTGCATTGCAATGCATAGACAAAACACATACATACATACATACATACATAATACATACATACATACATACATACATACACACACATCATAGGGAGTAAGTGGGCCCTGTCTGTCTGCTTGTTTAAATTTTTGTCCCACATTGGATAATGTCGTCAGCAAGTGACATCACTGATGATGTCATAGGCATTGTGACATCATCAGTGACATCATTATTGACCAAAGTCATCTTATGACATCACTGATGTGCCTGAATCGAATCGAATCGAGCGCGTGTAGCGCACAAGATGTCTAGTCTTATATAAATGAGATCTCACAATTTGGGACCAAACTCCCACGTTAGACAACGGCCTCGTGCTCGAGTGAATCATCTTATGCGAAGTTGAGCAATTGTGCACTGCGCATGCCAATAGTGCAGGCGAGGCCACGCCGAGCTGCGGGCGAGTTGAGCAATTGTACACTGAGTGACATCACTCAAACACTCCAGGATGTGATCAGTGATGGTCTGGTTAGATGGTCACTGGAGCAATTGTGCTGCGCATGCCAATAAAGCAGGTGAGGCCACGCAGCAGCCGAGCTGTGGGCGAGGCTGTGCAGCGGGCGATCTGCATATGCGATGCCACGCAGCGGGCGAGCTGCAGGGTGCGCGAGGCCGCAGCGCAGTGGGCGAGCCTAGGAATGGAGCGAGATTTCTAGTACATAATAAATACATACATACATACATACATACATACATACATACATACATACATATATATCCCATATTGCTGGTGTGTTTGCATTTTGAAATTGATTTTATATTTTAATATATTTTGTATTTTAAACCACTGTAAAATTGGTTAAGGTAATTCCAAAGTATCCCATCCAGAAGGCAAATGCTTCAACAATATGTGAATATACTGTATCCAAAATGTAGACCGTCAAATAAATGATCTTATCTTTATTGTTTGTGTTATTATGTTACAGGGGATATGATACATGGATGACATCATACAACCATGTACAATTACATTAATTCTGTTGCACCCTAGGTTAATCGTAAAAGTTTTACACAGAGAAAGAATACCTGTCTTTACCCATATACATCTTTCAAGTCTAAGCTGTATTTCTTCTGTATTTTTATAGAAATATGCATTCATATACATACCTAAGTAATATTTAATATTTTTGCCATTCAAATTATTAGTATAAATTGTGTGTAAATAATTTGCAGGTTAGAACATAAAATATTTAACAATGCATAATTGAGGGTAACCAACTACACAAAGAAATACATCTAATGTGAATAAATAAAGTTTCATGCAATAAAGGGAATAGGTATGAGACTAAATATGGATTTTTCTTGTTTCCTATTCCTCAGAATTAATCTTTAAGTAGGGAATGCCTACATCTGCATCTATATAACAAATACATTTAAAGACCAAGTGTAAGATGTTCAAGGTACAGAAGAAATAATGTGTGCGTGCGTAAAAATACATACAACATACAAATAAAACTGAACACAGGCAAACAGTTATGGCTGTCACAAAACTGCATGTGCTGTCTGTCCACAGTGCTTATACTGTAACAACCAAGAGCCTATCTTTCTCTTATTGAGGAGATACTCTGTAATTATAATTAGGCCTACTAACATTCATAAATTATACATTTAATTTATAGTCAAAGAACACACCCTGGATCATGAACACCATACTGAAAAAGCTAAACCATCCAACTTGGTCAGAATGCATGAACAGACCTTTGTATAAACAAATTATAACTGTAATAGTGTTAAAAGAAGAAAACAACCAAATTGCATGTAATCTCTTAGCTGTAGATATTCCTCTAAAGCCATTTTCCCACATGCGTACCGGAAAATTACCTGTAAGTCAATATCGGACATTTCCCTTCACACTTCGGCTCGCGCATGTGGGAATCTATCAGCGAATTTGCCTGTATGTTGGGGGGGCGGGGCGGCACTACAGAGCGGGTGGGGAGTGACGTGTCGGCAAAACTCCGAATGGTGAAATAAGTTTGCTTGTTTATCCGTTCACCTGCGTCGCGTTGAAGCACTTTTTACAGACTGGCTTCGTTTGATGTGTCCGGGCTTGCCTTCGCTGTCGGCAACGTAAGCAAAATACTTCCACATTTCGCTTCGTGCATTTGCTTCGTCTGTGTCCCTGTCGGGCTGTGTGACTGAAGGAGGAGGAGGACTGTGGCCACAGAGAGCGAGCAGGCAGCAGAGATAAGAGGAGAGAGGGGAAAATCAGCACGCCCACACATTATTATCACAAGATCATTTCGCCAGTTTGCTTTAATGTGCGCGAATGATTAGATTATGCCCGCTGGAACATTAAGCAACGTGTGTACACCTCGCCCATGAGAGTGTCGCGGGAAATGACTGGACCCGTTCTACACTTGAGTCCGCTATAGCGCATACCGCTCTTCTGACTGGCTCCAAACTGGTGAAATCTCCGCGATGACGGGGTTGCGCTTATACCGGCACGACGACTTTCTCACATGCAGGCATTAGACCACGTTCCGGTCATTTAGCGGTACAAAGCGCATGTGGGAAAACGGCTTGAAGATTGACTGTTGTTGGACAGAGGCCAGTGTTTTTTCCACTGCCACTCCACTGCCAAATGTTGGTTCTCTTGTTCTCAACTCGTATCAATTAGGTGAAAACTGTTAGTGTACTGTGTGCTGAGCATATTTATCATGAGAGAACACAGCCTGTAGTGTACTGTGTGCTGAGCATATTTATCATGAGAGAACACAGCCTGTTAGTGTACTGTGTGCTGAGCATATTTATCATGAGAGAACACAGCCTGTAGTGTACTGTGTGCTGAGCATATTTATCATGAGAGAACACAGCCTGTTAGTGTACTGTGTGCTGAGCATATTTATCATGAGAGAACACAGCCTGTAGTGTACTGTGTGCTGAGCATATTTATCATGAGAGGACACAGCCTGTAGTGTACTGTGTGCTGAGCATATTTATCATGAGAGAACACAGCCTGTAGTGTACTGTGTGCTGAGCATATTTATCATGAGAGAACACATAGTGTACTGTGTGCTGAGCATATTTATCATGAGAGAACACATAGTGTACTGTGTGCTGAGCATATTTATCATGAGAGAACACATAGTGTACTGTGTGCTGAGCATATTTATCATGAGAGAACACATAGTGTACTGTGTGCTGAGCATATTTATCATGAGAGAACACAGCCTGTAGTGTACTGTGTGCTGAGCATATTTATCATGAGAGAACACATAGGGCCCTATCGTTGCATCGGCGTTGCAAACTGCGTTTAGTGCCAGGCGCAGCCCAGATTGTGGGTGTGGACCAGCGCACTTGATATCTTGGTGTCGGCGCAACAGATGGCCTTAATCATTATAACCATGCCTTTTAAGTGTAAAATTATGCACTATCTGCTCATTGGGGAACTGCAGTAAACAAATCACATGCTTCACTTTTCAGCTCCAATTCCACGGAGCGATCCAGTCCGGCTTCAGAAAAGCCGAGGGCTCTGATCCCCCCGCCCCTTTTATCCCCCCATATATAGGCTATTATTCCATATTATTCTCAAACCAATCTAACTGCAGTTTAATTACTGCAAGCATGTAAATACGCTACACTATAGCAAGATCAAAGTGAAAAGAATGTTCTAAACGCATCAGCTAGAAAAATATAGCCTATCATGATGAGATTAATTAGATTGGTGAAAGTTTGTCCAGAATGATATCGTTTTCTCTCCCCTGCTGCACAGGTAGGATGATGCACATAAATATAGCCTACATTATGTAAAGTCATTGCAGAAATGAGTTTTTATTGTAAAACTAAATGTGAAGTAGGGCCAATTTATTGGAGCAGACATCACAGTATAGCACATGATAGTAGAACCACGTTACGCTGTCACTTACCTAAATCACGTTAAATCGACGAGGGATATATATAGGCCCAGGATGACATATATGTTTCACATAGGGTTGTGTTTGGATCTCGCGATTTTATTTTGTCCAATATTGAAATGTTCTACAATAGCATGTTGTGGGAACATGACACATTATTTAGATCTATTTCGATGTACCTTTCTATCTATTTAGGCTAATTTCGATGCCATTTATTATCGAAATGGATTAGCCCAATGCATGCTGGGAGATTTCACATGTCTGGCTGTTGCAGGGAAGCTGCAGTGAATGTTTGCCCAGAATTATCTCGTTTTCTCTGGCCTTCACTGCACAGGTAGGATGATGCAATAGCCTCTGAATGTCACTGGCTCAAAACTGTCATGTTAGAAAAAACTGTCATGTTGTTATACTATGTACGGTAGAACAACTTATTTTTTCTGAGAGAGAGAGAGAACCGGCGAACTTTTTTTCAAGCAGTCCGTATTGTGTCTGTCAGACTGATGAGTAAGAGAGAGGGAGTGACACAGAGAGAAGGGACAGAGGAAATGGCAGAGGAGCGCTCCGCGCAACCAGCGCACTGAATAGGCCTGGTTTTCAAAAGCGCAAAGCACTAAATTTACGCCAGGTGGGAAGATATCATTAGGCCGGTATTTAAGGCCGAAACGCCCATTCTCGCCCATTCTGGGACTGTGCCACGCCCAGTTCGCCTAAAGCGCATTTGGGGGCCTAAAGCCATGTTGATATCTTCCCGAGGCAGGCGCAAGGCACGTTTTTTTCCGTTTAAGGCCAGTTTTTGCGCCGAAGGCCTGTGGGAGAATAGGGCCCATAGTGTACTGTGTGCTGAGCATATTTATCATGAGAGAACACAGCCTGATTGTGTACTGTGTGCTGAGCATATTTATCATGAGAGAACACAGCCTGTTAGTGTACTGTGTGCTGAGCATATTTATCATGAGAGAACACATAGTGTACTGTGTGCTGAGCATATTTATCATGAGAGGACACAGCCTGTAGTGTACTGTGTGCTGAGCATATTTATCATGAGAGAACACAGCCTGTTAGTGTACTGTGTGCTGAGCATATTTATCATGAGAGAACACACCCTGTTAGTGTACTGTGTGCTGAGCATATTTATCATGAGAGAACACACCCTGTTAGTGTACTGTGTGCTGAGCATATTTATCATGAGAGAACACATAGTGTACTGTGTGCTGAGCATATTTATCATGAGAGAACACACCCTGTTAGTGTACTGTGTGCTGAGCATATTTATCATGAGAGAACACAGCCTGTTAGTGTACTGTGTGCTGAGCATATTTATCATGAGAGAACACACCCTGTTAGTGTACTGTGTGCTGAGCATATTTATCATGAGAGAACACATAGTGTACTGTGTGCTGAGCATATTTATCATGAGAGAACACATAGTGTACTGTGTGCTGAGCATATTTATCATGAGAGAACACAGCCTGTAGTGTACTGTGTGCTGAGCATATTTATCATGAGAGGACACAGCCTGTAGTGTACTGTGTGCTGAGCATATTTATCATGAGAGAACACATAGTGTACTGTGTGCTGAGCATATTTATCATGAGAGAACACATAGTGTACTGTGTGCTGAGCATATTTATCATGAGAGAACACATAGTGTACTGTGTGCTGAGCATATTTATCATGAGAGAACACATAGTGTACTGTGTGCTGAGCATATTTATCATGAGAGAACACATAGTGTACTGTGTGCTGAGCATATTTATCACGAGAGAACACAGCCTGATTGTTAGTGTACTGTGTGATGAGCATATTTATCATGAGAGAACGCAGCCTGACTGCTTACTGAATATGACTGGCACATAGTCACCTTACATGCCAGCTGTTCAAGCACTGATTATTTATTTGTGTATGCAGATTCATGAAAAACAAAATGATGCAATGCAGGGTGATGTTTGGAAAATGTGATTTAGTGACAGTCTGTCTAAAGCAAAGCCAGTGTGTCACAGTTTGAATTCAAAATGTAAGCTTTTTAGACAGCAAAGCCTCAAACCACATGTAAATGGAGTGTGGCAGAACTACTGTACTGTTGAGGTGTCCTTAGGCGATAAACCCCCAACTGCTCCAGTAGAGCGGCAGTGTCACACAATAGAAGAGTGTGTGCAGCTAGGTGTGAATGTGTGAAAGTGAAGCAGGGCGTTGCTGAATAAAGAGCCCGCTCACTTGTCTTTCCCTGGATAAATAAAGGCGAAATTAACAATTGTGTCTTCAATAAGTGTGAACCTTGCCTATTATTATTTGACTGTCAGAGCTGTGTTCGCTCATCTCTCAACACCTCGTGTGGAAGCCCTCCTGTCCGGCCTCGCACCTTGCCCCTGCCCTGCCCAGCTCCCTCACTAGGCGGCAGTTCACAGAGGAAATGGTTGAGCATCGTCTGGGCCGACTGAAGGCTGTGTTCCAGAGGTCTCCCCACGGCTGCGTCACTGTCACTGCTCGCCAGCCAGTGATGAATGATCTCATTATCTGAATCCTTGATGGCATCATCCTCTGGATGGTGGAGGTCCAGCATGGCCTCTGTGCCTCGTAGCTCCTCCGGCATGTGTTCATGTGCCAATAAAAGCATTTCCTCCAGGCTAGCTGACCGGATGAGGATGGGAGAGCTGGGTTTCTGACCCGCGGTCATCCTGTAGCCGCCCTCGCCCGTCATGCCATCAGATAGGTTCTTGAAACCGACGTGACAAGCATCGGTTAGAGGGACGGGTAAAATGTCACCGTGGACAGTGAATTGGATGTGAGGTATCTGCAGTGAACTTGGAAGGTGTTGTCTGACTATTTCCTCTCCCCATGACTCACTGTCTATGTCCCCATCTCCCTCGCTGTGTCTCCATAGAACAGTCTGACTCTTCACATGACCTCTGTTTGACCCTGTCAGTATAAATTGTGGGGTCTCGTCCCCCATCTCTGACCAGTCAGACTCCTCCTCTGGAACATACCCCAGAGATTGATCCTGCCCAACTGCTTGGGCCGTTCCATAGTTATGAGCAGTGATGTCCATGAAGTCAGCAGGAGGGGGAGCGATGGGGATGAAGTCAGCAGGAGGAGGGGGAGCGATGGGGATGAAGTCAGCAGCAGGAGGGGGAGCGATGGGGATGAAGTCAGCAGGAGGGGGAGCGATGGGGATGAAGTCAGGAGGAGGGGGAGCGATGGGGATGAAGTCAGCAGGAGGAGGGGGAGCGATGGGGATGAAGTCAGCAGGAGGAGGGGGAGCGATGGGGATGAAGTCAGCAGGAGGAGGGGGAGCGATGGGGATGAAGTCAGCAGGAGGAGGGGGAGCGATGGGGATGAAGTCAGGAGGAGGGGGAGCGATGGGGATGAAGTCAGCAGGAGGAGGGGGAGCGATGGGGATGAAGTCAGCAGGAGGGGGAGCGATGGGGATGAAGTCAGCAGGAGGGGGAGCAATGAGGATGAAGTCAGGAGGAGGGGGAGCGATGGGGATGAAGTTAGCAGGAGGAGGGGGAGCGATGGGGATGAAGTCAGCAGGAGGGGGAGCGATGGGGATGAAGTCAGCAGGAGGGGGAGCGATGGGGATGAAGTCAGCAGGAGGGGGAGCGATGGGGATGAAGTCAGCAGCAGGAGGGGGAGCGATGGGGATGAAGTCAGCAGCAGGAGGGGGAGCGATGGGGATGAAGTCAGCAGGAGGGGGAGCGATGGGGATGAAGTCAGCAGCAGGAGGGTGATTGATGGGGAGAACAAACTGGTTGATGTCTTTGCCTGACTGGAAATGGTGGTCAACAGTTTTGTGCAGCACTGCTGTTACCTAAGTAGAGATAGGCGTGAAAATGGATCAAATCAAAGAAAAACATGTAAAAACTGTATTTAAAAAAGGTATAACAAACCAAAACATAGATCCATGAAAGAAGACTATGAAATATAGTGTGTACAGTAAATTAACAAATTAACAGAATAAGGGCATTCAACATTTACATTGCATATATTTCTTCATCTTATTTTTATTGCCTAGAGTTGTTTCTCAGATGGAGGTGAAGTTCTTACATTTAAAGTTTCCATGCTGGTGGCAAATTTTGCATTGGCCAGCTGCTCTGTTAGTGCTGAAATAGGTTGGTTCAAACTCTCACGTTCTGCTTCCATACTCTGAGCCTGATGGCATACAGAAAATACAATGATCACAGAAGTAGATTAAACCCTCCATAGGTGGGGGCCTGTCTCACATCTGTCACTTTCAGTTATACTGCTTAGTCAATCTTGAACAATTTGGTAAACACAAGCCTATAAAGTAGCCTCTATATCTATCTATGTCACTCTTAATGTACAGTAGGTACAAGTTATTGGCTGTGTGTGTGTGTGTGTGTGTGTGTGTGTGTGTGTGTGTGTGTGTGTGTGTGTGTGTGTGTGTGTGTGTGTGTGTGTGTGTGTGTGTGTGCGTGTGCGTGTGCGTGTGCGTGTGTGTGTGTGTGTGAGAGTGAAGAAATGTGGATCTCACCACTGAATGAAGCTTTTGCTCTAGAAGATTATTGGTCTGTTGTGTGGATGAGTAGTTATCATGTAGTCTAGAGGGAGAGAGAGAAAGAGAGAGCACACATATTTACTCATGCAATATATACTTTGCAATATCCCACAGATAATCAATCAATCAATCAATCAATCAATCAGTTTAATACATGTCCCAGAAGGGCACTTTGGTTCACATCAGGCAGTAGTGGTTATTACAACATCACTTACACATTACTAGTTTGAGAGTAGTAATAAAGGCACACTTCAGAATTGTAATACATTATTACTAGTTTGAAAAAGTAATAAAGGCCCACTTCAATATTATACAATACATATACATTTGTTGCAATATGTACAGATTCCAAAAGACCATCTTCTGCCCTCAGCCGGGTCGCCGCGTGCGCAAACTAGCTCGTCAACAAACGCAAGTGGCTCGCTGTCAATCAGCGCCAGATGGATGTATCGGAGGAAAAGGTGGGGGGGGGATGACTGCAAGAGCTAACAGGCCTAACAAGGCAGGGGGTTTGGGTGGGGGAAGAGGGATATGCCTGGAATTCCTTTCAGGGTCACACAGACCAGAAAGTCAACAACAGGTGGGAGGCGGGGGAGGGGTGAGGGAATGATGAGCGCAGTTGCAGACGAAATATCAGGGGAGGAATTGGTGCAGTAGCCTTGGCGTCCTTGGCAGGTCGGGGAATCCAGATTAGAATAGAAATGTTTTGGTTTGGTCTCTGGATTCTCAACTTAGATAATGTGATACTACTGTCCAAATCATCATGTACTTTATTATCTATTGTCTAAAGCAGGGATCATCAAGTCCTCTGCCCTCAAGGACTGGAATCGATGAACCCTGCATCCAAAGCTTTGGACAGAACCAAGGCAATCTTGAGATTCTTGACAGATGATGAAACATGTTCTCACCCCAACTCGTACCAGAGCCCTTTGTCACACGCCTTGTGCGTTTGAGGTAACGCACCCCAGAGCCTTGTGCGTTTTATGGAACACGCACGCCAGTACCGTTGTGACATTGTGCGAATGGTGTTGGGGCTCCACAGGTTGGGTTTAGGCACTGGGTAGGTGGTCTTAGGTTTAGGCATGGGGGAGGGTTAGGGTTAGGTATTGGGTAGGTGGTCTTAGGGTTAGGGTTAGGCATTGGGAGGTGGTCTTAGGGTTAGGGTCTGAATATGGTGGGGGGTTAGGGTTAGGGACTCCAGGGGAGACCCAGGGGTCTTCAAGCCCCAAGTCCCTAACCCAAAACCTTGGTGCGTTCCATAAAACGCACAAGGCTCTGGGGCGCGTTGCCTCAAACGCACAAGACGGGTGACAAAGCAGGGCTCTGGTACGAGTTTGGAGTGAGAACAGGCTAGATGAAAACAGAGGTGCAACAGTAGCAAACGTCAACATTTCTGGCTATGGTATCGGAGAGGGTTATTGAAAGGCGCTTTTTAAGTTAGAAGTGCACAATAGAAAATGAGGTAAGAATGAGGCTAAAACAGGGATCACACTAAAATACTTGGATTTGCATAGAAACCTCAACAGAGCCTGTCATTACTCAACATTCAAAACAGACAACTGATAGCTGTGGACAAGGATATGTGAATACTACATCAGCTTAAAAAACACAGTTATTATTGAGGGCAATAGATCGGGGCCAACAGATTGAGGCTTGCACACATTTAGATTGATAATAGAAGATCAGTGCCACTGTCTGTTCTAACGCTGCCAAGATTGGCCCAAACTGAGTGGTCAAGAAGGCCAAATCAAGTCAAGTCATTATGAGGTAGTAGTCTTTATTGTGCAGCTGGCTTTGGGTGTAGAATATTGCACGTTCTTAATACCTTTTGAACCTTTCCATGAGGTTGCTGTGCTCCACTCGTGTCCTCTGAAGCTCTGCTTCCAACACCTTCTGGCTGCTCAGACATTCTTCTCCTAAACACTCCATCCTCACCGCTGTCTTCAGCAAACTGTGGTGCAGACCCTCGTTCTGCTCCTGCATCATCCTGTAAGGGCAAGTAGGCAAAAAACAGCAGAGAAATACACTGAGGAAGACAATGTGCAGCAAGCTCTTTCCTCTTTGGTCCTATACTCTTATTAATTTGGATTTGAAATGACACAATGTGGTTAAAGTGCAGAATGTTGGCTTTAATTCAAGGCTATTTGCATCTCAGTATGTTTTTTATTTTACTTTATAAAGATTCACTCTGACTATACATAGCTTCTAAGGGTCTAAAAGAAATCCTCAGGGACTTCTACAGAGGCACCATTGAAAGCCTGCTGACTGGCGGCTTCACCACCTGGTACGGGAACTGTACCACCATGGACCGCAGGGCGCTACGGAGAGTGAGACGCGCGGCACAGCACGTAACAGAATGTGAGTTGCCAGATCTGCATGAACTGTATAAACAGCGGGGCCTCAGGAGGTCCCTGAAGATCATCAAAGACACAAACCATCCCCACAACAGCCTGTTCTCCCTGCTACCCTCAGGGAGAAGATACAGGGTTCCGAAAGCACGCACAAATCGCTTGAGGAACAGTTTCTTCCCGCAGGCCACGAGACTCCTTAACATACACAAATAGTGTAGTAGCCGCACTGTACCGTACTGTAGCTGCTACCATTACGTATGTCTAACGTTTAATTGTATGTTTAATAAGGAATATGCTATTTGCACCTGTATGTCAAATACGCCGAAATTAAAATGCCGAGTTTAATTGTATGTTTAATAAGGAATATGTTATTTGCACCTGTATGTCAAATACGCAGAATTTAAAATGTTTAAGCACGTCTAAAGTATGCACCCGACACGTGCACCTATGTGCAGTGAATATGCCACTGTCTCTGACTTGTCTTATCACTATACTGCCTTATTGCTTGTTGTGTCTCTTGTTGTTTTTGCATCCATATGCCCTGTTATATTTGTACTATTTGCACTATGTTGTAAACGGAGTCCACAGCACAAGAATTTCACACGTGATACTTGTACCATGGAGTGACAATAAAAATCTTGAATCTTGAATCTAAGCATTCAAACTAGCTCTGAAACAATGTGCTTCTTCGACAAACCTTCAAAACCGGCATGATTCTTAAACATTGTTTTAGTGTTGAAGAACTAAAAGTGTTTATGCCAATCTTAAAGCTATCTAGCCGGAGCATGCTGATTGAATTCTGGTTGGATGAATATAGCACTGTTCTCCTTTTTTGTACTTTTTAATTTACTCTACCCATCTTTTTCAACAGCCTCAGGGCCATTTCTGAGTAAACTCCATCCTGGGGTAAAGTGAACTCAGCTCACCCACCTTTTTGAAATGAGGCTGATAGTTTTTCAGATCAACTGTATTAGTCAATGAGGGGAAACAAGATGGCTAAAGTACCCACCTTGGATAGTTTACCCACCTCTCTATTTACCACTACACCCCTTTCCTCTTAGAGAAACACTGATATGCAAAGGGGCTATACAACCTTTCAAGAAGATATCAACATCCTGGTGATGTTAATAGTTTATATACAATTGTAAAACGGCATAGTCATTCTTATCATGTATGTACAAAAAAAAAGAAATGTCAACTGTTAATCCAATATAGCTGACCTTCAAATTAGAAATTAGAACAGGCACTTTGCACTTTAAAATAATAGTTATTTGGCCATTTCACATCCAACGTAATTTGAATATGGAACCATCACATCAACATTACTGTCCAAATACACATGGACTTCACATATGACTTTTACCAGTTAACAAAACCAAGAGAATCAAATCAAACTTACATTATTCTACCCAGCTCCTGTGTCTTATCCTGTATTGAAAGGAAACAAAATATTTGTGTACTGTGACATTCATAGTGAAATTCAGAAATAAGTATTGATGAAGACCAAACAAAAAGAAATTGAAAAGCAATAGAGACAAATAAGATGATGTCCGTGTGAAGAGTAATCTATTGTTCTCCCACAATGAGATGCATGCTTATGCCCAAATCAATACTCAAATGAGTGGAACATTATTGCATAACTTGTTAATCAAGAATACAAACCATGCAATTATCATCTTGTCAATAACACCACAGTGTACATGTCATAACAGGGGGCAGAAATTATAGCTTCAATCAACCCCAAAAGTTATCCGGCGGGCTCGCCCACCCTGCAGCTCGACCACTGTGTGGGCTCACATGCTCTTATGACATCACTGATGATGTCACAACTTTGCATCACTGATGACATCAAAATTGCTCTTATGACATCACTGATGATGTCACAATGCGTATGACATAGTCAATGATGTCACAATGCACAATTGCTCAAGTGACATCACTGATGACTTCACTTCTAGTTGAGTGATATCACAGAATTGAAAACAAACACACAGAGATTACCCTAAGCCCCTTTTATAGATATAGAAGATAGATAGATAGATAGATAGATAGATAGATAGATAGATAGATAGATAGATAGATAGATAGATAGATAGATAGATAGATAGATGATCAGCCAGTGTATCCTGTCTGTACCTCATCCTGACTGCAGGGGGTGCTGGTGTTCCTGGGTGAATCTGGCTTGCTGGGAAGAGACTCAAGCTCCTTGTCTGAAGGCAGACTGACCAGGAAATGCCCTTTTGCATGGATGTGGTGGTCACCATGGTGATGGAAACTATTTGTCTCTGCATGGTGATGCGGTTCCTCATGGGTAGAATGACGGCGATGATCACACATTTGGTGAGAGGAGGGATGGTCATAGTGTGATTCTGGGTGTGTGGGAATGTGTTCAGGATCTGAGAGCGGTGATGGGTGATGGGAATGACCAGAATGCTGCTGGACGTCTGAGTGAGCCAGATCATGAGACTCAGGATCTTTGTTTTTGGAATGTGACTGAGGGCCAACTCCTTGGTGATCACTGAGATGGTCTCCAAGAAGATGGTGATGATCTGTGCTGAGGTGGTCTCCATGGCGATGCTCTGGGTTGTGGTGGTTTCCATGGTGAAGGTGATGAGCTGGGCTGTAATGATCTCTATGGTGATGGTGATGTGTTGGGCTGTGCTGGTCAACACAGTGATGTTGATGGCTTCTATTGTGGTGGTCTCCATGCTCATCAGGTGGGCTGTGTTGTCCAAGGTGCTCTTCATGATCAGAGTGTTGTGTTTGGTTTGGGTGGTTGCTATGGTGGTGATGACTTGAACTGTGTTGGTCTCCATGGTGAGGATGATGATGAGAATTTAGAGTAGAGTGGTGTCCATGATGCTGATGATGAACTGCGTTATGGTTACCTCCATGGTGATGAGCAGAACCATGATGATGAGATCTACTGCGGGGGTCTCCATGGGGATGAGTTGGACTATGGTGGTGACGTTGGTGATGGCGATGACTTGTGTTGTGGTGGTCTCTGTGATGGTGGTGATGACTTAGGCCATCGCAGTCTCCGTGGTGATCATCAGGTTTGGAACTGTGATGGTCTCTTTGGTGATGGTGGTGGTAGTGCTTGTTAGAAGGTGAATGGGAGTGATGTTGAGAAGTTACAGAGTACGAGTGACGTTCTTTTGAATAACTGTTTTTTGGGCTGGCTCTAATATCAGTGCAGCTTCTTGGGCTGTGATGCATGTGATAGGGTTGGTCTGCTGCATGACGGTGACTATGGCTATGGTGCATGCATTTGCCAACTTTAGATTGAGAATGCCTACTAGAATGGGAATGCATGCTGGTATGGGAGCAACTGCTGGAGCTAATTGAGTCTGCGCTGCCAGGTCGACTCCTCTGCTGTCTGTGCTTCCCGGTTCTGCTGTCTGTCTTATGGGATCTAACGGAGGCCTGGCCTGTGCTGCAGGGCCTCTGAGCATCTGTAACCCCAAGAGAGGTGAGTCTCAATGGGCTGAGCACCTGGCGAGTGATCTCATTGAGAAATGCAGAAAACTTCAGTTTCTCCTTCACCAAATTCTTCCTGGCTTCGTTTTTTGTCCTTTCCAGTTGACCTTCATCCTGATTTTCATCTTCTCTTTCCTCAGTTCTGGAGAGGGCCTCCATTGACTTGGCTTTCCTCTGTTTGTTCTTCTGGGTGCCCTTGGCAGGACCACAGTGAGAGGGTTCGCCTCTCCCTCGTTTCTCTTTGGCAGAGTACTTGTTCAGATGACCTTCGTCATCGATCAAAGGGGTTGTGTCATCTCCCTCTTCAAAGGCCCTTTGTCTCCTGGAGATGTCAGTGCAGGACTGTGAATGCTGAGGCTTCCTAAGTGGATGTCTACCAAAAGACTCACCGCTGGCCTCAGAGGATGATGTAGAGAAAGAGGTAGAGGTTGAAGTGGAGGAAGAATCAGAGGAGGAGGGTGTTGATGGAAAAGAGGAGGAAGAGGAGGATGAAGAGGAACCAGTTGAGGAGCTCGAAGAAGTCCCTGAAACAGGGAAGTGGCAATTCCTGTCTGCAACATGGTGACGCTTTTGTTTATGGCAGTAATGATGAGGGTGAGAATGATCAGTCTTGTCACTGTCACACTGATGGCAATGGTCATGGTGATGATGGTGGAGCCTGCTGTCCCCTACTGTTGACTGGGTGCTATTACAAAAGAACATAGTTACAGTGGTATTACAGGACACACACAAACTAAAACAAAGCTGACGTTTCTCCTACTGTTTGATCACAATTTTTTCTAAAGGCAGAGACATTTTATGAATGATTTAACACATAAACTCATGAATATGGTTCTCTGCTGGAAGAAAAAGGAGCTAAATAGACATTGAAATAATATTTAAATATTTCAGTTCATTGTAAAATTAAGTACAGAATACATGTATTAGAAACATTGCATGGATTTACAATTCATATTATTCCCATGATGTCACATGCCTTTCCTACCTATGGTGCTTTACAATACACACAGCTCATTGACTGTTTGTCATTTGATTGTAATCACCTGATTATTGATTACAATCACCTGTTATTTTCCTATACCAAGATGGCCGTGTGGTGATGTAATAGACTATGTGACTTACTCATGGGTATCATTTCCATCTGATGGATGTGACTCTGGCTGGAACTGGTAATGATGATGGCCTTGACTTTGGTAGTGGTGTTTTCTTTGTTGGGATTTTGGGCTAAACGTCTTTCTGTGCTTGTGGTCCTTGACTTGATGGCTATCCATCTTGTGAACCTTGTGACTTCTGGCTTCCTTATGAGGCTGCAAAGGACTGAAAAGCTTCTCCATCACCTGGTGCTGCCTAGGGCAGACGTCCCCAGGAACTGGTGCAATGATGATCCCAAAGCAAATATTTTCCTATATGACTTTGTTGCTGGTCTGGTGCTGGTCTACTGACTGATAAATGAAAATAATGAAATAATCAGTCCAATGACAAATCTCTCATCAATGTAAACTAAACACAGCAATACTCAAATATCAACTCTCATTCCAATAATCTAGTAATTACATATATCACCAATAACTACTACTTAATAATAGCCTACTATACTGGCTAGAACTGACTACTGTTACACAATTAATGATCAGCTTTCATGCAGCACATCATTTCAGAACTGTATTGAAGTATGAAAAGTGATAATTGTTGATTAGTTCAATCAAGGCTAATGTATAAAAATGTCTGATTTAGTTCCTTAATCATTAACATCCAAATGCTGAATTGTAGGAGCAACATTTTGAAATATACAAGTTCTAGCACCTGCACTATACTACAAGTTGATTCTAGTAGTTTGAAAAGTGTAACTGCTGTAGCCTATCTTGAACAAAGAGCTTCCCTCCAGCAGCTAAGCAGGAATTGTCCAGTTACCAGGAATTACCATACTGTAGATATTTCAGTTTCATTAACTTAAATATGATAAAGGGAACATGTACTTACTTTCTCAATGAATCCACAGGACTAACACAGGGAGGTGTGCTTATCGATGCTTTGAAATGCAGTGTCGCTCTCTCTCTCTCTTCTCTGTGATGCACCTTCTAATTGAACTGGGGATCAGTGTGTCTGTCCAATGGCCGGAAGACCAGTTGTTGCACGTGACACAGCTCTAATAGTTCATTCAAATCTCATTCACAGAAGCTGAGGAAACAATAATTTGCACTTCTGATATGATGCAAAAAAAAAGTGTAATTTTTTTTTCTTGCATCTTCCCTCTCTCAAGAGTTTGGATTTGGGCTTGCCAGAGTTTATTAATGTATCAGAATCAGAATCAGAATCAGAATCAGAATCAGAAAGACTTTAATGATCCCCGGGGGGAAATTGGGACAGGTTACAGTAGCTCGCACTCAGAACACAACATAGCATAAAATAAAACAGTAGTAAAATCCGATAAAGTAAGCAAGAATAAAGCAAAAATAAAGTAGAGTAAGTATAAAGTAAGCAAAAATAAAGTAGAGTAAGTGATGTACATTACGTGTCAAATTGCAGTTATTGCACACTGGACTTATATTAAGTCAGCTTGCCCATTACATGTGGCTCAGCCAGGCACAGTTAACCTATCGGCTGTTAACCTATCTCAATGGCACTTTTGTTTGAAGATGCTCTACAGTACTTTGTTACAGTGAATACACTGGGATGACTATGGATGAGTTCATGTCTAGGATCTAAGCTACTGGACCAGCCAGAAATACTGATGTACTGTGCAGACTGTGAAAACAAATTTCCTCTAAGGAGGACTATAAAGTATGAATCTGAATCTAACACTCCCCCAACAATTTTGGAATTTATACAAGGGTCCTTTCAGCAGTGTGCCACAGCAAAGTATAATATAGTATGACATTGAATGGGTAATTGCTTTCAACTTGTCAATCATAGAACCATCCATTTATTTTATTGCACCATATGACAGAGACCATGTTACAGCTAACTGAACTCCCATTGTGATGCTTTGTTTTGCAAGAGGCTGTATTGTTTGCAAATATAGCCTCAGAAAGTAGCAAACCAGCAAATCTGGTTTGCTGGTTTGCTACATCAATGATTATGATGTGTTCAAAAGGATTAGGCACCAATGTTAAGAATATAATCAAATACTTAAGTTAATTTGCCCCAATATGCTTAGCTGAAACATCTGCTATTGTCAATTAAATATCTAAAATATCAATTAAATTAAAGTCAGAATCAAAGGCTGACAGTCTTTAGATCTACAAACTTCATGGGGTACACAGCAAAATTAACAAATTTCCTGGAATGACTATTATAGTTGTTCTGTTAAAATAATTGTCTGACAATATCCTTGTGAAACTGTGAAATAAAACTGTTAACAGCACAATTAATTTCCTCCACATGCCAACAATTAATTGCTAAAGTTAATTTTTCACATTTTTTTTTTCATTTTGTTTGCCATGAGTGCGGTGCTTATGCACATTAACTACAACATGGCAGGTTATTGACCAGGATGTCCCTATTATGTCAGTGCAATGGGCACTCTAATAACTCACAGTGAACACAACGTAACTGAGAAATGCATTGAATTTCAATAGGATGACAAGAGCAATTACACATAACAAGAAAACATGATTTATATTAAATCACTGTATACTGACTTAGAGTTTTGATACAGTATGTGAAGAAAATGATAAGACGATACAAACCACAGACACAGATGTGCTAGCCTACATGTAGAGTAAGTAAGCTAGACCCATGTTGTAATTTTGTTGCATCTATAATCATCGCCCCCAGCAGCTTTCCCTCAATCAATGTAATATGGCTCAGATCCACATGTCATCCCTAGACTGATGTAACTGTTCACCAAAGAGAATGGAAAATTAGCACACACACTCACACACGTACACGTGACATATTAGTGGACATAAAACCAGTAGGCTATCTACATCTGATGTGAGATACCACATACTACAAATTAAAAATATATATAATCTGTGGACTAAACTATTATAAAACTGTTGGCGTAATTGGAAATGTGTTACTTCTAGTTAATAGACATAGGAATGCTGCATGTTGATGTAAGATTGTATATGATAAGTGGTTAGCTGGCTAAAAAGTCATCACATTGGGTCAAATGTGAGCGGGGCTGGTTGGCACACACTCCAAAGGTCTAATCCACATGTGCACGGACTTACACACACGCACAAAGAAACATGGAGAGCAGAGGGGAGAAAGACAGGGAGAGAACTATAAGGCCTACAGTACAGGTTTAATTGTTTGTCATTTTGAAAGGCCTAGGCCGCCACACTGCAGTGAGGGGTACTTGGTTAGGGTGGTGTTTTGAATGAAATTGCTCTCCATAATCCACCAGGGGGCGCAGTGGATCTGCGCAGCATGGTTCAGCACTACAGTCCATCTGTTTTAATATCTAATGGTCATGTTTGCCTGCACTTTCACCCACTCGGTCTTCAGCATGTTGCAGATGGAACATAAGAGTCCTACATGATGTTAAGGTTGAAGTTTAAGGTTCATTCAAGGTTGAATTATAACATTTTTGATTGGAAAATATCTTTCAAAATACACAAGTATCTGAGTATCACAGATTAGAATGAGAATCAGAAATGTTGAATTAATATGTGCCAGTGACACACACCTAAATGTTTTTGCTTCTTGTCACATTTCACCTGTAGCCTACCATTTGTAAAATAAATGAATTAAAATGTAATGATTATAGGCCTACTATTTTTAAATAGTTTAATTTCTATCTCTGCAGCATACGTGTTATGTTATAAGATGATTAAATCATGGTGAGCCTAATGGATGGTTGAGTTCATCTGAATCATCGTCTGGACCACGTATAGTTTTTATCATGTCCTGAGTGTGTTTTTGACGTGTGTGCTGTCTGTGTTTTTTTGTCATGTTTGATCTGTGCTGTTATGCCAGAATGAATTCCTGTATCCTTGTGATGCATTTGGCGAATAAAGTGATTCTGATTCTGATTCTGATTCAAAGGCATCAGGTCCAACATTTCCCACTGAGGCTTATGCCCACATGCTTCTTTCATACATTTCACTCAGTAATATTTAACACTGGATGGCATCTTGGATGCCAATTCATATTTATCAATTCTCAAATCAAATAAATTCATTCAATACTATTTTGTTAGTTCACTTTTGGGATATGACTTGCATTACATCCTTCCTTATGAAAAATAGAATGCACTAGACCCATGCCATTCTTCCTCATATTTATGTGTACTGTGATGGAGCTTAGCATGCATTATTGGAGTCTGGAATTGCTTATTGGACAAGCTTCAGGACGCCTTCCAGACCACCTAATCTGAACTACTTTCGCTTTCCAATACAAAGTAAAGGATTAAATGGAAACATGTCAAGTGCCTGACCTTGTATGCAAGTGTCCCACTTCTATCCAATGAATTTGCAAGTAGGAGAAGCCTTTCGCAAAAGTGATTAGTACTGAATAACAAATTGCCCTGGCACTGGCAGTCATCATGAAAGTTGGACCACCTTGAAATGTTTTGCCATTCACGGTGTTAATAGAAAGATGGGTGCATACAGGTCACAACTGCCATAATCTCATTTTGATGAATGTCCCCATCACTGTGAAATTTGCATTAAGCAACCTTAATAAATCTTAATATTGCCTTTTGATCATGAACCCCAGAACTACTGTGACTAAATCTGAGCTCTTATTTGCAGCAACATGTGGTTGTTAGTGAATCCTGGTCTGATTTGGATGCAATTTGCCAAAATAAAAATAAAAAAAATTAACCTGCCACCATTTGAAATAAGGAACAAACTGCATTATCTTCGAAGGTACTGATTTGCCCAAGGATTAAATGTTGATTTATAATAAGGAACACATAACCCCATTACATACATAGACATGTGTACAGACTAGTGACAATGCATACACTCCTACTGTATCATCACCACACTGAGACAGAGTGCCAACATACCTGCTTTCACCTTTCCAGTTTCTCTCCTCATTTAACTGATTCATGACCGAGCAAGTTGGATTCATTACTGCTTTAACAAGGATCACAACAATTTACAGGACAGTTATTCACCTTATATTCCAACACAGGGGTCAGCCAGTTACTTCCTATTGTGTTTACACTTCCTGTGACAGGACAGTACTACTAGTGACCAAGCAAAGGTGTTTTGAACAGGAAGTCGTGACACAACTGGGTCAAGTGGGCGGGGCTACAACCTTATTGTATGAACAGAGAGCTATCTATTACAAAGAGGATTGCATTGTGCACAGAACATTGGCTCTGCATGTTGTGGGATGTTATTTAAAGGTAAATGACTCATGATTTAAGAATTTGAACATGATCTACTTGCTCCCTGGAAAGTCAATACTACAGATCTGTACCAACATCAAGATTAATCTGGTTTCATGAGAATTAAGTAATGGATCAAGTGAGCAATATCTTTTTTCATAAATTGTACTTTTATCCCCAGAAAATGTCCCTTGGTTAAGTGACTAAATCATATTAACTTAAAAAAAAAATATATATATATATAATACTCTCATTGGTGCTACACACAGGATTGGAAATTCTGACTTGCTGGCTAGACAAACTCTTCACTCTGGATGCTGACTATAGAGCCTACACAGCAGCAGAGAATGTTCAATAAGTGAGCTTTCCATTGAAAACATTTACATACCAAAATTCTGTAGTTTTCCCATTTAATGAACAGTCAAAAATGATGAAAATGTACATACAGTATCTATGGCAACTCTAAAAGCAATGCACTGCATAAGTAGGAAATTTAATAAGTAATGCAAACACCCATAAATAGTTATGTATTAATTATGTGTGGTGGATAATTGATTTACCATTCCAAAAGGGTCAACCCTATGTCCTTGTGCCTGCTCAGGTACCTGGGAGGGGAGAAACTGCACTCCAACTATACTCCAGTTTACTGAGAAAAGTCACTCTTCCCAAGAGGACTCAGTTTAGAACCGTACAAAATGAGTGAACGCTACTGCCAACCATACATTACTCATATTTTTACCAGCAAGCAATTTTTTGGGTAAATTAAGACTGTTGATTTTGATACTATTGGAGTTCAGATAAATAAATGAAAATCATTCACTTACAAAAATCCCTGACAAACGTTAGCTGGGTTTTGCAAATATGAATAATGACCCTTGTTATCAGTAGATATTCAGAACAACCGCAGAAAGCCTTCCAATACAAGCACCATCACACGGGCACTTTCTGAATTCCTAGTTTGCAGGTAGCTTTGCTGGAATCAAAGGTACGCCCCTACCAAACGGAAACCCCCTGAATCCGGCGAGAGATGGTTTTCCAAGCCCTGTAAAGAGCCTGAGCCTGCACCTACTGCCTGTTGGAACTGAATGGAGGCAAAGTTTGCCTCCATCCTTAAAGGTGCAGCATCCCATTCTCCTCTCCCTTCAAGTTGGGTAACGGCTCCCTCTGTTGGCCCCACCACGTTAGGGAAAAGTCCCACGTCAGCTGATTCTACACAGGCCTACGTTGTGTAACACTCAAACAAACAAAAACAAAAAAAGAGATGCTTGTTTTCAGTTTTTCCCCACACGGATGTTGGGGTTAAGAAGAGGATCTAGGTTTGGGTCTGAGCCGGCTGAGGCACGTCCGAGTTTAGCCATAATTATAATCAGTGTAAAGAATCCCAGACCTCCGACCAGGAGAAGCATGAAGACCCGCTGTTTCCAGGACAGAGAGGTCCTCTTTCCACCTGTGCGGTTTCTGGAGAGAGAGAAAAGAAATCGGAGGAACTCACATTGTGGTATTTATATATTGATTTAGGTTGATGGACAAAGTAACAATACAAAAGAGTTGTAATATAATGACAAATGATGATACTAACTTGAGAATTTGAGCAAACCAGCTTAGTGCCGGTCGTCGCCGGTACTTGTCGTCATCAAAGTCAATCTGTGTGACAGAGCTGTGAGCAATGTCCCGTGTGTCATAGATCTTTCTTGGCGATGATGCTGGGAGAATATCAATAATAGAAAAATCGTGTTAATATCACACGCACGCATACATACACACACACTTTAAAAGTCAGCAATGAGAGCAGATTGCGTTCCTGTTAGGGGTGTGCCACCTTAGGCACCTCACGATTCGATTCGATTACGATTAAGGGTGCTACGATTCGATTATTAAACGATTATTACGATTAATCACGATTTTCGATGCATCTTTTTCACCAAACAGGATTTTTTTTAGGCAAGGTATATTTGTCAGTATCCATTAATTAAAGTAAACAAACAAATATACCTCCATTATCTTCAGTTGCGACTGAAGTCCACGCATCACATGTTACAGCCACCCTGCATGCTTTCTTCAGTGATTCCAGTTTCCAGTACTTCGGTTTTGGTCTCGTTTTACAGTTAAGGAACTGCTTTCCGGGCGAAATACCGTATTTTTTGCAAATAAAGCAAAAAAAATTGCAAATCGATAATCGAACATTGTGAATCGATTTTAATCGTCACGTGACTCATCGCGATGCATCTAAAAAACGATTAATCGCCACACCCCTAGAGCCTGTACCTGTGTGCATTGTGACTGTGTCACGGGTAGAAGGAGCAGTAAAGTTCATCACAGAGTGATCCTGCATAACCGGATCCCCATTGTTACGGGGACCTGCGTGATCTTCCGGCGTTGGAGGTGCAGCAGCAGCAGGCTGTTCTGGGCTGAGGTTGGAGTTATAAGATTGGCTGGGGTAAGTTTCACTTTGTTCTCGTGCTGTGGCAAGGAAGAGAGGAAACAGATGTTGAGTATCTGATTATGACAAACACCTCGCTGTACATAGTGGAAGGAAATTAAACATTGCGACTCACCATCAAATGTTGACCAATCAGTATAATCAGTGACATCATTTGTTGTCGTCTCCTCAAGGGCCCCAATAGGCTCTTCAATCTGTCAGTCAGAAATCATCATATCATTTATACATATCTCTGGATATAAATTTGTTTTCCCCAGCTCAATAAAACCAGAAATTTGAAAGGGAAAGTCATCTTTGACGCCCCCCCCAAATCACAGCCTGCTGTATACAGTATATGTGTATATACTGTATCTCTCAAGTTTGCGCTGAACCATTGTTATACTAGTAAACAATAGCATGTCAATAGTAAGATTCAAACAAAGTTAATAAACATTGGTGTGCTTTACTTCACCCATCACACATTCATGTTTGTTCTGCACTTTACTCCAATATTTACTTTCACTCCACGTGGGTCGCTATCTCGCCGCCTCAGAGAACTTGCATACGCATAAGCTGATGGGGAGGCTAAAATGGAGAAGGGTTCTTGGAATAATTAGAACTGTGATTAAATTGTTCACCAACAGTAGTCAAGGCTTCGTTTGCATATTTTAATGCAGTGACAACACATACCAGCATACTCTAAATTCAAGTTGTATACATGGTACTGGTTGGCAAGTTTGCTGTATTACTAAATATTTAATACCACTTTACTCAAAATAGAATACATCTTCTATGCCTTGTGATGTGACATCTATGCATGCTGAATAGAATTATGTGCTCAATGATTGCATAAAATGTGCGTTTGAAATTGGTCATATTCAAACACCAGCATATTCATGTGACACTGACACCATCAGACACAAGCAGGCTGCTTTGTAAAGGCAATTAGTAGAGTAGAAATAGCAGAGCAGAGCAAATGATCTCTGTATTATCTATGGAGGCAAAAATGGGATTCTGAAAAAGCTAAAGGTTTTCTGTTCTCTTATCTTACATTTCTAAACCTCTTCTGAAACTGATCAATTTCATGTTTTTGTTTTGTTTGTTTGTTTGCTTTTCTCCCTTGTCTAGACACAAAGTCCAGCACATATAATGTGCATCTCTAGTAGGGCTGCACAATTAATCGTATTTTCATCATCATCGCAATATGAACATGCACAATAAACACATCGCAAAGACTGCCTGAAACGCAATGAATAACAAAAGTGGTTTTATTTACATGCGTCATGCATTCCCACTCAGCATCGGATCATTTTGTCTTGTGTTGTAAATCCAGCGTACACCTTTCCCTTGCAACAGTGCGCTCCGCCCCTCTGCCAAAGCCCAAACACGCTGTGTGTAGTTTCAGCTAGAGTCAGTGTCTATTTCATTTCTTTATTCAGTGGGCATAGGCTATGTTTGGGGTCTATGTTAGCATTATTAAAGCAGAAAGACATAGGAACTGTATAGCTAATATGCATACTTTAATATTTGTTTATTTATCGCAAATCGTATCGTCATCGCTATATTGAACAATGTTATCGCTAGAGGTGCTCCGATCGATCGGCACGCAATCTGTATGGGCCGATTTTGACCTCAAATATGCGATCGGCTGATTGCAGATATTACTTTATTGTTACCGATTGCATAGCCGATCATGCTGCACATGAGAAACATGAGGCAGCACATTTCTCCACAGAGTTAATTGGTGTAAAAAAAACATTTTCATGTCTTCAATCAGTCTATCGTTTAACTTTCATAGTGTGCTCTAACGTTTATATCATTGTGTTACAAATCACACGCTTTGCTTTCGTCAGTGTTTACTCACCACCTCCACACCGCACCAGACTGTCAACACGCCCCTTGAGTCTTTGAATCACACAAATCAGTCGGTGACTTGAGCAGAGAGAAGTTACCTCCAGTCCTCCCGCCTACCGAGGCATTTGCGTGGTGTTAAGTCCGTGTTTGATCCATATTTGCATGTACCCTCATAACGTTAATAGCTCCGGTTAGCTTTAGCCGCGTTAGCTTATAAATCTCTAAAATAGTTTCCTTGGGTCGAACTTATGTTGCTTGTGTAACAGGGAAATCCTGGAATGGAGTATTTTTGTTGAGTGAACTGAACTGCATTGAACTGGTAACATGGAAATGCCGAAGTGGAATATTTTTGTTCCTTTATAAACTTAACTATATTCTACATTCTTCTAGACATTTAGTTCAACACAGTCTTGTGCTCCAATTATCTCACACACAAATAATCATGTTGGCAGTTTCCTTTAGCCTACACAATATAAAATATTGATGTAGAAAAAAAGAAAATGTGCTGCACTTTCAATTTGATGCATGAAATGTAGACCTATATGTCAAATGGAAACTGTTAGATTGCTATAGCTGCTTAAAAAAAAATATATAAACTCCCCAAAAAAAGTTCGGAAATGTTATTTTGGTCGATTATTTCTCCCCTTTAATAATACCAATTTGTATTGTATTTTATATCGTTGCAAAGCCTGATTAGTCACCTTTACGACGGGGTACAACTTGTCGTGCATTCGTGGAATGAGGAACACAGCTAAACATGTGCGTATCGCCCCCCAAAGAATTGCTAATCTCTTGCAATATTCTTCTGTTGGTATTCACTCTTGTTTTGAGCTTCAAGTGCTGGCAGGTGTCTGACTGGCACACACCTGGCCACAGTCACCTGGCACAGTCACAGGTGTGTGACTGGCACCTGATTGGCAACTAATTTGCGGTGCCAAGCTGTTGTGGCTGCGTATGGATCTTCCACACGCTACTGAGGTCCCTGACAGTGTCAAATGAATAAAGTGTAAAAATGGCCAATATGTGTTGTTTTTTCCTTATCACTGTGGGATCAGTCATCCAATCCACCAAGCAACTCAAAACAAGAGTGACTCCCAACAGAAGAATATTGCAGGAGATTTTGGCACATTTTTTTGGGGTGCTACCCACACGTTTAGCTGTGTTGCTCATTCCATGAATGCACAATCCTTACAAGTTGTACCCCGTTGTAAAGGTGACTAATCAGACTTTCCAACGATATAAAATACAATATCAATTGGTATTATTAAAGGGGAGAAATAATCGTCCGAAATAATGTTTCCGAACTTTTTTTGATGAGTTTATATATCGGTGATCGGTAATCGGTGATCGGTCGATGATCGGTTGGGCAGATATTTCCCATAGGCGATCGGCAATAAAAAAAAACGTGATCGGAGCACCCCTATTTATCGCACATCGCCGATTCTCCTCATATCGTGCAGGCCTAGCCATTTTACTTGAGTTCAGCTGTTATTATGGCTTATCAACCTGTGATTTATGTTAATATGCTTTCAAAACGTGTTTGAAAATTGTCGGTGAGGTCACCAAAGGAGGTCTTTAGCAATGACAGGCCCTTACCAGTGGCAGGCCTAAACCAGCTCTGGCCCAGTTAACAGATGACAGCTGCTCCTTCAACACATCAGCAATTGGGCTGGCCAGGTTGGAGGGGGGAAACACTGGGCCCTGACAGGTGGGACACTGGTATCCCGCCGGAGCCGTATGGAGCGGCAACCGGGCTGCCAGATTATTAAGACAGGCCCAGTGGAAGACATCTGTGGAGGGGTTGAAAGAGGGGAGAGAAAGACTTTCAGGTCATTCAATTTTTTACTTTGTGGTTAAACAACAGAGGATTTGTTTGACACAGGTGAGCATAGATTCCCAATGAGTTTCAAAGTAGAAAGTTGGTCATCTTACCGTAGCAGATCAATCTGACAGTGTCTTGAGCAGTCAGCAGATTATTACACAGAGTGCAGTTAGGGTTGTAATCGCTGTCCTGAAGCCATTGCAAATATGACTGTACAATACACTAAAGAATGGAAAAAAGAAACATCATTTCAATAAGATCACAACATATTCCTTGTTTGTTTTATGCACTATATGCCAACATATTACATGTATTCCTTGCAAGCTACTAACCTTGTTATGGTTGGAGACAAGGCAATGCTCACACACATTTACACGATGTTCAAAACAGAACAAATTGGTCACCTTCCTCTTGGGACACTTGCAGAGACCCATAGCCAGCAGCGCTGTGTTGAGGATAAACACAGGAATAGAGGTTTGTTTAACATTCTACAGATGGTGGATTTCGGTCCACATTGTTCTGGACTATAGCCTGTCCCCGTTTAGTGTGAACAATAGCCATTATAAATTAAAATATAACCGTCAACTGAACCAGGAGAGTGCGTCTTCTTTTTTCTAGGAGAGAAAGCACTTGTCATCTCTAAAAGGTTTGTGATAAGCCCATTTGTGTGAGGGCAATGTTCTTCTTCTGCATGACTATGTTTTGTAATCACAATGCAGCCACTGATAACCGATGAATAGGTCAGTCTTTCCCCCCCCCCTTTTTTTTTTACAGAGTACTGAAGTTTCCCTCGTGAAAACCCTGAGTGTATTGAGCTTCTTCGGTCTACTGATATCCAAAACCTAAATTAAGAGGTTGACCACAACAAGGGTGTTTGTGCGCTGTACTCTACTCTTGTGTCGATCAAATCATCACACATACTGTATACACACACTGAGTGGATAGAGAGGAGGCGGTCAAAATCATATAGTTATGGGTTTGCCTATCATTTACATCTACTAATATTCCTAGGCTTATGTCTGTGGACTCTCCCCCTTTTCTATTATCTCAGATGTAATATAACTAGATTAGTGTAGCTCTGGCGCACAATGGCATAAAAGGAAACAGCCACTGAGATGTACACCTGTTAACAACATGCAGTTTAAATGTAACTGTCTAACATTGAGGTTTGTTGTACTAGTTAGGCTTATGTGCATGCGCTCATACAGGAGATAGCCTATATATCCTTCATCATTCCCAGCCATTGAGATATGAATTATAACTATTATTATGTTAATGTTCCCAGCAGACTGTCATCACGTTACATGATGAACTGTGATGTAACATGGTCTGCTAGCATGTTGTTTGTCTAGTTTAGGGCTAATTGATCCAGTTGCTATCAATGCGATGTGTTCACGTGGTTTAGCTAACAGCGTTATACTTTATGCTGTTCAAGCTTTCTTTGGTTCTGGCATATTGTTTAGCTATAGATAGTTAACGTTAGAAGAAATATATTTGCGATCCTGACATATAAAAGCGTGTGGTTGTGGTCAGTCAGTTTTCCAGTCTCACTTCAGACACCCCACCTTTCCTGTACAAATCCGCCTGTCTTGTTTTGACAGGATAGCTCAATATTCTCAGCTAACGTTGGCCAGTGCTAGCTTGGTTAACTGGTGCTGCTACGGTAGCTAACGTTAGCTGGTCAAGTCAACTTATTAACGTTAACGTTAGTCCTTGCGATAATAATAATAACGTTATGTTACCTGTCACACCAAATTTAAACAATTCCCCTCCTTTTCAGGTGATGTTGAGCGACTGTCATTTATCCTTCGTTATCAAATTCACACACAGAAAGATGATTGATAATAAAGTTGGCTGCTAGCTGGCAGCTACTTTCTGTTTATATGCCACGTCTCTTCCGCTTATTCATCTTCTTCAAACGTTATTGTTTTCCTGGTTCGCAGAACAACACAACGCCATCTACTGTACCGGAGTGTCTTTTCCTGAGCTGTCTCACGCCACAGTCACAGCTGAGCTTTTGCAGATCCTTTTTTATTTTCACCAGACTATTAAAGGTAAAGAACAACAAGAACAGAAACAATATTATAAATAACGTGTATTAAATATGTGCTGTGTCTACTTGCATCAACAACCTAGCTAAGAACCGACTGACACGTGCCACCATTTTGAGCTTGACTTCTTCTTCTCTGTATTTAAAAGCGGATCCTAATATCACTATAATGTGTGTCACCACTTACTGAACCGGAGGTGGGACTTCTCGTCTTTCTTTTATGTGTCATGGTGACTTCATCTAACTGCATGGCAAGCGCTGCCATATGTATGAATTACTCTGAAGATCTTAGCTACTTCACTTCTGTGTCCATTTTACAATTTATTATGACCAAACTAAGGCAATAAATAAGGAGTCCTTCAGTTCACCATCCAGACCAACAACCTGCATCTCTCTCAATTTGACAATGTTATCCAAAATCTCAGATCTCAGAGTCTAGGCCGATATTTTGTCTCTCGGACTCAAATCAGAAGATATTTTTTTTATTGTTAGATTGATATTGACTAGAGAGAAAACAGTGAAACTACAATGCAAATATGTTTTCTTCTACATTATCTAAGTGTCTTAACTTCTTCCAAATGACATTCATCAATTTGCTGAGGACCCCCCTGGAACCCCCTCCGGGACTCCTACATTGAGATCAATTGGCCTATAGCACTAGACACCTGCATAGGAAATGACCTAATAAGCTGGATCTCCAGCATACTGTAGCACTCTCTTGTCTCTTGTCACCTTTAGAAAAGATAATCCACTCCAGTGGTTCTCAAAGTGAGGTCCGGGGACCCCCAGGGGTTCCAGGAGGTTCCAAGTAAAAGGGTAAATAATTTATTTTCGCTAGAATTCCAACCAAGTAACACAATGACAGAATGTATGACTATTTTGGTCGTGGATTTCATACACTTTCTGTAATAAAACATCTAAAAGTGTGACGACCATCCCACTCTGCTGGCCCCGTTTTACAAGAGCCTGGTATCAGGGGTCGTTAGGCTGATTGGGTGCACCTGGGCCCAGTGCACTCATTGGGCCTAAGAAGACCTTCAGACCAGAGGCATAGTAAGTAATAAGTAAGTCATCTTAGTGATTTTGCTAGCCTGATGACCTCAGGAAGGGAGTTCCATAGCTGCGGGGCTCTAACAGCAAATGCCCGGTCTCCCTTTGTAACAAGGCAGGCTTTTGGAACATTCAGGAGGGTCAGACCAGAGGAACTAATACATTTAAAATGTAGGTAGGAGCAAGGCCATGTAGGGCTTTAAACGTAATCAGTAAAATCTTAAAATCACATCTAAACCTAACAGGTAGCCAGTGGAGAGAAGCGAGGATGGGTGTGATATGGTCTCTTGTTTCTTGGAGTTTGTTAGAAGTCTGGCTGAGAGTAGTAAGGGTTAAAGTTGTATGAGCTGGCGCCTCCGGGGTTAATGTCTTATGAGCTGGCTCCTCGGGGGTTAATGTCATATGAGCTGCCTCCTCGTAATGTCTTAATGTGTTATGAGCTGGCACCTTTGGGGTTAATGTTGTATGAGCTGGCGCCTCGGGGGTTAATGTCTTATGAGCTGGCGCCTCAGGGGTTAATGTCTTATGAGCTGGCGCCTCGGGGGTTAATGTCTTATGAGCTGGTGCCTCGGGGGTTAATGTCTTATGAGCTGGCACCTCAGGGGTTAATGTCTTATGAGCTGGCGCCTCGGGGGTTAATGTCTTATGAGCTGGCGCCTCGGGGGTTAATGTCTTATGAGCTGGCACCTCAGGGGTTAATGTCATATGAGCTGGCACCTCGGGGGTTAATGTCTTATGAGCTGCCTCCTCGGGGGTTAATGTCTTATGAGCTGGCGCCTCAGGGGTTAATTTCATATGAGCTGGCACCTTGGGGGTTAATGTCTTATGAGCTGGCACCTCAGGGGTTAATGTCATATGATCTGGCACCTCGGGGGTTAATGTCTTATGAGCTGCCTCCTCGGGGGTTAATGTCTTATGAGCTGGCACCTTGGGGGTTAATGTCTTATGAGCTGGCTCCTTGGGGGTTAATGTCTTATGAGCTGGCACCTTGGGGGTGTTAATGTCATATGAGCTGGCACCTTGGGGGTGTTAATGTCATATGAGCTGGCACCTTGGGGGTGTTAATGTCATATGAGCTGGCACCTTGGGGGTGTTAATGTCTTATGAGCTGGCACCTTGGGGTGTTAATGTCTTATGAGCTGGCACCTTGGGGGTGTTAATGTCATATGAGCTGGCGCTTCAGGTGTTAATGTGGGGGGGGTGTCTGTAGGGGTGGGGGTGGCGTGGTATCGGTCGGCCGGGCCAACGTCACTTTCACTCCTGACTCACCTCAAGCCTTTACTTTCACTTAAATGAACCATCAAGACAGTTCAAGTTCAATATC
>NC_139623.1:105750188-105822258 GCF_964638095.1 Poromitra crassiceps
GCAAACTATTTTGCTATGTTGAGTAAGCATATTTTTCAAAGATCATTACTGTTTTCAAAATCTGTTTAGCTGCCTTTGTTCTTTGGACTAAAATTATTAGCCGTAGCCCTAATATTGTGGATTAAGGAGGATGTTAGCCTACCAAACCCACCGTGTAAAAATAGCAGAGCAGAGAGTAGACAGCAATTGTCTGTAAAATTGTTAAAGCAATTACTGTGAGAATGAGGCCTCTGTATTTTATATTTATTTACAATCAAACCACTAATATCATTATAATAAACATTGGAATCTAGTTTTTGTCTCTAAATCATACCATCACTTTTGTTGTTGTTGTTGTTGTTGTCCCAAGTAGGCTAGATCAGTGGTTCTCAAACTTTTTCAGATCAAGGACCCCTAAACTGATACGAATTAGATCACGGAACCACATTTGATCATATTTTGTCCTACGGTCTCCCATCTGATAAGATTTTTACTTTTGTGATGACTCTCACTCTCCTAGCCCTGTCTTGCAGGAGCCTGGTGTTGGGGTCATTGATTGGGTGCACCTGGGGCTTGTGCACTCATGAGCTTAAGAAGAACTTCAGACCATTCAGTCTCGCTCCCTCACCACTGATTCACCTTTTGTTCTGTTTTTTTTTTTGTTTAATGTAGTTTGTGTTGTCTAGTTATTTAGAGTTTTAGTTAGTAAATTGTTGTTATAACTTTTACTTTGGTGTATGACTGAAAGTAAAAGTGAAAACAATAATTTATTAACAAAAACCAATGGAAAACTAACTAGACAACACAAACTATAAACAAATGAACAGAACAAAAGGTGCATCGGTGAGGAGAGAGAGAGACGGAATGGTTGGAATGCACCCAATCAGCCTAATGACCCCAACACCAGGCTCATGCAAGTCAGGGCCCATGAGTGGTAGGGTCGTCCCACTTTTAGAAGTTTCAGAAAGTGTATGAAACCCATGGCCAAAATAGTCATACATTGTGTTACTTATGCATGGAATTCTAGTGAAAATAAATGATTAGCCTTTTTGCTGGGTATCCCCTGGAACCCCCTCAAGGACCCCTGGGGTTCCCCGGGCCCTGCTTTGAGAACCACTGGTCTATACTAAGCAGTGTTGGAGGTAACTCGTTACAAAAGTAATATATTACATGTAATATATTACTTTTAGTAGTAACTCAGTAATATAACTTATTACAAATAGGATTTCAGTAATATTATATCAGTTACTTTGTCAAGTAACATAAGTTACAAATTGAGTTACATTTCTTTTATCAAAGCACATCATTTAAATAAAGATACAATAATTTCCTAATCAAATTGTGTGTTTTTATGCAAATAACCACTATAGATGACAATAACAAAGGAAAAGGATAACATTTAGAATTTTGGACGGTTTGCACGTTTAAATTCTTTTTTGGGGGGGGGTTCTGGGGCGGCGATGTCATTCTGCTACTGCAGTTATTTTGGTGAAAGTAATGCAAAAGTAATGTGATAAGTAACGAGTTACTCTACACAGACCGTAATATTGTAAAGCAACTTATTACTTTCAAATGAAAGTAACTAGTAATGTGTAGTATATTACATTTTGAAAGTAACTTGTCCAACAGTGATACTAAGTGATGAGGAGATCTTCCAAAAAAGTAGCATAAAGAAATCACGTAACTTTACCCCATTTCCCAGCCAGTGAGATATGCACTTTCTGCTTTGCTATTCCTCCCCTCATTGTTTTTTGTTACAGAAGTGAAAATAAAGCAAAATTAAATCCACTGTCATAATCATATCATATCATTTGGAATGTTGTCAGACTGTAGATACTGTTACAGTACTTTACCGCTGGCTCAGAAGCAAATCCATTGGGCTTTGCTGTGAATGAAATTGGATTGACTGATTGATTTATGTATGTCAAGCGAAGGGCAAAGAGACAGACAAAAAGAATGGCCAGGCTGAGAGAGAGGACCAGGGGAGGGGATGCAGCATGGCCTCCCCCTGATGGGGGATGAGAGTATTGAATCAGACAGAGACAAATGGAGTGTAAGAGACAGAAAGAAAGAAATTCAGACATATGCCTGCTGACCTCACCCTTTTTCTCAACAAATCAATACTGGGAAATGTATGTGCGTGTGTGTGTGTGTGTGTGTGTGTGTGTGTGTGTGTGTGTGTGTGTGTGTGTGTGTGTGTGTGTGTGTGTGTGTGTGTGTGTGTGTCTGCGTGTGTGTGTGTGTGTGTGTGTGTGTGTGTGTGCGTGCGTGTGTGTGTGTGTGTGTGTGTGTCTGCGTGTGTGTGTGCGTGTGTGTGTGTGTGTGTGTGTGTGTGTGCGTGTGTGTGCGCGTGCGCGTGCGCGTGTGTGTGTGTGTGTGTGTGTGTGTGTGTGTGCGGTGGGATGGAGATCTGTTTCTGTCACTCCCAATAAAGATCAGAAACATAGTGACATTGCCTCGGCCCTGTCTGACTCCTGCCTAGCCCTCCAACCTTTGCACATGGTTGTATTTAATATTGTACCCTGTAATCCTATAAAAGGCTGAGAGGTCCTGAGCACTTAGTCTGTCCTCTCCACTGCGCTCGGTGAGGAAAATGGGAGATAAAACAAACATCACTCCTGCGTAAATGACTATTCAGCTTCCCTGGGATATGCATACAGTATGTCTCTGACTCTCTCTGTGTGTTTGTCCATTTTCATCCCCTTATGCTTTGTTTGGTTTAACACAATGACAGACCTGCATTTCCGGAAAGGAATTAGTAATAAACGATGAATACGAGTAGTTGGTTATTAAGCGCTTTCTCTCTGCCTGTCTGAGTGTTTCTCTCTCCCCTCTCCCCCTCTCTCTCTCACACACACACACACACACACACACACACACACACACACACACACACACACACAAACACACACACACACACACTTACACACACTAGCGATATAACAATTTCACAGCAAAAAGAAAACACCAGCATTTTCCAAGAAATAATTTCTTTGACAGATATCTGGAGCATTGCTCTGAGCAGTGCGTTTTCCCAGCAGAGAATTCCATAACATTTCTATTAATCAGCTAAAAATTTGTTTCCTGCAGAACTGAAGTTGCACCCCACCTGGGCTTCACCCCCTAAGTGCCTCATTATTGTTGGTTCATCCTGCCATGCAAAGCCAGACAAACCCACCACCTCACCCAATCCAATTAGGTAGGAGCTCCAGTGTGCCATTATTCAAATCCAAGATGCATAAATAGAAATACAACCCCTTCCACCCCAACATTGAATTCCCCAGACCTCTTCAAATGACTGACAGTGTGCAAGTGAGGATGTCTACAGCAGGAGAAAGACATGATGAGGATGTCTACAGCATGAGAAAGACATGATGAGGATGTCTACAGCAGGAGAAAGACATGATAATGTCTACAACAGGAGAAAGACATGATGAGGATGTCTACAGCAGGAGAAAGACATGATGAGGATGTCTACAGCAGGAGAAAGACATGATAATGTCTACAGGAGGAGAAAGACATGATAATGTCTACAGCAGGAGAAAGACATGATGAGGATGTCTACAGCATGAGAAAGACATGATGAGGATGTCTACAACAGGAGAAAGACATGATAATGTCTACAACAGGAGAAAGACATGATGAGGATGTCTACAGGAGGAGAAAGACATGATGAGGATGTCTACAGCAGGAGAAAGACATGATGAGGATGTCTACAGCAGGAGAAAGACATGATAATGTCTACAACAGGAGAAAGACATGATGAGGATGTCTACAGCAGGAGAAAGACATGATGAGGATGTCTACAGCAGGAGAAAGACATGAGGATGTCTACAGCAGGAGAAAGACATGATAATGTCTACAGGAGGAGAAAGACATGATAATGTCTACAGGAGGAGAAAGACATGATAATGTCTACAGCAGGAGAAAGACATGATGAGGATGTCTACAGCAGGAGAAAGACATGATAATGTCTACAGGAGGAGAAAGACATGATAATGTCTACAGCAGGAGAAAGACATGATGAGGATGTCTACAGCAGGAGAAAGACATGATAATGTCTACAGGAGGAGAAAGACATGATAATGTCTACAGCAGGAGAAAGACATGATAATGTCTACAGCAGGAGAAAGACATGATAATGTCTACAGCAGGAGAAAGACATGATAATGTCTACAGCAGGAGAGAGACATGATGAGGATGTCTACAGCAGGAGAAAGACATGATGAGGATGTCTACAGCAGGAGAAAGACATGGGGGTGTCTACAGCAGGAGAAAGACATGATAATGTCTACAGCAGGAGAAATACATTATAATGTCTACAGCAGGAGAAAGACATGATAATGTCTACAGCAGGAGAAAGACATGATGAGGATGTCTACAGCAGGAGAAAGACATGATAATGTCTACAGGAGGAGAAAGACATGATAATGTCTACAGCAGGAGAAAGACATGATAATGTCTACAGCAGGAGAAAGACATGATAATGTCTACAGCAGGAGAAAGACATGATAATGTCTACAGCAGGAGAAAGACATGATAATGTCTACAGCAGGAGAAAGACATGATGAGGATGTCTACAGCAGGAGAAAGACATGATGAGGATGTCTACAGCAGGAGAAAGACATGGGGGTGTCTACAGCAGGAGAAAGACATGATAATGTCTACAGCAGGAGAAATACATTATAATGTCTACAGCAGGAGAAAGACATGATAATGTCTACAGCAGGAGAAAGACATGATAATGTCTACAGGAGGAGAAAGACATGATAATGTCTACAGGAGGAGAAAGACATGATAATGTCTACAGCAGGAGAAAGACATGAGGATGTCTACAGCAGGAGAAAGACATGATAATGTCTACAGCAGGAGAAAGACATGATAATGTCTACAGCAGGAGAAATACATTATAATGTCTACAGCAGGAGAAAGACATGATAATGTCTACAGCAGGAGAAAGACATGATAATGTCTACAGGAGGAGAAAGACATGGGGTGTCTACAGCAGGAGAAAGACATGAGGCAGGAAAAAGACATAAAGATGTCTACAGCAGGAGAAAGACATGGGGGTGTCTACAGCAGGAGAAAGACAAGAGGCAAGAGAAATACATGATCATGTCTACAGGAGGAGAAAGACATGGGGGTGTCTACAGCAGGAGAAAGACATTGCAATGTCTACAACAGGAGAAAGACATGAGAATGTCGACAGCATGAGAAAGAAATTAGGATGTCTACAGCAGGAGAAAGACATGATGATGTCTACAACAGGAGAAAGACATGAGGATGCTGTCTACAGCAGGAGAAAGACATGAGGATGTCTACAGCAGGAGAAAGACATGAGGATGTCTACAGCAGGAGAAAGACATGATAATGTCTACAGCAGGAGAAAGACATGATGATGTCTACAACAGGAGAAAGACATAAGGATGTCTACAACAGGAGAAAGACATGATAATGTCTACAACAGGAGAAAGACATGAGGATGTCTACAACAGGAGAAAGACATAAGGATGTCTACAACAGGAGAAAGACATGATAATGTCTACAACAGGAGAAAGACATGATGATGTCTACAACAGGAGAAAGACATAAGGATGTCTACAACAGGAGAAAGACATGATAATGTCTACAACAGGAGAAAGACATGAGGATGTCTACAACAGGAGAAAGACATGAGGATGTCTACAACAGGAGAAAGACATAAGGATGTCTACAACAGGAGAAAGACATGATAATGTCTACAACAGGAGAAAGACATGAGGATGTCTACAACAGGAGAAAGACATAAGGATGTCTACAACAGGAGAAAGACATGAGGATGTCTACAGCAGGAGAAAGACATGAGGATGTCTACAGCAGGAGAAAGACATGAGGATGTCTACAACAGGAGAAAGACATGAGGATGTCTACAACAGGAGAAAGACATGAGGATGTCTACAACAGGAGAAAGACATGAGGATGTCTACAACAGGAGAAAGACATGAGGATGTCTACAGCAGGAGAAAGACATGATAATGTCTACAGCAGGAGAAAGACATGAGGATGTCTACAACAGGAGAAAGACATGAGGATGTCTACAGCAGGAGAAAGACATGATAATGTCTACAGCAGGAGAAAGACATGAGGATGTCTACAACAGGAGAAAGACATGAGGATGTCTACAACAGGAGAAAGACATGAGGATGTCTACAGCAGGAGAAAGACATGAGGATGTCTACAACAGGAGAAAGACATGAGGATGTCTACAGCAGGAGAAAGACATGAGGATGTCTACAGCAGGAGAAAGACATGAGGATGTCTACAACAGGAGAAAGACATGATAATGTCTACAGCAGGAGAAAGACATGAGGATGTCTACAGCAGGAGAAAGACATGAGGATATCTACAACAGGAGAAAGACATGAGGATGTCTACAGCAGGAGAAAGACATGATAATGTCTACAGCAGGAGAAAGACATGAGGATGTCTACAGCAGGAGAAAGACATGAGGATGTCTACAGCAGGAGAAAGACATGAGGATGTCTACAGCAGGAGAAAGACATGAGGATATCTACAACAGGAGAAAGACATGAGGATGTCTACAGCAGGAGAAAGACATGAGGATATCTACAGCAGGAGAAAGACATGAGGATGTCTACAGCAGGAGAAAGACATGAGGATATCTACAACAGGAGAAAGACATGAGGATGTCTACAGCAGGAGAAAGACATGAGGATATCTACAGCAGGAGAAAGACATGAGGATGTCTACAACAGGAGAAAGACATGAGGATGTCTACAGCAGGAGAAAGACATGAGGATGTCTACAGCAGGAGAAAGACATGAGGATATCTACAACAGGAGAAAGACATGAGGATGTCTACAGCAGGAGAAAGACATGAGGATATCTACAACAGGAGAAAGACATGAGGATGTCTACAGCAGGAGAAAGACATGAGGATATCTACAACAGGAGAAAGACATGAGGATGTCTACAGCAGGAGAAAGACATGAGGATGTCTACAGCAGGGGAAAGACAAACTTGCAGCTCTCCTTCCTGTAAAATCAAGACACGCGATGCGTCAGCCCCACTTCTAGGGGTCCTTGTGGGTGTTCCAGGGGGTCGCCAGCAAATTGATGAATTGTTAAACTACATTTACAAGAAGAATGTAGAAGAATGACTATGTTGATCATAGTTTATTATGGACACCTCGTGCTACAAACAGACACACATGTCACATACAAGCGGCTGCACCACTTAAAAATATTCTCAGATTTGAGTTTGAGAGACAAAATCTCATCAAATTGGGCTCCGTGTATCTAATGTGGACTACATTTGGGGTATTTGATATGAAAAGGGTTGAGATTAATCACTGCCAGCCGAAATCGACTGGAGGTGAGCAGAGGACGGATGTACTAACGCAAACCCCATTCCAGCTCACATCTATCATTGGTTATCCATATCCTTCCCACCGGACTGCCAACCTTTTGAAAAAGGCAGTGGCAGGGCGGTGGCACACACAAGATACAAGTGTATTTATATAGCTCTTAATCACAGCTACAGTCCCAAAGGGCCTCACGACGCCCACATTACACCGTAAATAAAAACGGCACCAACCTTAGACCCCCCTCCCAGTGAGAACAACTCCCACGAAACCCTCATTAGGAAAACATCAGATGGAAGAAACCTCTTGGAGGAACATGGAGAAGATACGCAGAATAAAACGGTTGAAAGGATGAGGATGAAGGCGAGGGACATCCTGGTAGATAGCTTCCATCTTTTATTCAGCCAGTTTGAGTCTCTGAGCTCTGGGAGGCGTTATAGAGTTCCTCTGGCAACTAAAATGTATTTAAAAAGTCCTTCATCCCAAGTGCCTGCTGGCTTCCTATATTGTTTTGTTGTTGTTGTTGTTGTTGTTGTTGTTGTTGTTTTTTGTGAGCCGAAGACAATTTTCCACCCTGGTGATTCTACTCTATCCTATCCGGATCTGGTGCAGGGCACCACCAGCCACTCTGTCACCATTGTCATTGTCGTTATCAAGGTCATCAGTGAAAGCGACACCCACTGCAGGGACAGCAGCATCGTCTCGCTCACACACACACTCATCCCATCTATGGAAAGGTTCTGCCATCTTTGCTATGGCACAGAGAATCTTCTTTTATTCATCATTGGTGAATTTACCTCTGCAGGGATTGAACATGTAACATCTTCTATGTTGTTTTCTCAAACTGAAGTGGTCTTAGTCAGCATTGGATCATATTATTGTGTGCTATTGATTTTGTTATACACATCAGTTTTACCCATAGGTTCAGCCTAGAAATAAAACACAGCATGCTATGTTGTAAGTTGTATTATATAATAGTAGAAGTAGGTTTGTAGCATCATCAGATGAGTCACACCTGTTCTTCCTGTATCGTGTTTTATTACATATTAACTTCAAGTACAAAGCTTGACTGTTCATTTCATTCTTGGCATGCAAAATCTTCTTAGGGAGACTGATAGAATAGAAGCAGGAAGGTAGGCTAACATCATCTGTAGAGTCTGATGTTTCTGATTCTGAATGATTTGCTACCAGTCTAAATGAGCTACAAACCCACAGCACTGGCCGGGCCCCCTGCAGGGGGGGGGGGGCGCTGGGGGGGGCAAGGAAGGGGGGCTAGGGGAAAAGGGCTGTAGCCCGGGATAGGAAGGTGGTAGAGAGTCGGGATTCAATGGGTGGGTAGGAGGAGTGATTAGGGGGATGTGGGTGGGGAGCGGGCGTGGTCGTGCCATGAAGCTGAATGGCCACACCACCGCATCGTGGGCGTAAAGGTTTGCACTTTTTCCATCGATTCCCCCCACCCCATAGTGGATATCCTGTATATCCACCCCACAGTGGATATACTGTATATCCACTGTGGGGTGGATATACTGTATATCCACTATGGGGTGGGGGGAATCGATTCAGCATAGTATCGCGATATCTTGTGTGGCAATATATCGTATGCTATCGCACAAATGCCAAGTACCACGATATTTTATTATATAAAATGTCAAGTGCATGCAACATTTATGACAGGTTTTGGTAACGCTTTAGAATACAGCCCGCAAATAAGCATGTAACTAGAGGGTAACAAGATCTGTACTTATAGGCTAATTACGGGGTACCACACTGTACTTATAGTGTAACTACAGTCTTGTTACCCCGTAGTTATACTATAAGTACAGTCTTGTTACCCCGTAGTTATACTATAACTACAGTCTTGTTACCCCGTAGTTATACTATAACTACAGTCTTGTTACCCCATAGTTATACTATAACTACAGTCTTGTTACCCCGTAGTTACACTATAAGTACAGTTTTTCTACCTCCTCTTCCTCCTGAAAACCGGCGTTAGCATCCATAGTGTGTGACTGACAGCCCTGACCTAAGTGACGACAGACAGAGGGACAGACAGAGGGACAGACAGGCATGCCTTGCGACTCCCCTTTCTTGCGTCACAGCTTTGGGGTCCAAGATTTCAAAATAAAAGCACAAAAAGTAAAACGACCCCAGAAGTCACTGTAGTGTATATGTAAGTGTCTTAATGTGAAAATCCAGTTCCTCCATAATTCACCTACGACTGATTGGGGTCTCTAACCTGCACCATGCTCTTTAAGTATCATGATAATATCGTATTGTGGGGCATCTGGTGATTCCCACCCCTAATATCCACTGCTCCCTCCAGTCCTGAGTAGGAGCATGTGCAGAGAGAAAAGCATGGGAGCCAAAATCCACCCCTGAGGGAGCTGTTTTGATCACAGATGAGATAATGACAGTGATTTGATCATATGATAACAGAAGCTTCAATCAGAGTGGAGGGAGATGAACCGGTTAAGTGCTGTCACGTACCTTTGAGCTGGTTGATCAAACTAGCGCTGTCTGCCATATCAAAGCTGCAGCCTGCACTCCAGATTCAAACATTTTTGCTAACTTGACGCTGCCAGATGGGAACTCGCTCAGGAAAAGGGGCAGGCACATTCAAAACAATAGCTGGCAGGTGATTGGATGAACCGTCTATCTGATAGACGGTTCATCCAATCTCTCTATCACGTCCATCACAGGCTCGCTCTCGTCACACCTAAATTAACCTCGCGTCACCAGGCTCTTCTCGGCGAGAAAGAGCCTGGCCTCCGTTTACAAGGGATTTTGTCACTCGGCCTGTTTCCGGCCTAGAGCCCGCCCTAGACAGGAAACAAGCAGCGGAAACAGCTCGTTCAATTGAGAAATTAGACACAACGAATAAGAAAATAAAACGGCAAACAACTAGCCTCAACGCGAGACTCATCAGTCATTAACAAAAGATGGACGTACCGAACGAAGTTTTTTATTCGAAGTTCTTGTAGAAACATCACGGATTCACAATATCACATATTTTAAGCCAATACAGAAGCTTTACTTTTCAAACAAATGGCCAGTTGATGGAATAGTTATAGTTGTCTGTCCGCTGTTATCGATAATGGAGGATCAAGTACAACAGTTGAAATCCAAAGGCATCTCTGCTCTGCTGTCGGTGCTGGGAAAGACATGGACATTGAGCATAAGATTTCACATGGCGAGTACTCCATTGTCTTTGGCTCTCCAGAAACCTTCCTCGGTAGTGATTACTGGAGAAATGTGCTTGTTGTTGTTTTTATCAGGCTCTAGCTAACGTAACCTCACCGCGTCAAGCTAACGGCAACAAAGAAGTTTTTTTGCGCACTTATTTCCGGTATTGTTTCCTGTTTCCTTGGTTTACTCCCCCATGGCCAAAAGCGGTGTAAAGGGTGCCCAGACTACACCTAAATCCCGCCTGTAGCTGCCTCTAGACACTGGTTGGTGCGAACCACTGGTGGTTTGGAAGATCAACAGATTGGAGTGTGGCGAGATGGATTTGTCATGTGATCGGGATCTCGTGCGAATCCAGCTGCCTCACAAGGTTACATTTCTGCTGCCTAAATTGTGACTTGGGGAAGAGTCAGTGTGCGATGAGAGACTTTAAAGACTAAGTGGAAATGCCAAAAGTATTTCTGTGACTAAATGCTGTCAGTTGATTTTGATCCTCCCCTGACACTTTTGACAGACAATACAGTTGAAGACGGGCCAGTCTGAGGGTCAAACTGTCAGGACGAGCTTTGTTGAACCAACAACATTTTTTACATTTCAGAATTCAATAGGTGGTATAAATGATGAGAGGTATTGTCTCTTCACCAGATGTGAAAAGGTTATAAATGGCACAGCACAGTCCGTTTTATGAGGCTATTATTTGTTTTGCTTCCAGTCGAATAGCCTACCTTCTGCCAATATTTTTCAAAGCAGCCATATATTGTGTGTGTGGCCGTGGCGCACTTTGATTTGCTGTCTAAATGAAACAATCAAATATGAGTTATAGGTAGGCTATGAAAATATTCAGACCATACTATGAATGCATCAGTGAGCCACATAGAATGGATGTGAAAGCAGGTGTTTCTGTTTATGTAATGAGGTAGAAGTAGAGTTTATGGGAGTCATGGTGGTAACAGCTGGGTTGGTATGTGGCTGCATTTATCAGAAGGAAAGACTAAATATTGCCTGTGAGGCTCTAGCAGAGAAAATCAATGCTCCTACAACAGTGCAAGGTGCTGCTAGTATTTCATTTACAGGAATTCTGTGGAAGTTCAAATGTGTAAATGTTCAAAGATTTCACTGTATCCTGTTCCTGTAAAAGAAGAAAGAAGAAATTGTCAGTAGAAGAGAGATGCTAACATTAGTTGTCATACTACAGTATATTTCAGGCTATGAAGCAAAACTCACAGAAAACCAAAACCATTTTAAGACATTTGCCGATCAATTTCTAACATTTTGAAGATGGGAATCATACCATACCTTTGAACTATTAAGTGATGAGTTTAAAATAAAATAAATAAATACAAATTATAATGATAAAGAATATTTTAGAACAAAACCCTTCTTATAAAGAAATTGTGATTTTGCAGCAGTAATCCACAATAGTGGAGCAGATTAATGCACTTTTAATGTCAAATCGTTCAGAGGAAAGAAGCACCAAAATTGGCACATATACTCCCTGGGAATTGTTCTTTTGATAAAACCTATCCACCTTATTTTTGAATGCCCCGCTGTAAAAATAATGATGGGTACAAGGTCCGGTTTAAGTGAGCTGATTGTTGCAGTTTGCCATTTCCTAAAACGGTTGATTTGAAAACTCTGCAGGCAAGATGGCCGCCTACACTTCCTTCTTTACCCTGGCAGAATTCCTCCACCATAATCTAACATAACTTGGCCAATAAGTATGTAACATACAAAATAAAACAAATGGTAATGTCTTAATTTGAGGACATGTAACTGTTAAACTCGCATTCCAGGAATATTGTATTTACTGCGCTGCTCCAGATAACGTAGTTGGCTCGAGCGTGTTTTGTCGTGGAACCCACTCGCTTTGTGCCAGAACACAATCGATTTGGGGGTGGAACACACCAGGATTGGCCAACGCCAACGCCAGTGCCCAGAACTGTCAAATCAAATCATCGACAGAGATTCTGTGGCCCGCCTCCCAGTATTTTCAGTGTATCAGAGTTAGATAGAGAACGTGACAAATATAGCCACGTTATGGATATAAACAACAAACTAATGCTGGTGATCCGTATGGAAACAGTGTTACTCGAAATGGTTAAAAGTTATATCAATGTGGTCATTCAGTGGCGTTTTACTGCAATGTAACTTAGCTAGCTAGCCGCTAACATTAGCCACAGTAGGCAATTACACATGATGCACATGATGACTCTTAAAGGAATAATTATCGACGAGATTTTTGCCAAGCTGGACCTGATTAGAGATTTGCTACGTTCGCCCAGACGGGTGTCAAGCTGTCGGCAACAAGGCTGAGAGGATCACACCGGAAGAAAAACGCATATCATGGCAGCCAGAAATAAGGTGGATTAGCCACAATTTTTCCAATTGTGGCTGCCATTTCCACCCGTAAATACTATTTTGGGGGCAACTTTGTGTAGAATTGTCCAATTTGAATGATCTTGCTATCAAACCATAATTTTAACCATAATTTTAACCATAATTCATAAAAGCCAAATTTATTCCACATAAATGTCAAAATGGCTGCCATTCTAACCCTAACCCTGCTTCTTTCCACATAACCGTAAACGGTTTTCCTTTAATCTGCTCCACTACAAAGACACAGACATTATAGACATTTTTACATTTTCAATTTTATGTTCTTTTGTAAATTTTATTTCCATAATAAACCATTTACAGGGTTTCATTACCGGAAAACTCTGTACATGGTTTAGCCCGGCATCTCTCGGCCTGTCTCGGAGGGGAGTCCCCAGATGGGGGTCCATTGCTGGGTCCACTGCCTGGGTGGGCCCGCCCCCCGCGTGGCCTGCTCTCTCAGTTCCCAGTCACTAGCTGGGGGCGGGTCTGGGAGTGGGTCGCGTGGGGGGTGGGTTTACCCGGGCGACCATTGCTGGGCCCCCTCACAAGGTTCCTCCTCAGCCAAGTCACTGAGGCAATCCATATGGTGGAAAGGTTTTCTTGCGTTCACTGGGGGTGTGGGGACGCCGCTGTGTCCCGGCCCGGCCTTCTCTCCCACGCCTTATGTGGGGGGGGGGGGGGGCCGGGGCGGGGGGCATCGGTGCTCTTCATCACTGGTCGAGGGCTGCCGGTTGGTTTAGAACAGTTTAGGTAGGCGATAGATTAGCTACAGCCTAAGGCTGACCTGTTATAGTGTTCAGGCAAAGATCAGACTAGAGCAGAGTAGGATAGGCCAGATTAGGCTGTAGATTAGCTAGATACTATGTCCCAGTTAGCTCTGGTTAATGCTTAGAGTAGTCAGTTGTCTGATCTTCCCCCCCCCCCCTCTCTTTCTCTTTCCCCCGCTCCTTTCCCTTCTTCCCCCTTCCTGTTCCCCCCTCTCCCACACTTCCCACTCCCCCCCCCACCTCCTCTCTTTCCATGCTCTTTCCTCCCCCACATCCCACCCCCCCCTCCCTTCTCCTGCTCTCTCCTCCTTCTCCCCCCCTCTGCTCCTTCTCCTCTTCTCCCCTATTTTCCCGAACCCCTACCACTTCCTGCACCTCTCCTTCTCTGTTCTCTCTGTCCTCTCCCCTCTCTCACATTCCCCCTGCTCTCCTTCCCCTGCACCCTCCCACCTCTCCTTCTCTGTTCTCTCCTCCTCTCTGTCCTCTCCCCTCTCTCACATTCCCCCTGCTCTCTTTCCCCTGCACCCTCCCACTCTGTTCTCTCCTCCTCTCTGTCCTCTCCCCTCTCTCACATTCCCCCTGCTCTCCTTCCCCTGCACCCTCCCGCCCCTCCTTCTCTGTTCCCTCCTCCTCTCTGTCCTCTCCCCTCTCTCACATTCCCCCTGCACTCCTCCCCCTGCACCCTCCCACCTCTCCTTCTCTGTCCTCTCTGGGGGGGGGGGGGGTGTGGGGGAGGAGGGGGCGGAGAGGTCTGTTCCCTCCCCCGCCTCCTCCTCTCGCGTTCCCCCTGCTCTCCCTCCCCTGCACCCTCCCACCTCTCCTTCTCTGTTCTCTCCTCCTCTCTGTCCTCTCAGAGAGGTCTGTTCCCTCCCCCGCCTCCTCCTCTCGCGTTCCCCCTGCTCTCCCTCCCCTGCACCCTCCCACCTCTCCTTCTCTGTTCTCTCCTCCTCTCTGTCCTCTCCCCTCTCTCACATTCCCCCTGCACCCTCCCACCTCTCCTTCTCTGTTCTCTCCTCCTCTCTGTCCTCTCTGGGGGGGGGGGGATGTGGGGGTGGAGGGGGCGGAGAGGTCTGTTCCCTCCCCCACCTCCTCCTCCCGCGTTCCCCCTGCTCTCCCTCCCCTGCACCCTCCCACCTCTCCTTCTCTGTTCTCTCCTCCTCTCTGTCCTCTCCCCTCTCTCACATTCCCCTTGCACTCCTTCCCCTGCACCCGCCCACCTCTCCTTCTCTGTTCTCTCCTCCTCTCTGTCCTCTCTGGGGGGGGGGGGGGGGGGGGATGTGGGGGAGGAGGGAGCAGAGAGGTCTGTTCCCTCCCCCGCTTCCTCCTCTCGCGTTCCCCCTGCTCTCCCTCCCCTGCACCCTCCCACCTCTCCTTCTCTGTTCTCTCGTCCTCTCTGTCCTCTCCCCTCTCTCACATTCCCCCTGCACTCCCTCCCCTGCACCCTCCCACCTCTCCTTCTCTGTTCTCTCCTCCTCCGCATTTCCCCCTGCGTCTCTCCTTCTCTGTTCCCTCCTCCTCCGCGTTTCCCGTTTTCTCCCCGCCTCCTCCCTCCCTCACACTCCCCCTGCTTCTCTACCCTGGCTCTCCCTCCCCTGCACCCTCATCTCTCCTTCTCTGTTCTCTCCTCCTCCACATTTCCTATTTTCTCCCCACCTCCCCCCTCTCCTCCGTCTATATTGCTCATTCTCTCCCCACCTCCTCCCTCCCCCTGCTCTCTTCTCCCCCACACCTCCCCTCCCTTCCCCTCTCCTGCTCTCTCCTCTTGCTCCTTCCCCACCTCCTATACCCTCCAGCATCTCCCATTCCCTCCCCACCCCATCACTCTCTCACATTCCCCCTGCTCTTTTCCCTTCTCCTGCTCTCTCCTCTGCTCTCCCCTCATTCCTATATTTTCTATATTATCAATTGTTCAAATGTTATCTTTATTCTGTATATTCTTGTTACTGTTGTGTCAGCTAGAACTAGCTAGACATACTTTCTGTGAAGCCCTCTGAGACATGCTGTGAATTAGGGCTATATAAATAAACTTGACTTGACTTGACTATAGACAAAAATAACAGATTATGTTCTCCTGCTAACAGTCAAGTAGGCTCCCCCCCTTTTTAAAGTTTGAAACAGAATCACATAATCCTGTTTGAAAACCCATGTGTTGGCTGAAAACTGATCTTCGGCTCTGCTTGGCACGCAGCAAAATCACGTGCCAGTGTGGCTGTGGGCCTTCTGTGAATGTCAGTGTCTGATGTTAATGACGATCTAATGATAACACTGATGAGCACCATTTCTCCTTGAAATCTCTGCAAAGAGTGTCGAGTGTCAGATCTCAACAGCTCACTCCATTCGTGCTCTCCATTATTGTGCAGCCGGGGCAAGATTGAACACAGAGAGAGGGGTATTCATTCTACCAAAACACTGCCAATGTGATTATGTGTCTACTGAGTGCAGGAGGTCCAACCTGTAGGAGTAAAACCCAGCAGGTGGTCTCTACAGAAATATTTGATGGCATTAGTATTATTGATTTAAGCCTTGCGAATGTGTTTATTACTTGAGCCCGTCCGGAACAATCATGTCAGTGATATTCTACAGCTAGAACTGTAAAACATCCAGACTAAATTTGTTTACAAAATGTAATTTTATTTCAGTCTAGAGTACCATCTCAGTAATTTGAATCACATCACGGTGATTACTACCACTTTGGAATAGATAACACACTTCATACAGATGTTAGGCTAGATAGTGCTGTAATAAATCTAACTTTGGAAGAAATCTATTGAAATCTGATCTCTGAGAGCCTCTGTTAATATGAAAACTGAAGCAACCTCTGCAGTGATGGTGGTGTGAAGTGCCTATCACTTCCCTGATGCAACCAGGACTTATACCATCCAGCAGCACACGCAACTCTCCCTTTTTCAAGTCACAATAGTAGCAAATCAAAGAAAAAATCATTTTCATGAGCAGAAAGGAGCTAGAGAGCATCTCTGAGAATATTTTTCATTGACTAGCTTTGAGACCGTGGGACAGAGAGGTACAGCAGGAGACCGTGGGACAGAAAGGTAGAGCAGGAGACCTTGGGACAGAGAGGTAGAGCAGGAGACCTTGGGACAGAGAGGTACAGCAGGAGACCTTGGGACAGAGAGGTACAGCAGGAGACCTTGGGACAGAGAGGTACAGCAGGAGACCTTGGGACAGAGAGGTAGAGCAGGAGACCTTGGGACAGAGAGATACAGCAGGAGACCGTGGGACAGAGAGATACAGCAGGAGACATTGGGACAGAGAGATACAGCAGGAGACCGTGGGACAGAGAGGTACAGCAGGAGACTGTGGGACAGAGAGGTACAGCAGGAGACCTTGGGACAGAGAGGTAGAGCAGGAGACATTGGGACAGAGAGGTACAGCAGGAGACCTTGGGACAGAGAGGTAGAGCAGGAGACATTGGGACAGAGAGGTAGAGCAGGAGACCGTGGGACAGAAAGGTAGAGCAGGAGACCTTGGGACAGAGAGGTACAGCAGGAGACCTTGGGACAGAGAGGTACAGCAGAGGTGGGCTGTAATAAGAGAGGCAAGAGATATAGCTCTTGGCTATTTAAAAAACAAAAAATAAACAGAGACTTGGCAAACAACAGAAACAAAAAGCCATGGCTCCCTTTGAAACTCAATGCTTGACGTCTTTTTTTGGTCCCTCCCTGGACCAGGACATGATCTGGTTTACCTGTCAATCAACAAGTGCACAGTCAGTGATGAGGGCTCACCTGAAGGCAAGTCCAGTCCAACAGTCTATAATTCCAGAAGACAGTATCCTTGAGGTCCTTTTCCGCCATTTGTTTGATAGCAAGGCGAGGGGTGCATGGTCTGCCAAAAAGCGTATGTCAAGCCAAAAGGTAATGTTTGAGGAGTTCCAGTGCCAACAGTCCCAATGTCATTACCTATCCCTTTCTCCAGTGACATAATCTGGGTCTATTATAATCAGGTTCCAGTTGATGTAAACTACTGGATGTTCATCTTGTGTTGTTTTAGAGTCCTCATATTCTCCTCTGTCTCAAGTATCTGTTTGTACAATCATCTCCCAAGGGAAGCTCAGGGGAACAGGGACAGACTGTACACAGAGGATATCGCTGAGACCTTGGACTGTCTTCTCTGCCTTTCCAAACCACAATGAATGGGACTAGGGGAGTGGATCTTTGGTTAGGTTTGTGAGGGGAGAAGCTGCTCGGGAATAACAGTATAGAGAGCCAAAGTGGAACATCACTTCCTGCTTCAGCACCGTACCAGAGATTTTCATCCGGCATTTATTTTCCCATCGACATTTCGTAAAATGCTTATAAAAATAGTTTGACATGTTCAAACCAAACGGTTCAGATATATTTAGAAACAGGAGACCACATAACATTTCACTCAGACAAAAACATAAAAAAAAAAATGTGGGTATAAAGAAAATATTTTTTCTGTTGTTTTTTTCAGAGTGAAATGTTCTATGGTCTCTCCAGATTCTAAATATAGCTTTGACCAAGTAAAACTCTTTTTATAAGCATTTTACGAAATGTCTATGGCACAAATGGCACACAAAAATCTCTGGTACAGTGCCGAAGCAGGAAGTGACGTTCACTTTGCCTCTCTATAGTTAGGGATCAACCACCAGTTAAGAGGAAGAAAATTCCTCTTAGTCTTTACGGGCTGCATGCACTTGTTGATGCCCAGGATCTTTCTCTCTTGTGACGTCCTGGTGAAGCCAAGTACTCCTCCTCAAGTACTACTCCTCCTCAAGCTTCCTCAAAACTGAGTTCACACTCTTTTGGGATGATCTGTGGAGTTTGCACCAGAGCCTCCAGTACAGTTGTATGTCTCTGTGTATCCATCAGCCTGTGGACTGTGACCGGATAAACATTGTGTTCTGATACCGCCTTGTGAGTGTAGTGAATGTTTTCTGTTGGCAATCTGTGATGATGAGGATCTAACCGCCGACTTTCTGGTTAGTGGACGACGCGCTCTACCTCCTGAGCCACAGCCGCCCAGGTTTAGTACCTGGTCCCGCTATGGGCTGAGCTGTCCAGCTTACCAGGCAAGCAACAAGTTCTCAGTTAGTGGTTGCGATTATCTGGAGTTCCAGTCCAGAACCCAGTAATTCCAATATTCAGACCTCATAAGGTTTCCTCTGACAAACACAAAATTACTGTGGTTAATTTGGGACTGCACATGGACACAACATTTAAAGCCAATCAGCACTGTTTACAAGCAAACTTTGTTTGAATAGCTGTTTCTATGTCTACAGTTTGTAATAATATAATTGACAAATATTTTTGCCTTTTGCCATGCCATGCCATGTGTATATTGCATTTATTTTATGTGAATGGGTAGCCTAATGCAGTAGGTGTTAAATATCAAATTGTGACAGCACCACTGTCATATACACACACCAGAGGGTCAATCTGTTTTGTCCAACACATTTTTCATAAACACCCAATTGAGAGATTAATGCATTTGTGTTAAGATATCTTTTAAAAAGAGAAAATAAAACCAAAATGTGCATTTTAACAAGTTTAAAGAAGGGCCAGAACTATTAGAATGGCCGTAAGCTGTTGTTTTGACCTCTAGATTCCAAACTCTATAGTCGCTCATGATAAATACCCAATTGAGAGATTAATGCATTTATTGTGTTAAGATATCTTTTAAAAAGACAAAGCAACACCAAAATGTGAAAATATAGACTTAAAATAGGCCTAGAACCCTGGGAAATTCAATGAGGTCAAAATTACCACTTATGGCCATTCTAGGTAACAATTATCACATTTTCCTTGCCTTTTGTGTAATTCATATAAAAACTATTTTAAATTAAAGTACAGACACTTTTAGGAAAAGTCAGGTACCACCAGCATTGTATTTTTTAATTCAACAGTTATTGCACATATAAATTTCAAAAAGGTCAAAATGACCGCCGTGGCCAAGTGTTAAGTCAGCAGCTTTCATTCTTTAATTAAGTGATCTGTACAGACTTGTATTGCAATTGTAACACCTTTGCTGTTGTTCTTAACTAAATTGTCAAGTGGCCAAAGGGCATCCATTTGAAGCATTGGCAAAGTCCTTCAACTGGACTGAAATGTCATCCCGGTAGAGGCTGATTACTTAAGTGGGGGAAGTGTGTGTTTGTGTGTGTGTGTGTGTGTGGGGAGGGGGGGGGGGTGGCTCCCTCGGTGCTGTGGATTTCCACACTGAATGTAAACATTGTCACTGAGGGCAGCACAGCTCCATCTTATAGTATAGACTAATCTCACTCCAGGGGTGTGGCCTCAGGTTGCCGCTGCCAGTAGTTGGCACTGGTTAGAGCCAATGAGCAGAAACACAGAAGCCCTCCACCATAATGCCTCTCAATGACATTGAAGTCACAGTAAAAAGTAAAAATGAACAGTGTAATAGGTGTAATATGTAGGTGTAATAACAGCTGGCTAGTTTATTGGGACATGATTCTGCCGCCAAATAAAACTCTGCTGAATTTGAAAAATGACTCCTCCTCTTGCATGACGTGAAATGACAGGTTGCAGGAGTAACAAGATTACAAAAGGTTTTATTGATCCCCTCTGAAGATGAATTCATAAAGCAAATTCCACACACATCTCAAGTTCACATCATTATTTTAAGCAAAGTTATGGCACCATTATTTTTTCTATAATTTCACCACAAAAAAATACTCTGACTGTGACTGTGGCCATGGTTTTATTTCTACAAATTACGAGGAGGTAAGTGTCTTGAATAGATAAAACTATAACATATCTATAATCTCAACATTCCCCAAAGAAACTAGAATTAGCCAGGCCAGTAAAATGTTATTTGTTCAGCTCGTGATTTTGGGTGCAAAATAAAATATACACTCCACTGACACATTGCCTGACACCAGCGTAAAATTCTGGCAGACAGAGCAGTCAAGGAAGCACGATTGGTTTCCCCTTTGGAAGCAACACAGTGGTAAACAACTGATGGCCATTATTAAAAGCAAAGCGTATAAGCCTGGTATGACAAACAGGTTTATGCATGGGCGAAGTCCATCGTGCCAGAGCCATCCATTCTGCGCTGTCTCTCGCTTTCTCTCTCTCAGTGCCTCAGATGTTTCGTCTCCTGTCCTTATATTTATCCCTGCTCTTAAAGGAACACTCCGCCCATTTTCAACCAGCTTTATATCATTAGAACATCAGTAGTATATCAGAAAAGTGTAAAATGTTTTGAAGTCTGTCATTTAATTTGACAGGTATTGAGTGTTAAAGTGTGGACCAGTGACATCACTGGTCCACACTAACTCAAATTAATAACTCATTAACTCAAATCAACTCTCAATAACTGTCAAACTAGATGAATAGTTTGACAGTTATTGAGAGTTGATTTGAGTTAATGAGTTATTAATTTGAGTTAGTGTGGACCAGTGATGTCACTGGTCCACACTTTAACACTCAATAACTGTCAAATTAAATGACAGACTTCAAAACCGTTTACACTTTTCTGATATACTACTGATGTTCTAATGATATAAAGCTGGTTGAAAATGGGCGGAGTGTTCCTTTAATGCTAATACATCTAGCTACATTTTAGTGCTGCTAAGTAATAGAAGAAGTACAATGAGTGGAGGCCTTTTAATGTTGCTAAAGCCAACATCAACGAGGGGTCGCCTTTGCCACCCACCCACACACACACACACACACACACACACCTTCGCTTCCCCACGACCCCACAGTGCAGGTCAACAGTGTTGCGGTTCGACAGTCCTCTTAGTTTCTCTCACAGTTCACTCCCTCGTTTCCAGATTCACTCACTATAGGCTGCTTCACACAAGGAGGCGCCACATAGAATCTTTGTCCAGCATTTTGTCCATTCTTGGTGAATGCCATCTTTAAGTACGTGGAGGACACCTTTCACAACCAAAATTCACAAACTGAAGTCATTGGATCAGTAGGCTTCACAGGCACAAAAGGGGGATGGCGCTTCATCTCTACTGTCTCAGTGGGACTGACCTGTGAGTCTTTGGGTATGGTCTAATTTTAAAATGTGACACTGTAAACCGATGGAGCCTCATCCTGTGTACACAAGAATTCACTCTGCTGCACTCGAGAAAAAAATGAACCTGGAGAGAGCCATCGAGATGCTTTCTTCCCTTCTCATATTTTGATGAATATATGGAAAATCCATTGTCTTCATCCACACTGTGTTTCATCAACGGCGACAAAGTTGGGGGTGAAAATAAAAAAAAGTGATTTTAGCAGAGACAAAAAAAAGTCTTCACATAAGCAAAGTGGGGAAAAAATAAAATAAAGAGAGCTATGTAGGATTTGATTACTAAACAAACCACTGACAAAAATAGCAAAGCATTTTTCAAACACAGCCCAAAGGGTATCTAAGTAATTATCTACACACTTGTGCCACATCTCATTCGATGCAACATCACAAAACTGAACTTAAATGAATAATCACTAGAGGTATAATCAAGGCTGACCATCCTTGATACAGTCCTCACCCTGTGAACTACTGAATAAACAAGCCTACTTTAAGACAAGTGGTTATTGGGTCATTTTGAAATAGAACAATTCACAGCTTTACAATGCCCTTTCCTTGGATAGCTGGTCGGGCACATCAATAATACTGTAGTTGAGGCATTTGGAACAATGACTTGATAGGACTACATACTGTGTGGCCAGTGAGCAGGAAATGAGTATCTAAGATGCCTGTCTCTATATCATTCCTTATTCCATTTTTAAACTTCCTGCTGTGATTCCTGCGTGTGAAAGAACTATACCTGTACCTATTCTAAATGTCAGCTTTCCAGAGTGGATACATTCTTTGCTTACATGTCACAGAGAACGAGCAAATAAGAAAACATACACAGAACCATTACTAAGGTGGTGAAGAAACAGTCAGGTGCATTTGAACACCTGGGGCATTGGCTCCTGCTGCTTCCTACAGCTGCTTCCCGACGGTATCCGGGGCCAGTTAATCAAACACTTTGAGTGCAGTGAACAGCAGGTTATTTGGAATGGGAGACCAGAAGAAGAAGGCACAAAGGGGTGCTTCAGAGGAGCCCATGCTAAGGGGAATTGTGCATCTATACAGTTGATCAATAACAGTATGAATAGGATCTGGTACATCATGTGTAACAGTAGTCTATATCTGGGATCCCTCCTTCTCTATAGCCTCGGTTGGTGCCATATCCTGCATTAGAAACATGGTTGGCACCTTTGTACAGGCCAGTGCCATTGGAGGGGAATATGGTGTGAATGATGTAATCCTCCCGTAGGGGTTTTGGCTGCAGCGGCTGGCAAGCTGGCATAGGTGTCATCTGGAACCCGGGACCTCGGATCTCCAAGATGGTATTGTCCTTCTTGGTGCCTGACTCAATGTAATCATCATAGGCCTTGCTTTTTCGGGCGCTGCTGCGAGTGTAGTGATCACGGGAAGACAAATGGCCAGTCCTATGCCCGTACCAACAGAAGATGCCCAATATAAGAACCAAAGAGACAATGGCTGTAGCCCCACCGATGATCCCTGCCAATGGCACTGCAGTAATTTGCTGTGAGCCTTCATCTTCCTTCTGGTTCCCGTCCACCGGGCTGAGGTCTGATGTTTCGGCTTTGGCGCACACCAGAGCCTCATCAGTGTCGGTGTCTCCAGATGTGGCTGCTTTGCTTCCTGAGCTTGCAGTCAGGGGCACCATGCAGATGATGTAGCTGGAACGTGGCTGCAGCGACGTGAGCAGGTACTCTCGGCGATCCCCCCTCACCAGTGTCTCAGTGATGGAGCCCATGGCGTTACTGGTTCCCAGTCGGAGCCAGCTCAGCCTGAAGGAGGAGCTAGGCTGGGCCACACTCCAGGTAACACGGATGCTATTGTGAGACAGAGGCTTCACGTTGAGGGCCAGGCTCTTCCCCACACCGCTGCTGCCAAGGGTGTAGTCTAAGCCAGAGTCAGGAAGCCCCATGCCGGGCCTCTTGGAGCGGAGGGTGAAGAGGGAGCCCTGCGGAGGGGAGAGGGTAGTGGAGCTATCAATCACTCCAGCTCCACCCACTCTGTCTCTGTTCCCTACTGTCCTCACCACCTCACATTCCTCCATCTGGTCGGTCAGGTCTTTCAAGGCCAGGTCTCGCACCCTGTCGGGCCCATGGCAGGTGAGTCCCCTGACCGTGATGGAGTTGCCGCGGGCATGCAGCCAGTCGTACAGCCAGCGCAGGTTGCAGCCACAGTGCCAGGGATTACCACGTACCAGCAACTGTCCCAGGTTGTCCAGGTCTCTGAAAAGTCCTCGAGGCAGGGTGGTCAGGTTGTTTCCAGATAAATCCAGCCTCTGTAGCCTGCGCATGCCATCTAAGGAACCACGAGGCATATGAGTGATGGCGTTGTCCTGCAGAGACAGACGCTGCAGGTGGGCGGTGGGCAGGTTGACGGGCGGGGTCTGGAGGGAGTTTCGGACCAGAGACAGCTCAGTCAGGTTGGCAAGGCGGGAGAATGTGTCGTCTGCGATGCGCTGGTTCGCCAAAAGGTTCCCATCCAGTACGAGACATCGAAGGGAGGAGAGGCCTCGGAAGGCATGGGTTGGGATGGTGGAGATACGGTTGTCATCCAGACGGAGCTCTTCCAGAGAGGCAGGCAGGCCTGAGGGAATACTGGACAGGTGGTTGCGTGAAAGGAAGAGCAAGCGCAACCGGGGGTTGTCAGCAAAGGCCTGGTCCTCGATGCTGACGGTGGAGATAGAGTTGTCATCCAAGTGAAGCTTCTCCAGCAAGGGCATCCGGGCCAGCGCGCTGCGAGGAATAGTACGGATGTTGTTGTCCTGCAAATGTAGTTCGCGGAGGGACGGTGGAAGGTGCACGGGGAATTCATCGAGTTCATTATCGTAGAGGTAGACGACACGGACAGTGAGCTGGTGCTCCAGGGAGGTGGGCAAACCCGGGTTGTTTATGTGGTTGTTCTGAAGGTAGAGGACAGAGGCAGAAGAAGGCAGTGATGGAATGGAGTTCAGGCCACGGTCATTACAGTAGATAAAGTCCTCGTCGCACCTGCATACAGATGGGCACACTATGTCCCGGTCTCCAATGTATCCTTGTATCGTGGCCGCAGCAAACTGCAGCATGTCAGTACGTAGTGTCAAGCAAAGAAAGGGCAGCAAGAGCCAAGCCCGCAGTTTAACGACACTGACAGGTGCCATGACGGTGAACATAACTGTTGTTCCTCTTTTCCACGTCTGGCTTGAATCCTCAAATCCTAACGGTGAGCTGAAATCCTGTAACCTCCACCCTGGAAAGAAACAGAGAAACACATTAGAGTCACCACCGAACTACAGATGCTATATGGTCACAGGTGACTAGATGTCGAAGGTAATTTCATGGCCTCGGAAATGTGATGTAGCAGAGGGCATTCTACATTAAATTACCAGTATTTTCACAATTATGTATCGTACTATTAGGGAGATGTGCATACTAGGGGCACCAAGGCACAATAATGAGCGGTACAGACAATACTAATTATTATTAGGTTAAATTAGTAACAATAATCTGTGTTTCACCTAAGAATATAAAATGAGAATTTGGACATAATTCTAGGTATAAAGCAGAGTGAAAAACCTCTGGAAGTGACACAAATGTAATCCTACTTTTTGAGTTATGACTTGTACATCATTTTTTAATTTAAGAACACTCTCAACTCTTAAATTAGAATGCTTGAGAGGTCCCCAAACTCCATTAGTTGTTGCCAGCAGATGGCTGCATGCATCACGCAGACAGAGGTGAAGATATCATTTACACATACTTTTTAATGGAGGAACTTTGTCTTTCACCACATCGCCATCATCATCATCACTTTATTGACAGACACAAGGTCCAATAAAAAAACACACAATACATATAATACAGGCAAACATCACAACAAGAACACTAGCCACTCAACAATACTACATGATGTTCAAGAGCTAAATTATGTTCAGGCAGTCAGGAGGAGACAGTTCACTCCTCTATACCTGGACACTCCTCTATTATTGAGTTGTATCTAATTCATAAAATACTAAAATAGGTATTGTGAAAACAATTTATAATAATAATAATAATAATAATAATAATAATAATAATAATAATAATAATAATAATAATATTTTTTATTGATCATGTCATAACTAATTAATTATTTGTATTTATTTGTAGTTGCCAAAATTGTGCTTGTTTATGACACCAGCACATCACATCTTGGTTGATATTGTTATCGGTTTTTGCTATTGATTTAGTATGAGATGTAATACCATTAAGTACAGGGTTGCAATGTCTTCATTTTTTGCAAACTTGTAATATGCAACACTCTATTGCAGCCTTGAAGAGCCTTGGCCATTAGTCAAACTATTAAGGCCCACACAACACCAAACATAGTGAGGGTATAATATTGATTTCCTTACAAATCCTCGAGTGATCTGTCAGAGCCAGTCGGCTTTCATGTAGATTACAGGATTCCCAGGAGTCTTAGTTAGACAGTATGATAATTAACAAAATGAATGACGAGTCCTTTGTGAGTCGAATTTGTCGAATCTATCTACACCAAATGTAATCTATGACTATGCCTATCTACCCATTATCTAAAAAATACAACAAATTTGTGAAAATAAATTGTGCAGCGTTGCTGATATTTTACTCAAGCCATTTGGATAACCCAATAATAAGCTAAGCCACACCCAACACTCCAACAGCTATTCAACAGTTGCAGGTTTGGGGTCAATTAATGTCATTATTATCCATTATTTGTCCATCCAAATGTTATCCTTTTTTTTTTTTAAGGATGAGGTTAGGCGCGCTTCTACCCAAGCAGCCCAGCAGGCTGGTCCGGTGCTCTCAGAAGAGTCTTCAATCTTTAAAGAGAGACTTCAGATAACTTGTCCAAAGTCATGACATGACTCTGATGAAGACGCACTTGGTGTCGAAACGTTAGTCAATAAAAGTATATTCTACACTTGATCCATGGCGCCATACTTTGGACAAGTTATCTGAAGTCTCTCCTCAAAGGTTATAATTGTTTTATACTATAATGTCTAACTTTGAAATCCTATTTAGACAATTTTCTAATGGGTTTTATGCACATATGGGTCATGATCACAAGATATTTCCACCAAAAACAACATAGCATTACATTTGCAGCTTGGCATTGACCTTATTTGTGCATACTGAATCCCTTTTAGCCTCTTCACTTCAATTTAGAAATATCACGCGCTATGCGTGCTCATTTCTAGCGTGTCACTCGCTCACTTGCTCGTCTCAACTCAGTTGTTGCAATTGTGCACCGCGCACCACGACCCCTTGCCTTATTATAGTAGTGAGATGTGGGGTGTGATATTTAGTTAAATGTCAATTTGATATTTTTCCACATACTACACCAATCAGGCACTAGGGCTCTATTCTCCCCCTGGCCTTAAATTTGCGTTGATGGCTTGGCGCAGCGTTATTAGTGGGCGTGGTCACGTGCATTCACGCCTTTTTAAGCGTAGAATTATTCACAAGTGTTGGATTGGTGATCTCCAGTAAACCAATCACATTATTCCCTTCCAAGCTCCGATCCGCGGAGCGACTCCAGTCTGGTCAGAATAGCCAGAGAGTGAGAGAGAGGGTGAGAGAGAGTGAGAGAGAGAGAGACAGAGAGAGAGAACGAGAGAGAGAGGGGGGAGAGAGAGACAGAGAGAGTGAGAGAGAGCGAGAGAGGGTGAGAGAGAGTGAGAGAGAGACAGAGAGAGAGAGCGAGAGAGAGAGGGGGGAGAGAGAGAGAGAGAGGGAGAAGTCTGCATGCAGACACAACTGAGAGTTGCTTTGGAAAGGAGCTCGCACTGCATCGTCAATACACGTTCGCTAATAAAACTGTTTTGCCGGCTGGGAGGCTCAAACTGTCAATAGCGTCTGGCAACATGGAAATAACTATATATTTAGCTGATTGATGGATAGTTTCCCATTCAGTCCCTCTGTTTTGGCCACTTCTTCCTTTCACTTTTGGGACATGGAAGAATTGTCTCCAGCACAGCGCTGTTGATGAGACGAGAGAGGGGGAATCCTCGTGCTGTCACCATGGAGGTGCGGAATAAGGCCTGGTTTTGAAAAGCGTTAACCGCAAAATTAACGCCCGTTGGGAAGATCACTTTAGGCTGGTATTTATGGCCTATTCTGGCACTGTACCACGCCTCTTCAGCGTAAAGCGCATTTCAGGATGTAAAAACATGACGGTATCCTCCTGAGTCAGCGGTAGGCAGGCGTAAAGCATGTTCTTTTTTGCCTTTAAGGCCAGTTTAGCGCCTAAGACCAGGGGGAGAATAGAGCCCTATGTCTAATAAATCTCTAATCAAAATATAAATTACAAGTGTGGAAGGAGGTGACAAATTAAGACAATGTTAATGTTTAGAGGGCAAGATGACATTAATGGAAAATATGTTTTAGTTTGGCTGCAGTGAAGTCTGTTTGCTGATTACTACTTTGTACCCTACTCCTAAACAGCGAGACAAAGAAAAATGGTGTTTTCAAAGCTGGGAAGTGAGATGTTTTGCAAAGCTGTGAAAACAGATTGTACCCCCTTGAGGTGGCAGAGGGACAAGGGTGTGCCTGACCAAACAATTCTTCTTTCCCTGCTGTCATAGTGTAGTATGTGTAGTAGTAGTAGAGTAGAGTAGCACGTTTGTGATAGATTTATTGGCGAGGCATCACATTGCTATCCATACCATCCTAGGTTTACCGCAGAGTCTTGCTGGGCAGAATTAAGATGACGATTGACACCAAATTGAGGCAGGAACAGGCAGGCTTCAGGGAAGCGAGAAGGTGCACTGACCAGATCTTTACAGTAAGGAGCAATGCATGGAGTGGAACAATCCATTACAGATCAATTACATTGACTTCCAGAAAGCTTTTTACAGCTTACATCGAAGATCATGCAATCCCATGGAATTCCTCCAAAGATGACAGCATTAATAAGGATGTTTTATCATCAATTTGAGTGTAGTCTCATCGTAAATGGCAACCTCACTGAATGCTTCCCCGTGGGATCTGGTGCACGCCAAAACCCAAGTGATGTACATAAATTCAAAACCACATGCACCAATCACTGTGGATGGTATTTCTCTCAATTATGGCGAGGGGTTTACAGATTTAGGAAGTCTTCTCAGTAAGGACAATGCATGCAGCAAATACATCATCATAAGGCTTGGGAAAAAACCACATGGAAGTCAAAGCAGTACAGCCTAAAAACCAAGATCTGACTGTATAACAGCAATGTTAAATCAGAGCTGCTGCACGGCTCAGAATGCTGGCTAGTAGTTGACATGAAAAAGATCAATGCATTCCACAATGGATGTCTCCGGAAGATATGTTGCATCTTTCGGCCAGAAAATATCTCCAATGAGTACCAAAACAAAAATAGCGCTTGCGCATCAGTTTGCGCATGCCTTAAGGCATGGGAAGATAGCAGTCCGCCTTGCGCCGTCCACCAGGTGTTCTGCCGAGTGTTGCTCCCCCGCCCAGCAGCAAAAAAAAGCATCCCCACCTCACCGGGAGCTTACTTGTAATGATTTATACAGAAATGTAACTGTTTAAAAGTGATATAATTGTCTGGTAGACGTGACCTCCCTGATTGCTAAGTTAAAATAGCCCCGAATTATGTTGGGGATGCAATTCTCGGCGGGGTGCGCAAACGTTCACAACACGTGTCGCAAGCGCAAATTAGAGCCGTCCCAAAATCATCTGCGCCCCAAAATGCCTGCGCAAACGGGATTTAGGCGGTCTTAACTACCACAATTATTCACAGGCATGGCCAGGCAAGGCTGGGCATTACGTCAATCAAAACCAATCAGATTCCCGTCTTGTAGGCTAATGTCTGTTTGTGCGAGGCATGCAATATGCTGTAATTCTCTCCATGCATAATAGAGTGTACTCACTCGTGCGAGGACAGAGGGAGCTTATTGACAGATCGTCTGTGGTGCCAACGACCCTTCGGGTTATGAAGGTAAATAGCCTATGTCCATTGTCCAACACGTTTTCTCAATTAATTTCCCTCTTTGCGATGTGATAAAAGTTTCTCAGTGAGTTATAGTTGATTGCCTCACTGAATTATCTGCTAATACCCAATTTTAGCAGCATAATTCGATGCCTTTGCGTGACAAGGCTGTGCTTAATGACATATCCAAAAGGAATTCCACTTTTCACTGCGCAAATACCTCTCTGCGCCGGGAGCGCAGCCGTAATCTCCGTGCAGCGCACCCAGCGGCGCAGAGAGGTATTTGCACGTAAGAGGTCCTTTTCAAAGCTCTTAGCGCAAAGTAATTGCGCGCTGCTGACGATAGCATAATGCCATCTATCACCACATTTTAGCGCTGCTTTGGCTTGTGGCAGCCAATGCCCAGTACAATTATCACAGGCATGGGCTTGTGTCCGTCCCCAATTTGCATTGCATTAAATGAGCGCAAATGCAAAATTTGCGTTTTTGGGAAGATATAGGCCAAACTGTCACAATGATGTGCTGGAAACCAACATCGGCGGCTTCAATGGCTCGGACACAGGCCTGGCTCCAGGATGAAGTAATTGAGGGAGCAGTTAAAAAATAAATGGCTATACCAGTTTTTCCCTCGCCAAAATTTGCCCTAACTTAGGAGCAGTATTGTACCCCCTTCCAGACAAGCTAGGATGACATGGATAGTGCCAATGGATTCCGGGTGGTAAACTCCATCTAAGGCTAAATACCGGCAAAAGAGAGATGTGTCAATGGATTCCTTAGGTCTTCTAGTTATATGATCCCAGTATCTTCACTGTAGCTTTAAAAATGAGCCTGCTATAGCCTCTGAAAGACAGCAATGTCGCACCACGAGAAGTAGATGAGCAGTTCAATTGGGGGGGTGCAGAAAATACAACTGAGGCGGCAAAGCCCCCACTCGCACCTGTGGAGAACTGTGACCTCGCAACTGAAAAAGGCTAACGTAACTTGGGGCAAGGCACAACATGCTGCACAGGATAGGACCAGATTGAAGCAGATAGTCACAGCCTTATGTTCCACAGGGAATGAAGAGGATTAAGTAAGATACATATTAAATTTTGTAGTAATCCAAAGCATTTTGTGCTCTTTTCTCCTGTTCTCTTCACATAAACGTATGTCTACAGTATAGGCTATCTAACCTGGACAGGGTAGATTGCTACAGATAGTATGCATCACTGACAACCTGTTCTCCAACTAATTGTACTGCCTCAGGCAGTGAGATCTGACGTAAATATCAGATCACGAGTGAAGCAGGAAGGACAGGCGAAAATGAAAATGAAAGAAAAACATATGGATTCACTCACAACGTGCATCTAAATCAATGTGCACTTTGTTTGTTGTGTTCTTTTATCTTTCTATTTTACTTTTTATACATTATTTTCTCAATTCTCTTGTCACAGTAAAGCGGCATCAATGCACTTTGAGGGGAGTTGAAGAGGGAAATATCTGTGAAGTATTACCCAAATAAAAAAATTAAACAATTTGCAGTTTAATATTAACTAAAACATTTGTTGAGAAGCAAACACCGACTAAGGCGGCTACACATCACGCTATAAATGTTTGTTGTGTGTGTGTGTGTGTGTGTGTGTGTGTGTGTGTGTGTGTGTGTGTGTGTGTGTGTGTGTGTGTGTGTGTGTGTGTGTGTGTGTGTGTGTGCGTGTGTGCGTGCGTGCGTGCGTGCGTGCAGCCGAGTACAGCACTGAAGAACGAATAACTCTGGAATCTCAGGAGCTGCACCGACGGGTCTCTTGAACAGTATTTGGGTCAGCCCTTTTAACAGCAAGATAGATGCACAGTGTGAGATTCATGATGTGTTGCAGGGAGCCAGACAGATTTGTGGAGCACTGAGTTGTGATTCTTTGGATTAAGCGGGTGTTAGAAGAAAGAATGGCAGGCAAACAGATAAAGTTTTAAGACATTTCAGTTTTACTGACCCAAGGTTACTCATTCATTTCCCCTATAAGGGCTTGTGTGTGTAATCCCAATTCAAACTGCATCATTCATACACGAGGGATGGCAATGTAAGTATAGGGATGCACGATATATCGGCAATCATATCGGTATCGGGTGATGTTAGTCATTTTTTTATATATCGGTATTCGGTATCGATCCAATGAGCAAAATAGCACCAATTGGTTATCGTATCGCCAAAAAATTTGATATTAAGAGGAATGGATGCGGTAACTCTATGATTTACGGGCTTTTCCAAATGTTTTGGAAATAAAGAAAAGTCAGTAGGCACATCCAACGTCAAAAAGGGCAGCTGCAGAGCCGAAAATGAACAGACTACAAAAATGAATAAAAACAGCTCACACACGCAGGGCTCCAGTTTCACTGTTTTATTGCACCAAAAGTCATGTGTGCCGTTTGGAGCAGCAAGGTGTCTGCTCCAAACTGTCTGATGAAGGAGCTTGACACTCGAAACATTGCTTTGACATGTGGTGCAATAAAACAGTGAAACTGGAGCCCTGCAGTGTGCCAACTGTTTTTATTCATTTTTTAAAATAAAGGAAGACATTACTTTTTCAAACTCACAATGTAAACAACACATTGTGAGTTTGAAAAGGTAATGGGCTCTATCGTTGCATCGGCCTATGAACTGCGCTCAACGCCAGACGCAGCGCAGATTAGTGGGCGTGGACCAGCGCACTTGATATTTTGGTATCGGCACTACACGCAGCATTAAGCATTACAACCACGCCTTTTAAGCGTAAAATTATGCACTATCTGCTCATTGGGTAAGTGCAGTAAACGAATCACATGCTTCACTTTTCAGCTCCAATTCCACGGAGCGATCCAGTCCAGGTTCAGGAAAGCCGAGGGCTCTGATCTCTCCCCCCCCCCTTTTATCCCCTCTGTTTGTCTGGCTATTATTCCATATTATTCTCAAACCAATCTAACTGCAGTTTAAATACTGCAAGCATGTAAATACGCTACACTATAGCAAGATCAAAGTGAAAAGAATGTTCTAAACGCATCAGCTAGAAAAATATAGCCTATGCCTATATGATGAGATTAATTAGATTGGTGAAAGTTTGTCCAGAATGATATAGTTTTCTCTCCCCTGCTGCACAGGTAGGATGATGCACATAAATATAGCCTACATTATGTAAAGTCATTGCAGAAATGTGTTTTTATTGTAAAACTAAATGTGAAGTAGGGCCAATTTATTGGAGCAGACATCACAGTATAGCACATGACAGTAGATGCGCGTTACGCTGTCACTTATCTAAATCACATTAAATCGACGAGGGATATATATAGGCCCAGGATGACATATATGTTTCACATAGGGTTGTGTTTGGATTTCCGATTTTATTTTGTCCAATATTGAAATGTTCTACAATAGCATGTTGTAGGAACATTACACATTATTTACATCTATTTCGATGTACCTTTCTATCTATTTAGGCTCATTTCGATGCGATTTATTATCCAAATGTATTAGCCCAATGCATGCTGGGAGATTTCACATGTCTGGCTGTTGCAGGGAAGCCGCAGTGAATGTTTGCCCAGAATGATCTCGTTTTCACTCGCCTTCACTGCACAGGTAGGATGATGCAATAGCCTCTGAATGTCACGGGCTCAAAACTGTCATGTTAGAAAAAACTGTCATGTTGTTATAGCCTACTATGTACGGTAGAACAACTTATTTTTTCTGAGAGAGAGAGAGAACCGGCAAACTTTTTTTCAAGCAGTCATATTGTGTCAGACTGATGAGCAAGAGAGAGGGAGTGACACAGAGAGAAGGGACAGAGGAAAGGGCAGAGGAGCGCTCCGCGCAACCAGCGTACTGAATAGGCCTGGTTTTCAAAAGCCCTAAATTAACGCCAGGTAGGAAGATATCATTAGGCCGGTATTTAAGGCCGAAACGCCCATTCTCGCCGATTCTGGGACTGCGCCACGCCCAGTTCGCCTAAAGCGCATTTCGGGGCCTAAAGCCATGTTGATATCTTCCCCGAGACAGGCGCAAGGCACGTTTTTTTGCGTGTAAGGCCAGTTTTTGCGCTGAAGGCCTGTGGGAGAATAGGGCCCAATGTGTTTTCAGTATATAGAAAATTTGATTATCATAGCAAGTTGGTTTTATACAGATCTTATCAGGTAAATATCGGTTATATTCGGCCATAACAGCAATGTTAATATCGGTTATCGGTATCGGCCACAATTTTCATATCGGTGCATCCCTAGTGTAAGGTTAAGTGTTATTATGTCTGTGTATGTGAATGTGCTGTGTAAGTACTGTATGCATGTCTGTCTGGGTGCTATCACATTGCAAACATTAACCCATGTGTGGGGAATATATATGGCTGCAGTGTACGTTTCAGCTATCTGTAGTGAGGAATGTGGGGTTACAGAGGGGGCAGGGAGGGAGAGAGCACTGTGGAAATGTGTTAGCCAGACTGCCAGCCGCCTCAGGCAGCGTACAGTACACACAACACCACACTCCAATACTGGAACCTGAGCTACGCCTCAGGCAGCGTACAGTACACACAACACCACACTCCAATACTGGAACCTGAGCTACGCCTCAGGCAGCGTACAGTACACACAACACCACACTCCAATACTGAAACCTGAGCTACGCCTCAGACAGCGTACAGTACACACAACACCACACTCCAATACTGGAACCTGAGCTACGCCTCAGGCAGCGTACAGTACACACAACACCACACTCCAATACTGGAACCTGAGCTACGCCTCAAGCAGCATACAGTACACACAACACCACACTCCAATACTGGAACCTGAGCTACGCCTCAAGCAGCATACAGTACACACAACACCACACTCCAATACTGGAACCTGAGCTACGCCTCAGGCAGCGTACAGTACACACAACACCACACTCCAATACTGGAACCTGAGCTACGCCTCAGACAGCGTACAGTACACACAACACCACACTCCAATACTGGAACCTGAGCTACGCCTCAGGCAGCGTACAGTACACACAACACCACACTCCAATAGTGGAACCTGAGCTACGCCTCAGGCAGCGTACAGTACACACAACACCACACTCCAATACTGGAACCTGAGCTACGCCTCAAGCAGCATACAGTACACACAACACCACACTCCAATACTGGAACCTGAGCTACGCCTCAAGCAGCATACAGTACATACAACACCACACTCCAATACTGGAACCTGAGCTACGCCTCAGGCAGCGTACAGTACACACAACACCACACTCCAATACTGGAACCTGAGCTACGCCTCAGACAGCGTACAGTACACACAACACCACACTCCAATACTGGAACCTGAGCTACGCCTCAGGCAGCGTACAGTACACACAACACCACACTCCAATAGTGGAACCTGAGCTACGCCTCAGGCAGCGTACAGTACACACAACACCACACTCCAATAGTGGAACCTGAGCTAAGCCTCAGGCAGCGTACAGTACACACAACACCACACTCCAATAGTGGAACCTGAGCTACGCCTCAGGCAGCGTACAGTACACACAACACCACACTCCAATAGTGGAACCTGAGCTACGCCTCAGGCAGCCTACAGTACACACAACACCACACTCCAATAGTGGAACCTGAGCTACGCCTCAGGCAGCCTACAGTACACACAACACCACACTCCAATAGTGGAACCTGAGCTACGCCTCAGACAGCCTACAGTACACACAACACCACACTCCAATACTGGAACCTGAGCTACGCCTCAGGCAGCGTACAGTACACACAACACCACACTCCAATACTGGAAGCTGAGCTACGCCTCAGGCAGCATACAGTACACACAACACCACACTCCAATACTGAAACCTGAGCTACGCCTCAGACAGCGTACAGTACACACAACACCACACTCCAATACTGGAACCTGAGCTACGCCTCAAGCAGCATACAGTACACACAACACCACACTCCAATAGTGGAACCTGAGCTACGCCTCAGGCAGCGTACAGTACACACAACACCACACTCCAATACTGGAACCTGAGCTACGCCTCAGGCAGCGTACAGTACACACAACACCACACTCCAATACTGGAACCTGAGCTACGCCTCAGGCAGCGTACAGTACACACAACACCACACTCCAATACTGGAACCTGAGCTACGCCTCAGGCAGCGTACAGTACACACAACACCACACTCCAATAGTGGAACCTGAGCTACGCCTCAGGCAGCGTACAGTACACACAACACCACACTCCAATACTGGAACCTGAGCTACGCCTCAAGCAGCGTACAGTACACACAACACCACACTCCAATACTGGAACCTGAGCTACACCTCAAGCAGTGTACAGTACACACAACACCACACTCCAATACTGGAACCTGAGCTATGCCTCAGGCAGCGTACAGTACACACAACACCACGCTCCAATACTGGAACCTGAGCTACGGGAGCAGGACTAGCCATGGACTGGATCGATTTACGTGGAAAGATGGAGAAGGAGAGAGAGAGCGACAGAGAGCAGCTTTGAACAAGACCATAATGACTGCTGTCTCCCCATTATGTCCTCTGCAGAAGGAGAGGATGTGCAAAGGGGGCTGCTCTTCCAAATCCATTTCACTGATGTTAGTGAGAAGATAATAGCGCCCCATGGCTTATCTTACAGGCCATGTCCATGAATCGTATTTTAGATTCACAGATTGGGGATGCAGAAAGGATGATGTAAAACAGAGATGGTATGGTGGTGATGGAAATAAATCTAGGGGTCTGGGATGGAATTTCTGGACGATTTATTATTTTGTGCAATTGTAGATGTTGTTGTACCACAGATACATTAGGTTGGCATTTTCTTTGTGTGCATGTGTATTTGCAGTAAATTGTACCTGCATAAAGCAAAGGCCAAAAGTCTTTATTGTTAAGGTTGTAATCACCAAGAGTGAACTCTGACCAACTCTGACTGTCTCACACTCATTTTGCTCACGAACTCTGTACAACATTCTGGACTCACTGTTTACATGCACCACTGAACAGTCACTAACTCTGATGCCTTTATAGAATAATGTATTTATTTATTGTATCTATTTATTATTTGGGCCGATGCACTTTACCTTGGTGTTTCACTGTACGTCTCAGGGAGATGCTTGTCTATATCTCGTTGTTGGAGTAATTTAACAATGACAATAAATATACTTGAACTTGAACTTGAGTGATGCGAATATACAGCACGAAATTGCGATGCAAATTTTGACCCACCTGTCAATCACAGCAACAGATGTGTAGGCTACACGTCGGACACAAATTTCTAAAAAATCAACCGAAAAAATAAACACTGCAATAACGCTCAGCGAAACTTCGCCGTTGGTATGCATGGTTGCATTTCAATCATGAGAGACCAGTGGGTAAAAATTGACAAGCGAGCTTTATTCACAAATGCAGGACACCGTACCCAGACTGTACCCAGACCTGAGTTTTATGTGTGTGTAGTCATGTTTATAGTCATGTCGGGGGACTCAATACAGATAAGTTGATTTATTCTATTATGCAAACCCAATGAGTCCTCTATACATTTTTAGCTCTTCTTGCAACTGCTGCGCCTGTTGCCTAATGCACTTTTTATACTCTCTTTTTTAAAGTTTTGTTGTGATGCTTTTAAATGTCCATTTTATTCTCTTCTTTTATTCTTTTATTTCCTGTCATCCATTTTATGTGAAGCACTTTGAATTGCCTCTGTGTATGAAATGTGCTATACAAATAAACTTGACTTGACTTGACAAATGGCATGGCAACTAATTCTTTGGCATGGCAACTAATTATTTGGCGTAATGACTCCGTGGTAAGATGCCTCTCTTCTTGTGGTGAGAGAGGAGGGCAGACTGCTAGACTGCCAGTCTAGAATAGAGAATCCCCCATAGCCTCAGCAGCGACGTCATAACCAACGTCATATTGACAGGGGCTGATTGGCTATTGAGGATGGGGTGATGAGTCAGGAGACACACGTCATAACGGATGTCACGCTGCCAGGAGACACGCGTCATAACGACGTCACACTTGGCTTACACTTGACTTATGCTGACAGCTGATGCCTATTGTGATCTGAGGTAACATGGCTGGTCCTCATCTGGAAACTAGGTCGAGACCAACATTGACTGATATAGGTTAGAAAAATATTATTGACGTGCAAATTAATAGCACGATAAAAACGCTCCCGGTGTGTAAGGACCTTTAGCCATTGCCATATTGATGCTAATGATTAGGCCAAAACACTCATCCACTTATTCAATTATTATTTTGTGGTGTCCGGTTTTGATGGTGTTGAATGATAAACCCTAGACAAAAACGAGAGCCAAATGCTTATAAACCATAATCACATTAAAACCGGGCACTGTAACAATACAGATACAAGGGATGGAGCGCTTTATGTAATCTGCAGTTTGGTAAGTGAATTCAACGTGATGTATAGCACTGCAGCAGCACTATAAAATGTTTCATACAGCACTATAACAGGTTCATCTACCCAGCATTAAAGGTTTCATCTGCAGCACTACAGCGTGCTCTGTCTTGTCACTAGTCTAATTCCCTGTCTGCGCCCCTGCAGCTGCGATGGCCCTGAATGCTTCTGGCTCAATGTTTCTTCTTCAAGAAACACAGATTCTACGGGAGGGAAATCCTCTGAGCATTCACAGAGGAGGAGCCACAGCTGCTTGCAGCAAACTGCTGATGCACTGTGTGCAAAGGTACAACGAAACAAATGGTACACGTTGCTGATAGGGTTGGGAAGGTTACATGCTAAATCAAATCAAATAGCAATAACCTGTAGGGTGTCATCAATACTGTAAGGTGATCCATTGGGTTTCTCATTAATATAATCTGATTGCATTCAATCATCTTTACAAACTGAATTTTAGATTGCTTCATCATCAAGTTTTGCAAAATTAGGTTTGGATCTACAACCTGACGATCCCCCCCCCATTGAAAAAGGTTTGAGTAAACCACCAAGTGAACCCTTTTTTCCCCACATCATTTTTCTCCCCCCCCCATTTTCTCCCCAATTGTACATGGCCAATTCTCCCCACTGTCCCGGTCGTTGCTGCACCCCCTCTGCCAATCTGGGGAGAGTTGTAGACTAGCACATGTCTGGGGAGAGTTGTAGACTAGCACATGTCTGGGGAGAGTTGTAGACTAGCACATGTCTGGGGAGAGTTGTAGACTAGCACATGCAGACTTGCACCCCCCCCCCCCCCTGAAATGCAGAATGGCGCTGAAACTTGGCATGGAGGTCAAGTGTGTGAAGGTGTGTGTTTGTGTTCATGCCAATTATTGGCTAAGGGGGGGAGGGGGTTTCGAAATGTAGGGTGGCGCGGAGGCGGGGTCAGTAGGGTGGCCTGCCCCTGCCATCCTGCAGTTGTCACAGGCAGCTATTGCGAATTCCTGCATGCTTGTTTCTAAGTTATCGTCATTCTGATTACTGTGTTTTTTCACTGTAATAAATTACAATTATCTTTCAAATTACTGTCACATCCTCAAGATGGTGATCCCCCGGCTGTGGTCGCTGATTGCCTAATGCCATCCATATGCCTGTCTACATGCTCACATGATTTTCCAACTCACACATGTATTGGACCTCCTCCATGGCGCTACAGAATATTTGACCGAAATATCTCTGTTTTGACGTTTGATGTTAGATTATTTGAGAGTAAACACTGATATTTAATGGAAGATTTGGTGTTATGCCATTTTACGCTCCAGTTTCTTGGTCTTGGTGGTTGTTACAGTGAGGTTTGACAAGCTTGGCAGACTATTCTGCGAATACAGTTAGGATCTGTCAATCTATATCAGTGGCTATATTACATGATTTGATCACCACATCACTTGCTTCTTAAATCATATTTGGCACTCATTTTAATTTTACAGTTTTTAGCAATGTCAGCGCTACATTAACCGGATAATTCGGATTTTTGGGACCCTAGCCCTATTTGCTATACCTATTATGATGTTGATTGGTAGATTTCTCAGCACAATCCATGCTGTTCCTCATACTAGCTCCAGATAGTTAGCCACAAACCAATACAAAGTCAATGGGGTCACGCTCCTGTCTGTGCAAGCAAGCTGACTGAGGCTCACTGAAAGTTACTCCACAGTGCACACACACACACACACACACACAAACACACACACACACACACACACACACACACACACACACACACACACACACACACACACACACACACAGTGCACACAAAGTCAATTTCAGTGAGCCTCAGTCAGCTTGCACAGACTGCATTGACCTTACTGGTTTGTGGCTAACTATCTTGAGCTAGTATAAGGAGCAGCATGTATTGTCCTGAAAAAGGAATCTACCAATCAACATCATCATTGGTGTAGCAAATAGGGCTAGGGTTTCAAAAATTCGAACTATCCCTTTAATCTAGAGAGAAATTGTTTATTTTCAATGAGAGACGCGCTTCTCCGGTTGGAGAAAATGTATTTGACTATTTTAGACCGGACTCATTAAGGCAAATGTATCTTCTGGTTTTGATACAGTACATGTTGTGTATTCCTTAGCAGACATATAGAGGCTGGTTAGCTCAGATGATAAAAACCCGAATTCAACCCTGAAAAACTGCAATATAAATACACAGGCGTGGGAGGCAGGCAGCTGACTCACAAGGCAACACTGCACTTTGAAGATGAAAGAATAACCTCCACATGTGAAAAACAACAGATGAGAAAGAACCAGCAACATCACTGAGACTATATGGACTAATACTGCCCGTCCCTCAGTTACATCGGTGACACCTATACCGCGCTTTCAGGTGATGTAACACATCCTCTGGTAGGAGGTCCATCTGGAGGTCCTCAGATCCTACAGTACACACTAAAACAATAAACATACCACTTGAGTGAGAACGGGTCATCTCACCACTGATACATCTGACCGACTTCGTGCATTGGTAATGTCACTTATGGGGCGATCTGTAGTATCTGTTCAGCTCATATTTAATAAAACTGTAATTGTTTTGTATTATTATTTGTATTCACTCTTATTCAAGGTTGTGCAAGTCAGATGATATAGTGGCCGTTTTTCATCCTAAAATACAATGCTAAGTTGCTAACAGAAAGTAAAAATTCCTTCCACTTTGTGAATAACTGAAATTGGGTTTTTGTGGTTTGGTCCAGACTGCAGCCTCTGGCGGACGGGTGTCAGTATGTTGGCATTATGATTCATTGTCCTGCATGCCAAGAACGGAACATTCAGTGCAGTTGAGGGGGAAAAAGTGAACATCCTACACAGTTATATTTCTCATATTCATGTAGTTTGTAGTAGTTTGTATTACATGGCATTGCTGATGTGATCATGATCATATTAAACAAACTATAACTTCTAACTCTATTTAACAAAACTATTTTTTCACTTAGGGAGAGTTCTGCTTTAGCTCATCTTCTCGCAGCTTCATCCAGCTTCCTCAACACTCTGAATATTCATGAATACCGTCCAATCAGTCCTCGGGCACAGGAATAACACATTTCAAAGCAAAATTCTCATCCTATGCCCATTTCACCAAAATAGTGGGAAGGGGGAGATGCAAATTAATAAGTCAAAATCCACAGTTGTGTATTCAAGACGGCATTGGCTGGATATTGGCTGAACTGTTAGTTTTGAGCCTACAGTGAGTTTAACTGGATGTGTGTATGTTGGTGCCATAATAGACCCATGCTGCTTCTCCCTCATCTCCAGTATCCACATCTCAATTTACATATCAAATGCTGGGTTTCAAAAATTGCTTGTGCACGCCTCCATTCACATTGTCCACTTTGCATTATGCTGATGTGTGAGGAGGACTCATTTAAATTCACACTGGTTAAAAAAAGAGCAGCTTTGTGTATAATTTCCCTGTCATGGGATTGCTTCTCCATAGCTTCTGTCATAGCATAGCTTCTCCATAGCTTCTGTCATAGCATAGCTTCTCCATAGCTTCTGTCATAGCATAGCTTCTCCATAGCTTCTGTCATAGCATAGCTTCTCCATAGCTTCTGTCATAGCATAGCTTCTCCATAGGGAACAATGATTGAGACAGTTTGTGACCGTCTCTCACATTCTTCGTAGCCCTTCTGTTTAATCACACCTCCCTGTTTTCACAGCCATCTCCTCCTCTTCCCTGCCTCTTGCCTGTCACCCGTTTCTCTGTCTCACTGACACGATGCATCAAATGAACAACAAGAAAATCTGGACCCAATATGCCGCCGACCAAATTCACTCTTTTTCTCAGCCTCCTCTTTCTATGATTTTTTTCCTGTTTCTTTTTCTGCATAGTCCTCTGCATTCGGTTTGTAGCAGCACAGGATCATCTTTCTCTCTCTCTCTCTCTCTCTCTCTCTCTCTCTCTCTCTCTCTCTCTCTCCCCCTCTTATCTACAGCAATGTTCCCTTTAATCCAATTTTAGAGTCTCTACATCTTTCTTTTTTTCTTCTTTTTTCCCCGATTTTTTATCCCATTTTATCCCCCATTAGTGCTCATTTGATTTCTCAATCCTGGTTGCTACTCCATCCTCTGACGATCTGGGGAGAGCCGAGACTGGCTCCATGCTTCCTCCGAGACATGGGCAGTTAGTCAGCCGCTTCTTTTCACCTGACAGAGGAAGCTTCACCGGTAGGACATAGCACGTGGGAGGTTCACGCTATTCCAACGAGTTCCCCTCCCTCTGAACAGGCGCCCTTAACGACCAGAGGAGGAACCACACTAGCAACCAGGATATTGCATGTTTTTGTGAAGGGGGTTCCTATATGAAGGAAACCCCCGGGAGGCACGGGGAGAACATGCAAACTCCACACAGAAAGGCCCTTTTGCCGACCCCACCCGGGCGGTGGGCACTCGAGGACATGCGGACGGGCACGCATTCCTTCAGCGTTCACCTCGTCCCCAGGTGGGAATCGAACCCACGACCTTCGAGCTGTGAGGCGATAGTGCTTACCACTGCACCACCGTACCTCCAGAGTCTCTACATCTTAAAAAAAGGAAACCTAAAGGAAAAAAGAATTAATTACTATCCTTATATGCAATGTTATAATTAAAAAGACAAATTGGGGTAACCACCTATTATGTGATAGATTTGTGGTTGTGGTCGAGACAGCACCAGTTTAATGCACTTTAATGCACTAATCTTTAGTTGATAAAGAAGTAAATATTGTATCTTGCCCCTGCTTTGTCATACACCGAGCTGTATCTGTTTATCTTGCACAATATGTGAAACTTCAGCGTGTTCATGGATACGGCTCGCCTCCTATGGAGCCCCAGTGTTCAGTGACTTTCACTTTGCAGTGTGTGTGTGTGTGTGTGGGTTTTCCCATTGAAAATGTCTGAAAAATTGAATCTGTGGGAGTGTTGGGATCTGAAGTATAAGTTGCTTTGAATGTGAATCCACGTGACCTCCATCTTGCATCTAACATCTGGTCGGACTGCAGGAGAGAATATATTTTGCCTCATTTAGAAGATAAATAAAAGGATATATTAAAAAACAACATATTAAGGTTTAGAGTTTAATTTTTTGCTCTGTTTTTCAGTTCACCTCCAAAACTGAATCATGCCTAATATTTCTGGCAACCAGCAAATTATGTCTGAATCTTGACAGCAAAGAAAAAATTAAAATCCTGCCCTTGTCAACCACTGTCTACAGCCTTTGATATCAGAAAATGGATTGGAAAATGACTCGGTCCACATCAAAGCACTGACAGAGGAGGGTTTTTTGTTAGTGGGTGTCGGCTTTTAATTTAGGGCTATCTTTACTGATTGCTTTGTTTGGCCTCCTGCCAAATGAGGGGAAATAAGGGGGGGTAGTTGGGTTTTATAGCGCACTGTAAACCATTGATATGTGTTAGTTTGTATAATGGACTTTTTCTCTTAGATCACTACATTCTAAGGTGTTTTGGCTATAGCTTTAAAGTCTATTAGATTTAAACTTGAACTTTTACAGATGTACAAACTGGGTTTTTTCATCTCAATATCCTCATAAGACAAAATGCAAAAAGGATGACTTACGGGACTTATCTCACTTTAAAGCAGTAATGACTTTGTGCATCGCATCTGCGTAGTTACTGCTTTATAGCCTTTGATCCCAACACAAAGGTTCATTAAGTTAGATCCAAAGTTCCAGCTGTTCACAGGAGGACGGCTGCCTGTGACATGTGACCAATTAAATGAGCAAGCAACCACAGCACAAATCAGCCACAGTGCAGAATGAGGAGGGGAATTATTAAGTTAGAAGTGACAACTGCCACACAACACCACCCATAACATGTAGGAGCTGCACAGGAGACACCTGAAATAATAATAAAAACAGAGGATATACTCTTCTTTATCGTTTAAAATAGGCTGGATTTTTTTTGAATAAAAATGATGCTAAATACTATACTAAATATTTCAGATGCACAGACAGATGAGCAATAAATAAATAAACCAACAGTATTAGCCTACTTTTTGAAGTGGGGTTGGCAGGTAAGGATGTGCTGCCGCACCATTTGCACCTTATTTCCAGCACTGTTCCTTTAAAGAGCGTTGACTGTGTCTCCCCCGGCTTTTGGCGTGGCTCATTCCTTCTACTTTGGGATGCTGGTGAGGGAGGTGGAGTGTATCCTCACATTCGTCCTGAACAACTCTGCTTTTTCAGTGTTTATCACAGGGTTGATGGCGCTTAGTAGTCACAGATGGCTTCAACAGCTCCTCTCTGTGGAGAAAGAAGTAAGCAGGTGTGAGAGTGTCGAAAAACAAATCATGAGGGATCACGGCCAAGATATTACAGATATTTCTGGATCGCTGAATGCCTGTCAAATGTGTTCTATATATGACAATCCCTTAAAATTAAAATCCCTGCAACGCCTTTAAAAAAGACATTTTCATTTCTGTTTCTACTTTTTCCTGATTCCAAGATTCCAGGTCATAGGATTAATTGGATCTTTACCAAACTGGCATTGCATTGATCCAAAATCATTTAGACGATGTGAGCGCAATATGCCGGAGACTGCAGCTTAAGTTTGTATCATAGCCAGAGATATCGCGCGCTCATTTCCAGCGTGCCTCGCACGCTTCGCGGCTCCGTGCATGCAGTTGAGCAATTGCGCTCCGCCGCAGAACCCGGTCGGCTTACTATAGTAGTGAGATTACAAAAATATGAAGTCAGACAGCTACAGTCAGACAGAGAAACCATTGTTGGACAAACATCCTGGTGTATGGCTTGCTGCACGGGTACTTTGCTCAATGCATCACGCCGATGACCGTAATAAAGTTGTTTAATCAAACTCTAAAATAACTGGTACTGCATGTATAACCATTAGACACAATAGTGACGTGAACGATTTCCATCAGAGCAACCTTTTACAATTCTAAAATTCAAGCCTTTGCTTTTAATCCCAGAAAATTATTGCCCACCCACTCCTCGCGCCTCAACCTCCTCCTCCTCCCCTATGGATTTTGTCACCATCTCTCTCTTCGGATGAGGTCCTGAAACCACTACCTGCCCCTTTGGCCTCATCTCATTCCCTTTTCCTCCACCCCATCGTGGCCGATCTGCTCCCTCTCTCCCAACTAACAATAAACTCCTTCATGACGCGAGACAGCCTGCCATCTTCCTCCCTTGTCAGCTTGAGTTACTTCACTTGTCAAGGAACCGAACCGCATCGCATCAGACATCTGAAACTACAGGCCAGTGTTGCTCCTTTTGAACATGCCCCCCTCTAACCAGCTTTGTAAATCTCCTTTCCAGAATAACCTGTTCGACCCCCCCCCAGTCCCCACCAACCAGTCTGGCTCTGAGGCTGCGACTGTGCTCTTTGCCGTCACCGACGCGCTCCACACCATTATCTGCCCTCTTCTTCTTGGACATTATGTATACAGCACTGAAAAGCACAAAATACACCTTGCCACTGTTGCTGATGTGGGAATATCTGGGTCTGCTGCACCTCTTGCCTGTCAGGCTGCTAGCAGTGTTTTCCACAAATACACAGAGTAGACGACATGCTCCCTCAGGGGCGAATTTGTTGCTGAACAAAGTCTATTTTTGTCTTTTCATGTATTCTGACACCTTGACTCGATTCAAAATACACGTTTTAATTGAGTAATTTCAATGTGTCTGCATCCGAAACGGGATGGCTTACTTTCCAGAATAATTACGAGTTGTGGTGTTGAGCAGTGGTGTATCGTTTTTGAGTAGAAACAGAATACTGTAAAGTGTAAATGCATGCCTTCAGTGTAACTAACTTATGACTTTTTCTAAGAAAGCATTAAACATTATTATTTGTGTAGTTCTGAAAATAACAAATAAGCTGTGTTGCAAACATAAAATTCAACAGTGATCTATTAGCAGAAAAATAAGTGACAACAAAGAGTATTTAGTATATTTAAGTAGTAAACTATAGGGGTGCTCTAAAAAATCGTTTCGTGAAAGAATCGCGATTCTTAATGCGACGATTCCTGGATCGATTCCCAACTCCCAAGAATCGATTCTTCTTTTTTTTCCTCATTCCCACCGGCCGCCGCTCGTCCTCAGGCTTCAGGCTTCTGTAGTTGTAGTAGCTAAAAGGCTAGGCTAACGTTAGCAGCTCTAATGTTAACAACAGTTACAGAGCGAAGTATGGAGTTATTTTTTGCTTACGTTACGTTGCTGACAGTACAGAGGAAGCCCATGGACACAACATAGCACGTCTGTAAACCATGTTTAAAAGTCGCGAAGGGAGCATGGATGGAAACTAAGGGAGCAGACACGTTCAGCCAGACCGATAAACATCCAAGCAACAAGTTAACGGACATAATTACATTCCCTCAAATAAGTCAAGTCAAACAAGTGCTATTTCTTTGTGACAAGCAAACGTTTTTCACCATCGCCGTTTGATGAGGAAATGCGCTCAGTACGAGCACAGACCCTCTGCCAAGTAACGTTATTGAGTCATGACGCTGTTTAATAAGTGATTAATATCTGGTTGCAAAAATATCAAAGAAATCACATTAACTTAAGTATAAGGGGGACATCAGATCATGATACACCATGTAAAAGCTTTACAATCAAATGACAATGATGTTTTTCTGCAAATTGTATCATTGGGAGCTTGATTCTGGCGCTCAATATTAGGTGTGGGCAATATATCGATTTTATATCAATATTGTGATATGAGACTAGATATGGTCTTAGATGTTGGATATGGTGATATGGCACATGTTGTCATGGTTTTAAAGGCTGCAGTGTAGGCTAGTGACATTTTAAAGTAGAATGTTATAACTCACTCACTTTTTCTATCTATCACTATCACTGCAATACTTGGGAAGTTGAATTTCAAGTTCAGCATTAATAAAGGTGACCTTTTTTGTCTTAGATTTGCCTTTGTGTGTTATTGCAATATAAAACTACATAATGTTATACACTTTATTCTGCTACATTCGGCTTAGCACACAGTGGACTGCAGTAGATCCTTAAATCTGTCTTTGTAGAGAATGGATTCTAGATTCTTGAATCGAGAATCGATGGAATTGAGAATCGATTAGATTCTTGAATCGAGAATCGTTGGAATCGAGAATCGATTCTGGAATCGGATCGTGACCCCAGGAATCGGAATCAAATTGGATCGGATCGTGGCTTAGCCGGATCGGAGCACCCCTAGTAAACTACAGTAATTAGTCCTACATGAAAACCTCTAATCCGAACAGTTACAAATGCAACCTTGCCACCAAGCACATTATGCAGCCAATGACTGCTAATAAGTACCTGTGCGTCAGGCAGACAATGCACCTTGACTATGACTTAATGATTTCAATATACCACAGGTTATACGGGTGACATGATTAAATCATCTTCCTTGCCAATTTGTCGGCCCGGGGGTGATGAGTCAGATGGAACTGATGAGGGTCGATGTGAGAGTCCGGGGTGGCACCGCACTCATGTTCACTTTATATCCGAGAGTTCAGCCATTTTACAAATCTCTGACAGCCAAACAGTGTCAAGTTACTGTCTAGCACAGGCCATTACAAACACTTAGCGAGCGGAGCGAGTGAGCAGTGTGGAGCAGCATGCAATCCTAAATCACTTGATCTCGTCAGATTGGATGAGATGCAACAAAAGTCAAGCTCCTTTCTGCTGCACTGCCACTAAAAGAAAGTGAAAGGTAGGGTGGAGAGAAGTGTGGCTGATAGGGCTGGGCAATATTTTGATATTATATCGATATCGTCATATGAGACTAGATGTCGCCTTAGATTACTTTTTTTAGATCATAATATTGTGATATGGCATAAGTGTGTTGTCTTTTCCGTGGTTTTAAAGGCTGCATTACAGTAAAGTGATGTCATTTTGTATACTTACCAGACTGTTCTAGCTGTTCTATTATTTACCTTTACCCCCTTTGTCATTATATCCACATTACTGATGATTATTTATCAAACATCTCATTGTGGCAATATTTTGTGGAAGCACCAATAGTTTTAATAAAGGTGCTTGTGACATCTCACATGTGGCTTTGACTTACAACTGAACATTTAGCCCACTTTGTAGAAAATACAGAGATATCTGGTGTATCACCCTTCAGCCTAAGAATACCAAGATATGCTTTTTGGTCCATATCGCACAGCCCTACTGTCTGATGCGTTACAAGGTTCCAAATGTCAATTGGACTCAAGGGAATTGAGTAAAGACAAAAATGACTGTTAAAATGTAGCAGGATGTAAAGAGTTACCAGCTATCCGGCCAGCAGCCGGTGCTTAAAGCATTGTGTTTTTATTGGGTATATCAAGGAAAGAGTCCCATCTTCATCATCCTCTCAGCTGAGGTCCCTCAGGGCTCAGACATGGGCCCCCTCCTCTTCGTTCTCAACAGTCTACACAAAACCTCTTGCCTCTGTCATCACATGACACATGCCCTAATATTTCCTGTCATTTGGTACGACACTTAACGTGACCTTCCCAGTCCCGCCTCTGACACAGAGGTCGAGGTGGACAGACGTCTCCACTTTTCTAGCTGAAATCTCCCACTGGATTTCTGCCCTCCACCTCCAGATCGACCTTGACAAGACTGAGCAGCTGTTCTTCCCTCACAAATCCTGCCCTTTACAAAGCCTGTCCATCACCACCACAAGGAGTCCTGCCCAGACTGACAAGGCTCTTGGTATGCTCCTAGACATCTATCTTGGTATGCTCTTACACTTCTGCAATTTTTGGGGCTTTACGAATGTTAAAAAAAAATTAAAGATAGAAAACACTTCACCGCTTTTCCAGCGGGGATGTCAAATCTCTAATACCAAGCTCACTAATTGTCAAACTAATTGCAGAAGGCAGTTTGCTTGTGTGGGAGTCGTATTTGTGTGCTGAAGTACAAAATCCTTATTACCTTATTATTATTAATTTTGTTTCAGCATCAACTCATTTTCAGTAACTGACATGATGGCATTAATGCCCATCCTGTTTTTTTCTTCATTGATAAATTAATGAGCTGTAAGCTTATTTTCCAGACCAAATTAAATTAACACAGTGACTGGGTGTGGGAACAACTCTCCCATCCAAATGATGCAAACGTGACTTGACTGGGTGGAACTGAAGCATCTAAAGCTGGAAGCAGTTTAATTGGAAGTCGGCATGTACTCGCTTCAGCATGTTTTCATTAACCGCATCCATCTCAAAGCCTGTTTAGAACGGAAGTTTGGATTCAAATTTCTTAAATTGGGACGCTATTCAAAGCTCAATGTGTATGCTTGTGTGTGTCTCTGTGTGTGTGTGTGTGTGTGTGTGTGTGTGTGTGTGTGTGTGTGTGTGTGTGTGTGTGTGTGTGTGTGTGTGTGTGTGTGTGTGTGTGTGTGTGTGTGTGTGCGTGTGCGTGCGTGCGCGCGCGTGCGTGCGTGCATGCGTACGTGCGTGTGTGAGTGTGTGTGTGTGAGTGAAACTGGCATTGCTAGTTTCATGTAGTTTCGGTAACATTTTACAATACTGTAACACAAAAAATGGGTAGTTATTGAGGAACTAGTCAGGAACTAACCATTAGTTCATGAATAGTTAATGATTAGTTCCTGAATAGTTAATAGGTAGTTCCTTAATGGTAGTTACTTAGGAAGTGACCATTAGTTACCATGTTAACGAACCAGTAAGTAATGATTACTTCCTTAAAAATATTTTTATTTTTTATTTTATTTTTAGCTAGTTCATGAGTAGTACTTGAGGGGGCACAATATGGTAACTAATGGTGAAGTAATCATTAACTAATGATTAATTCCCTAGTAACAACTATGGTAACTAATAGTCTGTTCTTAAGTAACTACCCATTAACTACTTATGAACTAGCGGAAAAAAATTAAGGAAGTAATCATTACTTACTGGTTCATTAACATGGTAGCTAATGGTCAGTTCTTAAGTAACTACCATTAAGGAACTACCTATTAAATATTCATGAACTAATCATGAACTAATGGTTCGTTCCTGACTCGTTCCTCAGTAACGATCCAATTTTTGTGTTACAGTATTGTAAAGTGTTCCCGTAGTTTCATTGCATGTAGGGGGTGTGCAGAGCCATGGCATGCGCTGGGAACTTCTGTGGACTAATACTCTATGCACCTAATCACACCGATCAACTTTGCATGCAAAATGCCATTGTTCTCTTGGTCTGTGATACTGCTCGACATCCATGTTGAGGTACAGCCATTGTTCTGTTGTTATATATCCTTGGCAAGTTATTGATTCCATGTGGATATGCAGTATAAATAAAAGACACAAATGTGTGTACAAGTGTACAGTATGTGTGTGTTACAAATAGTTTATAGCTCACTGTGATTTAGCCTAATATTGAATCGGTGATAGATAACAGTCAGAGGTGCAGAACCTGAAACCGAATTGATTGCACACACATGCGCGCGCGCACATGCACACACACACACACACACACACACACACACACACACACACACACACACACACACACACACACACACACACACACACACTACTCTCACACACAGATACTCTGCTATGTGATCGGACTTTCAACACAGCTGCACATAATGTCTATTCACTGGCAGGGAGGTCGTGGAGGGCGGCCTAGACGGAGAACACAAAGATGACAGATATTGAGACAAAATGCACTAAGCCAGATTATTTCACATGAACAGCTAGCCCAGCCCTTTCTCTAGCATCCATGTTCTCTCTCTTTCCTTGCCACGGCTTCGTTGTTTCACTCCTTCCTTTAAGGCCAGGCTCAATGACAACTGAAAGAGCCTTCTCTCTCTCCCCTCGTTAACTGAGGAGTGCATCAGTCCTAATAAGAAAGCTTTTACAACGGTTAATTAAGAGACACTGTAATGCCGTATGTAATGCTCAATTTACCCTCTCTCATTCTCTCCGGCGTCCTCCCTAATTTAATTCGGCATCGTTCTCCCGGACTCTTCTTTGGTCCCTATACTGTGGACTTCTCTTTGGTCCCTATACTGTGGCCTTCTCTTTGGTCCCTATACTGTGGACTTCTCTGCGTCAAGCTGCCCTTCTATGCTTTCCGCCTGCCCAATTTGTTTGTGCAGGCTCCATTTTGAGCCTTTCCAATAGTTTCCTCGTCCCCTGCGCTCTCTGATCAGCCTGCCATCTCTTTCAATCTCACTCTGATCAGCCTGCCACGTCTTTGAATCTGGCTGCCTTCATGTTCCTAATTCAGGCAGAGGAAAGGGGAGAGAGGGAGAGAAAACAGCACGAGGGATGAAGGAGGAATAAATGAGCTGGTCGGCAGAAATATTAGAATGATAAAATGTTGGAAATACCGTAGGAGGCAGCATTCATCGGAAAACACAAATATTGGTAGGGAGCGAGCCGCGAGGACCTGCCAGTGGAACTAATGTAAACATCGAGGGAATATAGAGTGGTGGAGGTGGAGGGGAGCTCTGGAGATACAGTGGGACAGTCTGAGTAAATACACCAACCACATTTTTGGGACAAAGATGATAGATGAAGAGAACTCGCCCACCACCGTGGAGACCCGGGTTAGATTCCCGGCAGTGTTACTTCCAGCTTGGTTAGATGCTCCTACAGACATAATTGGCCGTGTCTGCGGGTGGGAAGCCAGTGGGGCATGAGTCCTGGATGCTGCACTAGTGCCTCCTCTGGTCGGTCGGGGGGCACCTGGTCAGGGGGAGGGGAACTGGGGGGAATAGCGTGATCCTCCCACGTGCTACATCCTGCCGGTGAAACTCCTGACTGCACATGTATCGGAGGAAGCATGTCCTAGTCTACGGCTCTCCCAAGGTGATCGGCAGAGGGGGTGGAACAAGGACCAGGGCAGCAGGGGGAGTACAATTTGGGAGAAAATGGGAGAAAAATATGGGGGGGGGGGGGGGGACGGAGAGAGGTGGTGTGTGGATGTTGGGAGGATGGAGCACGCAGAGAAGCGGAGAGGACACAAGAGAGAGAGAGAGAGAGAGAGAGAGAGAGAGAGAGAGGGAAGTGAGGTCGCCCTTTCAAGGGTCCATGCGTTTGAACATTAATTAAAAGTTATCTGCTGATGAATCGCCCTGTGATGAATTGTTTGCTTTGCCATAAAAGCTGTATATGTGTCCCACGGGATAGAGGCAGGCCATTAAATCTGTCATCCATGTTTCTCTGCTCTCTGCCTTTGACAGTAATGAGCCGGGCCAGTATGATCGGCTGTTCGGCGGTTGATTAAAAGCACAGTTTCTTCCACTACAGATTTACATTGCCATTTCCTATATAGGAAGGCTAATGGTTGCACATTTTATTTGCTCACGTCCTGTATACTCCAACAGTCACCGTACCAAATGACAGCAATATCCATTCAAAGCAAGCCAAGTCACAGAATAACGTCAGTAAGCAGTAATCAGATTGTATTCGCAGAGATCCGTCTTCCACACGCCTCAGATTTGCTGAGACATAAGCCTTCATAAATGAATATATATCTTGCCAAACTAAGCACATTGAGGAAAAACACAGCGCTCCAATGTGCACATTGCAGGTATGCGCCGCGCGCCGCGGGAGAGGAGTTGCAGCGTTGCAGTCGCAACGCTTCACGGGCCTCGTCCGCCGAGCCCGAGCGCCACTAATCACTGCAGCCTGTCACACTGTACAGACACGCCCCTCCTCCCCCGAGACCAGACGACTCCGCTGCTGATCCCAGACCAGCCGCTGGCAGCCAAGCCCTTCATAATACACACTTACACAGACACACCCGTGCATTCACCCACCCACCCCCACACACTAACTCACACACGCACACGCTTGACCGTCAAACTGCTGTACCCTCCCTCACTGCATATGTTTAGATGTTCACAGTCAATTTGTAGGGACACACAAAATATCTGCAAATCGGCATCGGTCCGATGTTGCAATGTTCATATCGGTTATCGGTATCAGCCAACATTTTCACATTGAGAGGAAACAATGCGGTAGATCTATGATTTCTGGGCTTTTCCAAATGTTTTGGAAATGAAGAAATGCACTTTTTCCAATTCACAGTGTTTTTCAGTATGTACAACATTTGATTATCATAGAAATGTGTTTTTATACAGATCATATCGACATCTGTAAATATCGGCTATCGGCCATAACAGCAATGTTAATATCAGTTTTTTGTGACTTGAATGAAGCCTGAAACTGCACACTCCAGCACAAAAATCTCCATATCTATCATTCCTAATTGTTTCTCTTTCCCACCCTCCATCTTACTCACACACACAGACACACGCACACACACACACACGCACACACACACACACACACACACACACACACACACACACACACACACATACACACACACACACACACATACATACACACACACACACACACACACACACACACACACACACACACACACACACACACACACACACACAGTCACATGCACACAGATAGTCTGCTCGTCAATGTAATTGATGCAACAACTGGAAATAAACAGGCAATTTAAGTGATTGCCTGTTAATTGCCAGGTTGATTGCCCAGGTTAATACAAATTATCAGACACGCTCACGATCTCACATTAGACTGTCAGTCCCGCGAGTGAGATCTGAGCAAGGTAAGACTGCATTTTCTTTTTATGCACCAGATGGATGGAATCGGCTCCAGGACACTTTAAAATTGGAGCAACTGATCTCCCTGGAATCATTTAAAGTACTGCTCGAAAGCACTGTATGTGAAGAGTGCACTTGTTTTATCTAAACTGTTTTATCATCTCTGTCTGTACATTTCTGTATGTGTTCTTTGTAACAGGGCGCTCTTGTAAATGAGAGTTCGCTCTCAAGGGCCTTTCCCTGTATAAATAAAGGTAAAATAAAAAAAAATAAAAAAAATAAAAAAAAAAAGTGCTGGACACCTCACTGCTCTCTCTCTCTCACACTCCCTCCTCTGCTCTCTCTCTCTCACACCTCGTTTCCTCTGTGTCCCCACACCCTATCCACACACCCACACACACATCCACAAACACACACATCTACACACACACACACGCGCGCGCACGTGCTCACACACACACGTCTCACACCCTAGCCACGCACCCACACACGCATACATCTACACACACGCACGCGTGCGCACACACACACGTCTCACACCCTAGCCACGCACCCACACACGCATACATCTACACACACGCGCTCGTGCGCACACACGCGCACATGTCTCACACCCTATCCACACACCCACACACACATCCACAAACATCCACACACACACAAACACACACACACACATGCGCGTGCACACACTCGTCTAACACCCTATCCACACACACATACATCTACAGAACACACACGCACACGTCTCACACCCATCCACACACCCACACACACATCCACATACACACACACGTCTCACACCCTATCCACACACCCACACCGAAGACTGTTGGATTATCTCACAATCAAATAGGGTGGTGTAAGGGACAAGGTCAAAATACTGGGGGGGGGGGTGAGAGGAAATGATGAGGGATAAGAATAGAGACAGAGAGGGACAGAGGGCAGAGAGAAAGCAAAGACTAATCTGGTCGATGACTCATGTCTGGACGCCATGTTTAAATGACAACTTTACAGCCCATCAGAGGGCAGCGGACCGCAGCATTATCGACCAAACTTTTTTTTTTTTTGCTGTTTAAGGCCTGTTTTGCGTTTCTGCTGCTCGAGGGGTCTGTTCAATCAATACACTGGGCGCTTCTCTGCCGTCGGGGAGGTGCAGGCCGGTGAGCGCTCTCACCTTGCAACTTGTTCCCTTTGAAAAGTCTTCCCTGTTTGCGTGATGACTCGCCCACGTAGCCAAGCGAGAGTCTGTTTGCGTGATGGCTCGCCCTGGCTCGCCCACGTAGGCAAGCGAGCGTCTGTTTGCGTGATGGCTCGCCCTGGCTCGCCCACGTAGCCAAGCGAGAGTCTGTTTGCGTGATGGCTGGCCCTGGCTTGACCACGCACCAAAGCGAGAGTCTGTTCTGTTTGCGTGATGGCTCGCCCTGGCTCGACCACGTAGTCAAGCCAGCGTCTGTTTGCGTGATGGCTCGCCCACGTAGCCAAGCGAGCGTCTGTTTGCGTGATGACTCGCCCTGGCTCGCCCACGTAGCCAAGCGAGCGTCTGTTTGCGTGATGGCTCGCCCTGGCTCGACCACGTACAGTAGCCAAGCGAGAGTCTGTTTGCCTGATGGCTCGCCCACGTAGACAAGCGAGAGTCTGTTTGCGTGATGGCTCGCCCTGGCTCGACCACGTAGCCAAGCGAGAGTCTGTTTGCGTGATGACTCGCCCTGGCTCGCCCACGTAGCCAAGCGAGAGTCTGTTTGCGTGATGGCTCGACCACGTAGCCAAGCGAGAGTCTGTTTGCGTGATGACTCGCCCTGGCTCGACCACGTAGCCAAGCGAGAGACTGTTTGCGTGATGACTCGCCCTGGCTCGACCACGTAGCCAAGCGAGAGTCTGTTTGCGTGATGACTCGCCCTGGCTCGCCCACGTAGCCAAGCGAGCGTCTGTTTGCGTGATGGCTCGCCCTGGCTCGACCACGTAGCCAAGCGAGAGACTGTTCGCGTGATGGCTCGCCCTGGCTTGACCACATAGCCAAGCGAGAGACTGTTTGCGTGATGACTCGCCCTGGCTCGACCACGTAGCCAAGCGAGAGACTGTTTGCGTGATGGCTCGCCCTGGCTCGACCACGTAGCCAAGCGAGAGTCTGTTTGCCTGATGGCTCGCCCTGGCTCGCCCACGTAGCCAAGCGAGAGACTGTTTGCCTGATGGCTCGACCACGGAGCCAAGCGAGAGTCTGTTTGCGTGATGGCTGGCCCTGGCTCGACCACGTAGCCAAGCGAGAGACTGTTTGCCTGATGGCTCGACCACGGAGCCAAGCGAGAGTCTGTTTGCGTGATGGCTCGCCCTGGCTCGACCACGTAGCCAAGCGAGCGTCTGTTTGCGTGATGACTCGCCCTGGCTCGCCCACGTAGCCAAGCGAGAGACTGTTTGCGTGATGACTCGCCCTGGCTCGACCACGTAGCCAAGCGAGAGACTGTTTGCGTGATGACTCGCCCTGGCTCGACCACGTAGCCAAGCGAGCGTCTGTTTGCGTGATGGCTCGCCCTGGCTCGACCACGTAGCCAAGCGAGCGTCTGTTTGCGTGATGACTCGCCCTGGCTCGCCCACGTAGCCAAGCGAGAGACTGTTTGCGTGATGACTCGCCCTGGCTCGACCACGTAGCCAAGCGAGAGACTGTTTGCGTGATGACTCGCCCTGGCTCGACCACGGAGCCAAGCGAGCGTCTGTTTGCGTGATGACTCGCCCTGGCTCGACCACGTAGCCAAGCGAGCGTCTGTTTGCGTGATGACTCGCCCTGGCTCGACCACGGAGCCAAGCGAGAGTCTGTTTGCGTGAAGGCTGGCCCTGGCTCGACCACGGAGCCAAGCGAGCGTCTGTTTGCGTGATGACTCGCCCTGGCTCGACCACGTAGCCAAGCGAGCGTCTGTTTGCGTGATGACTCGCCCTGGCTCGACCACGGAGCCAAGCGAGAGTCTGTTTGCGTGATGACTCGCCCTGGCTCGACCACGGAGCCAAGCGAGCGTCTGTTTGCGTGATGACTCGCCCTGGCTCGACCACGGAGCCAAGCGAGAGTCTGTTTGCGTGATGACTCGCCCTGGCTCAGCTGCAAGCAAGCTGCCTGCAGCTATAACACTGACCTAAAAGATGAGCTGATAGGAAGAGCCACATCAATCTCACAGAGCTGCAGTACAGTACAACAGTCTGTCTACAAGAGCCCTGTGTGCATTTCTGTCATTTCAGCCCCTATTGAACTACCGGTATATACTCTTATGAACCAGGGGCGACATTACAGAAACCCCACTTTGAGAACCACTGACTGGACTGGACTAGACTACACTAGGCCTACTCCTGCACCAAATTACACTCTTTTTACTAGGGCTGTGAATCTTCACTGGCCTCACGATTCGATTCGATTACGATTCAGAGGGCTACGATTCAATTAGATTACGATTATCGATGCATCTCGATGCATCTTAAATCGATGCATCACTTTTTTCCGCAATACATGATTTATTTTTTCTCACTTTCTTTTTTCTCACTGTGTGGCTACTTTTAAAATAAAAGTGCATTTGGAATTGCATTGTATTATGATCCATAATTAAAATAAACAACTGCATGTACTTCCATTATATTTTTATTTGATTATTAAAAAAAAAAAAAAAAAAAAAAAATTGACATTGGTGAATCGATGCAGAATCGTGCACGTCCGCATCGCGATGCATCTTATAATCGATTATTTTTGACACCCTTACTTTTTATCCTTATGTCTCTCCAATTTGTCCAAAATATAAATCAGCAGAGGGCACCTTCGGCAACCTTTTTTGGTCTTGCCTCAAACTAAACAAATTCTGGTCAGATGTTTTAAAGTGCTTTTCTGAGGTGTATAATTGTGATATTACACCAGATCCATACACCACTATTGTTTGCGGGGCTCAACGCCTATCAATTCTAACACACTTACAATGAAAGACAATACAATATTGCGTGGTCATTAGGGATGGGGGAAAAAATCGATTCTTAGATGCATCAAGATGCGGACGTGGACGATTATGAATCGATTCACAAATGTCAATACTCGATTTTTTTTTTTACGTTAGTTGTAACGTGATGTTGACGGAACGAAAAGGCGGCACTAAACTGCGAGCGGGAGGCAGCGCCCGGACAGTTTACATCGTGGCGCACCGGCCCCGGCCGAAAGCAAAACAAACGCATGTGAACATGGCAGAACATGAAATCAGACACACCGGCTGTAGTTGCTCCCAACCAGCCAACAATTTAGCAAGCAATGCTATAGACCCCTTACACGACTACGTCACACTGACATCACGCAGCGTCGATGCGCATGACGGATGCAGAAAGACAGACTCTGCGCAGCCCTGGCAAGTAGTTTTCCTGTGGCTGGAAAACTAGACGAGCTAGACATGTCTTCGTGTTGTGCAGTGAGATGCCAGAATCGGAAAGCTATTGTAGCAGAGTATTCGGGTCCGCCTATTCACACTTGGTTAATAAAATAATAAACGATAGAGCCAGGCTGTAACGTTATAACAAGCTTCACCTAATTCTCCCCACATATCCTGTTCTACGGCAACTCGAGGGAACATACACAGCCTTGCACACACACAATAGAACACAACACAACACTGAACAGTCTGTTACACTATCAACAAAGCAAGGACTAAAGTTTTACCGAATCCCGTCAACTCATACTGCTTTTAATGCTAACCGTAGGTGTCTTTGTTTGCAAGCCGAAAGAGGAAATCATTAAAAATGCCCGACTTTGCAGTGCTCGCTCATTTCATATCAGGTAAGCTGTAGCTGTAGGCTGCTAGTAACAGCCACATCGCTCGGTTAGTTAACAACCAAGTAACGTTAAATAATGTCATTATTGAGTTGAACTGATTGGAACGAGGACATCATTAAAAATGCCCGACTTTGTAGTGCTCATTTCATAATCAGGTAAGCTGCCTGTAGCTGTAGGCTGCTCAGCCACATCGCTCGGTTAGTTAACGACCAAGTAACGTTACATAATGTCATTATTGAGTTGTGTGCATTATCAACATAACAATATACAGTATCTTTGCAAGTTACAGAATAATTATCTACGCTATGTATTGCTGGCCACTCTAGGCTTGGCCAATTCTTCTTGTCATTTATCCATTGACAGCGCCAGTGGTATGGGTCTGTAAGACGTATCCCATTAACCAACGTTAATTGCGATGCATAACATTGCTTATCACTAGGCGATAAGCTGTGGTAGTAAGCCGAGAACTGCATTTTAAAACTAAAATCTAACTGTGTGTCGCAGATGGGCACAGAGCAGTCCTGACAGCGGGGATTTTACACAGCTCTCTGTGTCTGTCAATGCTGGGCTCACGGCTTTTTGCCTACACGATGCGCGCGCAGCTCCAATGTTGACAGCTGTATAAGGGGTCTATTAAAACATCCATCCAACTCGGAAAGGGCGAAACGAATCACAAAATACAACGCAACTTTTATTGCCATGATGGATATAACGTTACGTCCATACTCAGTCGTTGAGAACAAGGGATTCCACGTCCCATGTCGCCGTTTTTTTACCGACACAGTGATCTCCAGACTGTACAATGAGACCAAAGCCGAAGTTATGGACTCACTGAAGAAAGCAGGTAGGATAGCTCTAACATCCATTGTTACTGCGCACATCATCACTGAACACTGACAGTGGCAGCTAGCGTCTCATGTACTCCAAACAAGAGTGATGAGATGAGTGACTGGTGCAAATGTAGCAGAGCTGTTACAACATGTAGAAGAAGTGATTCAGAAGCTGAAGTGGAGTTAATTTACTATAGGATGCTGCTACAGACACAACTGGCACACTTGTTTCTTTTCGTGTTGGTTCTTTGCAATGCTGGGAAATATGTTGGCAAATGTAAGCTTCCAGTTGACACATCTCTTCCATTTGCTTTGTTAATCAAAGATAATGGAAGTAAATGCATCTGTTTATTTTAAGTATGGATAATTACAATGCAATTTAAATTCACTTTATTTTAAAAGTAGTAACATAGTGAGAAAAAGAAAGCATGTGTTGAAAAAAAAGATGCATAGATAATCGTTTTATAATCGAATCGTACTAGCCCTCTGAATCGAAATCAAATCAAATCGTGAGGTGCCTTGAGATTACCACCCCTAGTGGTCGTTGCAAAAATGAATATTTTAAACTTTTGGAACTGGAAGAGTGAAGATGTGCCTTCTTTTAAGACCTGGCTAGCAGAAGTCACCAACTTGTTACACATTGAGATTATTGGACACATTGTTTCTCTCAGCTCTGTAACCTTTGAAAACATCTGGCAACCTCTTATGTCTTAGATATGGAGATCAGCCTAAATGCATAATGGAGGTGGTATGTGTGTATGTTGTATATTTGTATTTATATATTTCTCTGCAACAGATTGTAGACATTAATTTATGTTAATCATCTTGCCTTGTATCGCATAAGAAAAAAAATTGTGTCTCTGTTTCTGTATGAGGGTGGGCGGTGGGTTATTATTATTGTTGTTGTTGTTGCTGTTGTTATTATTATTATTATGCATTTGTCACAAAACTGAAAACTCATAAAGTATTGAAAAAGTGTGCATTTCTGTTGTAGCCAACAAGTCCTGTATATGTGTGCGTTTGCGTGTGTGTCTGTCAGCATCCATATGTTCCCCATTATAACAGCACCATTTAATACTGTAGAAAAACTCATATGTCTGTATCTGCATGTTTGTGTGAGTGCATTAAGTTGCTCCTGCTGGTATCAGTTGGGAACAGTCATATTCTAATCTGCATGAATATTAAGAGGCTGCAGCCCGGCTTGTGTCTGCTCCACAGTTAATAATAAACGAGGTCTAATAATGTAATGGGTCTGCATGTTGACATATCCCATGGGCTGCCGTACTGTACGCACATCAAGTAATGGGAAAAGAGAGCGAAGCATGAAATGATACAGCAGGACTTGACAAATGGAGAGAGACAGTAGCCAAAAGAGCAGCGAGGCAGACTTTCCTTCTGTTTCCACCAGGGTTTCCATTATACGCTAATTGAGTCTTTTACCGGTAAAATCAGTTCAAGTTCGACATATCTGAATCTCTCCGGTCACAACGTTGTCCGGTGATTTCCATGTGTCCTTCTATCAGCATCATTATGGTAGTGTGGCCACATTGTTGACATGCGTTGCAGCTGTCAATCACAGCCCAGCCAGGAACTAGGAAGGAAGGAACTAGGAAGCTAGCCATCATTAGCGTTATTATCTCGATTCTAATGTTACCGTTTCTAAAAGTCAGAGGAGGTGGCCGAGAACCTGGCCTGCAGAAGCAAGTAAGTTACCCCGCACAATGTTCACTGTTACCTGTGGTCAAATGAGGCAGATGTTGTTGTGAGGAGCTGGCTGAAAGTTTCTCCTGTTTCTCCTAACAATTATCGACACATGGCATCCAGGTAGTGTAGCAGTAGATTCCCTGCCTACCAACACGAGGGTTGCAGGTTTGGGCCCCCGTGTTACCTCCGGCTTCGTCGGGCGTCCATACAGGCACGATTGGCTGTGTCTGCGGGTGGGAAGCCGGAATGAGGGTATATTTCCTGGTTGCTGCACTAGTGACTCCTCTGGTTGGTAGCGTGATCCTCCCACATGCTACGTCCTGCCGGTGAAGCTCCCCACTGTTGGGTGAAAAGAAGCGGCTGGCTACTGCACATGTATCGGAGGAAGCATGCGTGTGTCTACGGCTCTCTCCATGTCGGCAGAGGGGGTGGGGCAGCGACCCGGGCAGCAGGGGGAATTGGCAAAGTACAATTGGGGAAAAATCAGAAAAAATAATTAAAAAAAATATCCACACATCTCTAATCTCTCATCCTCCCTTCACATCAGCAGAGAGACATGCAATCTGTTATTTATTTATTATTGATGTCGTTACTACAGCCGTGTATTACGCAGGCCACCATCGCTAACGCAACAATGCTAACGCCTGCTAGCTCCCCATTAGCGCTGCTGTAACCCGGACTGTCACTAAGTTAGATGATAAGATGACAGCTGCAACGCTATGGCCACTGTGACCGTGATGATGCTGATCAAATATTATCTCTTGTTTTTAAACTCAATAAACACAGATAATATTTAACCAGAATTTCCCCTATTTGTCCGGCATATTGAAATCTTCCAGGACACGGTGACCGGAAACGCTGGCTTCGCACAGAGGCCTTCTCCTTTTTCCCTTCAAACTCTTCATGTTTCTACCTGTTTGCCTCCACATGTCTACAATGTCCTCAGGTTTTGTCTCCTCTGACCATTTGACCACAGCACTGCTGCTCCGCCATGTTTTCAAGACTGGTGGTGGCATTTCCACTCATGCTGAGGAAAATAGAGAGAGATAGAGTTGTCATCTTTGATACAGCGTGTCCTTGACTCAGCCCACCGACCAGCTTAACCTCGACTCGAGTCCCTGCCTCACATAAATAATATGTCCAATTCTAAATAAACATTGACTTGTGCAGTGACCGCAGCTGAAGCCAAAGGAACGTATTGTAAGAAAAGGGCTTGTATGGTAAGCTTAGCCTAGTTTCATCTCACAATCCCTTCTTACAGAAAACACACAGAACTGATGTTTTTTAGATTTGTTTTAATATAAATATCTATTTGGAAGTTTGCTTTTAATGTTCTAATTATTGTTATCTAAAATGTAAACACTACTCAATTCACTTAAACTCAATTTGTTTTTAAAAACCATCATATTGGCTTTAAAACTAGGCTCCGATTTACAGGACGTAAATGCATGGTTACCACATGCCCCTACTGCCTCTGTTCCAGGCCATTGCGCAACGCGTTGTGTTAGTTCTGTACTGCATCATTTTCAGACATTTCAGTTCTGGTTGACCAGCACAACATAAACAAAGCTCAAAATAATACTCCAGGTTGTAAAAAAAAAACGGAATTCTCCTTTAAGGTGCCACCCTAAAAGGAGAATTGGAATTCTTATACGGTAGGTAACATTTGACTTCTTTTTTCATTCTGTTTCTTTGTTTCTGCAATCTACACCACCTCTCTCTCTCTCTCTCGCTCTCTCTCTCTCTCTCGCATTCTTTCTCTCTTCTACCTCCTTACAAACACCACTCACACATGTGCACATGCACATGCACGTGCACGCACGCACACACACACACACACACACACACACACACACACACACACACACACACACACACACACACACACACACACACACACACACTGTTAGTTCTCTGCAGTTCCTCTACCTCATTGACCACAGTGTAATACTTCATTAGCTATATGGCTATATAGTGTTATGAGTGAGATTCGCTTCCTTTGTCTCCTTTTAGCCTTTGAAAAGCTGCCTGCCATAAACCTCCTCCCTGCACAATCTGGTCACAAAGCCAATAACTTCAATGTCAAAAGATTGTATGTTTGCCAAGCCATTTTCTTTTTCTTTTTTTTTATCCACAATTTAGTGCTTTTTCTCAGAAAGTGTGTGCTGGAATTGACCCATGATGACCATATGATTGATGACTCTACCACTGGAAACATTGACACTTTGGGGGAATATAATGAAGAGTTTCTGCAGTCAAATGCTTCTGTTTCTTTGGTATGAATGAATGAAAGAAAACGGTCACCTCACACATCTGACACTGACAGAAGCATCACATGGGTATGATGGTCTTTTGTGAAAAGCAAAAGCTCATAATGCTAAATTTTAAGACCAAATACCTCAATATCAATATTGCAACAATATTGTGGGGATGACTATGGTGCTTTGCTTTCCCAAAATATTTACACAATACGATTTTTGATATATAATCATCGGTAATGTGGATATAATGACTAAGTGGGAAAAAGGCAAATAATAGAACAGCTAGAACAGTGGTAAGTTCAGAAAATTACATCACTTTACTGTAATGCAGCCTTTGAAACCAGGACAAGACAACACTAATGCCATCCCAATATTATGATATCCAAAATCTAAAATGATATATACAGTAGTGTCATCTCACGATATAACATTGATATTTTGCCCAGCCCTAGTATTTATAGGCCTACATCATATGTATTTTAGACAATTTTGTAATATGAAAGACATATTAACAATCAAGCTGCTTAAGGCGTTCCACAGAGGGCAGCTATTTTTCTTCCACCTGCTATGGTAGGAGGGTTTAGAAAATGCAGCAGGCAGACTAGAGCCACAGAAGTCCCATTTTAAACCTTCGTAGAAATTTTCCAGCACAATTGATCATTGTACTTCATTTCACAAAGCAGAGGCCTGGTCTGGCCTGGCCTGAGGCACAGACAGGACTGTTCAGTGGCAGGAGGAGGAGGGAAGGAAATCAGAAACGGTAAAGCTGTCCAAGCTGCTCCACGTCTGTGTGGGCCAGCTTCCCCATTGCACCCTGACAGGGCGCTCACACTGCGAGCTGCTCGCGTGATGGATCGCTCTATCCTGACCCACTATGAGAAGCTCTGATTGCATCTGTGTAGCGGTCTGCAACTACAAAGTTTTCAACAGGCAAACCATGTTTTTTGTTGTTTTTTTTGCTGCTTTTGGTAAGCTACTGTATATCACCTGTCATAATGTTACATTGTTTTAACGAGTAAACAACACAGCTAGCCGGCGAGCGGCGAGCGGTAATTAGAGAGCATTAATCAAAAACAAACAGAAAAATCTCAACAACATTACTTCCAAGCGTCCCATCGACCACAAGAAACTCTCCCCAAACATGAGTTTTTAGATGTTTCTTCCTGTAGCCTTTCAAATACAAGTTGTAGAGAGCCGGGAAGCCTTGAATGGCTGTAATCAATTTCTCAGCCATTTTGCACTTGCCAGGCAGATCTATTGTCCGTGCAATTTAATCACTTCGCTAGGGAAATGAGGAAGCGCCGCAATCTGATTGGCTGTTGCCGGCTGATGCCTGAGGAAAATTCAGTTGTGGCCAACTGTTTTGTTTTTTGTTGACCGTCCATACAAATTGGCAGAGTTTGCCCGCTCACTCTGCTCCATATAAACGAATGGACTTCGGGTGACTTGTTGATTGTGTTCCTACTCACAGTGTGAATGCAGGGTGACACACAAAAAACACATGCACTCATGCAGGCACGCGCACACACACACACACACACACACACACACACACACACACACACACACACACACACGTACACACACACACGTACACATACACATGCACTTCCAAAGCATTTCCTTGGTTGCCCTCATTCCATTTTTCACCTCACCCACTCTCTTTCACACAATGAAGTGTGCATTTGGACTAATTTCCAGAGCCGTGTATATAGAAGAGTCGCGACATCTCCATTCACTCCAATGGACCAGTCTTTTACTCTCAAGAGTTCCAGGAAGTATGGTCCTGGATAATGCAGCACTGTCGAGTTGCAGCCAAATGGACAGTCTGTGTTGTACTTTGAAAGTTTTTTTTTTTCTTGAATCAAATTGTACATTATCAGCTTTATTTTAGCATTCAAAAGTAGTGCGAGACCCCTTCCTGGCTGTTCATTGGTCACGCATTTTGGTCCTCCGCTGATGCCACTCTCTCTCTAGAGGACATTACATCCAGCTCTCTGTAATGGTTTGCTGTTTAAGGTTTGTGCATTATTCACTTGAACATGATTGATTGGGGGATTGAATTGCAGGACTAATTGATCGGCACAGGATAGTAAAAAGGAATCCAAATGACCACTGAACCATAAGGGTGACTTATGGGTGGAGTCTCCTCCGCAGGCCAAGGTGCATTCCATGTACTTGTGACTCAATCTTTCTTGTCATTCTCCTCTGCACTGCCAAGGAAATGTCAGTGGGGAGGAGGCATCTACTAAGGAAACGTGTGAGAAATAAGCATTAAAACACCAGATACACCGCAACACCACATAAGGGAATTCAATGTTTCTTCCCAATTTATGAAGCAAGGTAATCCAGGAACTACAGTATCAAGATTCAGGCCTGCACCATGCAAAAAAGCTTTCAATAACAGTGTATCTGTAAAATTGCATAATGCTTAATTTGAAGTGATAATAATAAGTAAGATCTATATCATAAAGTTGACGATTTGTGTCCTTGTGTCCTTAATGCACGCCCACACACCCCAGGTTGGATTGGGCTGACATTTTGCATGGCGGTGGTTTATGATCTGCAAAGGTCATAGGCAAGTCCTGGAACCACCTGGAAAGTCCTGGAAACCACCTCACGCCCACAGATTTGGCTGAACATTTTGATTGGGCGGTGTGTTATGATCCAGGGAAGGTCATGGGCAGGTTGTGCTGGAAACCATCTGGAAAGTCCTGGAAACCACCTGGACAACACCATAATTTCTGGCCAAGCAAAAGGCACAGTTTAAAAAAGGCATTCCAAGGTAACCAACTACAACCTACTAGGTTGTAACCCATTTTGGTTATTTGATTTTACAGAACAGGATTCTGTAGGAGAAGATTTATCTCCAACAACAGGTTACCTAACACCTGGTTTGATAAGCTTGAAATGGACCTCAAATTATCTGAACATAATCGAGCCAAATTGGCCTCTACTGAGCTAAACTCACGAGTCGACTCATTAAAGACGCCATATGTAGCATTTTTACACACGACTGTAATATATCTAGAGATGCACTGATCCACTTTTTTCACTTCCGATCCGATTCCAATACCTGAATTTGGATATCTGTCGATACCGATATTATGCCGATACCAATATTTTTCTTGAATATACAGTATAGGCAAAGATTTGGCCAATACTTTTTTTTTAAATATACCTTGCAAAAAGCAGACAAAATTAAGAAAATATACAAGGCAAAGAAGGATACTATTATACATGGGCAAATTACGGCCAGCCACATGTCTGTGCGGCCCGCGCTGGAATTGAAAAAAAACAAAAACAATCCCCCCGATTCCGATCCGATCCGAGAATTGGTGCCAATATCGGCACCCGATACCGATATTGGATCGGATCGGCCCCATCCCTAAATATATCATTGTCAAATTAAATGTGATGGATAAACAAGTTGCATGTGATTTTTCCATTGGCCAGTCACTCATTCCACCTTGTGCCATTGCACAAAATCTACTGCCAAACAACATCCAAAAAATGTTCAATGATAGAGAAGGGGGATATAACTTAAGAGGGAGATTTAATTTAAAACAGCCGATTGTGCACACCACTAAGAAAAGCATGTGCATTTCTGTCTGTGGAGTGAAGTTGTGGAATGGTTTACCGGAGGAGTTAAAGGAAAGCAAAAATATTGTTCATTTTAAGAGAAAGTTGAAACACTTTATACTGGAGAAATATAGAACTGATGGTTAACTGTCTTTCGATGATGTATAGTTCAAATGCTAAAAATGTATATATGACGTATAGATCAAATGCTTAAAGGGGCCATATTATGCATTTCTTAATTTTGTATCATATATATGTTGTTACAATCTTGGATGGTCATATTAAACATGGGCTAAGCTTCAAATAAATATGTGAAAGTGTTTTAATGTTACCCCCATGAACCCCCCCTCCCGCCCATGAACTCTCGTAGACGAGATGACATGGATTTATGCCGATTTTGTGCGAGAACCATAGTTCTAGTGACGTCAGTAAGGACTTGTTACCATGGTGATGCCAACTTTGCCAAGCCTAGCCCGGGCCCGCGGAGCGAGCGCCCTGCCCCTCCCTCCCTTCCCTGTTCTGACATTCCAGTAGACTGCCGCGACAGTGTGGGATTTCTGCATTCTGGCCTCATTTCAATCTAGTATTAAACATACTATTGGTTCATGTTGGAATAAGAACACTGCTTGTATCGATAAATATGCACCATTACTACTACAAAATGAAAAAATAATTTTGAAAAAGACCGAAATAACAACTCGAGCTCTGTTTAGAGAGGGGAAAATCAGCGTCAGGCTGCTTGGAGGAAAACGGCACACCAAACAAATCGTCACTCCTCGCCTTTGAGAAAATCTCCAAGGCTGTGAGACGCTGTGTTTGCTGCAGCCAAACGTGCAGTGTCCCCTCCGTCTGCCTCTCCCTCTCTCTCCGTCTCTCTCCCTCTCTCTCTCTGTCTCTCTGCTGTTTTTGTTTGCAGTGGTTCTCAACGTGGGGTCCGGGTCCTCTGTCTGGGCAGAGGTTTGCGCAAACAAACTTTCACCCCGGTCCCCGCTGCTCGCCTGGAGTATTTCGGAGGGTGGGGGTTCTTAAAGGGACAGGACCTAAAAACAGAGCGTTTCAGACAGAGGCTGAACTGAAGGGGACAGTGAGAGCCAGTACAAGATAAACTGAGTTTTTTAAACTATGAATGATGCAATAAGTTACTCTACTGGAGGCCAACAATAAAATAATAATACATTATATTAGCAAAATATGGGCCCTTTAAAAAAAAAAAAAAAAAAAAAAAAAAAATTGCTTGCTGTTTTTGTTAATTTGTTCGTTTGTTTTTTTGTAATTAGACCATATGGAAAGTTTGTAATTTATAAGATGAACTGGGTTAGGGCATTTACAAGCTTATAGCTTCAGCCCTAACCTTTTCGGCCAGCATCGTATGTTTGTTTTGTTTCGCATGTTTGTTTGTTTTTTTGTGATGTGGCGCGAAATAAACTTTATTCATTCATTCATTCATTCATTCATTCATTCATTCATTCATTCAAGAAACTCTAAAAGCCTCAGCTGTAGATTTGCCATGAAAAGCGAGCCGATGACCATCAATATAATGTAGTGCAGAGGCTGGTCCAAGCTGCCAATCTACTTAGCGATGGCCTTGTTTGTTTACTGTAAGTATATTAATGTCTCTGAGTTAATGTGGTAATGATTTATCAATGTTAAAATGCTAGCAGCAGCACCTCTATTTGATGCAATATTTGCAGAGCTATCACAGTTATTGCACTTGCAATGTCTGCCAAGGCCTGTGAACAGTCTCAAGGCGCCTTCACATGATAAGAGGTCTGCACTTTTCTCAACGCGAGGTAGGTACAGCGATCTGGTCAGTGAATCTTCACAAGCCGGCCGGGCTCTGCTCTGCTGTGACGGTGTCGGGTCGCTGTCGCCTCTGGCACTACAGCACATACAGCAACTATCTTCTTCTTCTCTGATCTGTTGCCTCTGGCACTACATCACATACAGCAACTATCTTCTTCTTCTCTGATCTGTTGCCTCTGGCACTACATCACATACAGCAACTATCTTCTTCTTCTCTGATCTGTTGCCTCTGGCACTACATCACATACAGCAACTATCTTCTTCTTCTCTGATCTGTTGCCTCTGGCACTACATCACATACAGCAACTATCTTCTTCTCTGATCTGTTGCCTCTGGCACTACATCACATACAGCAACTATCTTCTTCTCCTCTGATCTGTTGCCTCTGGCACTACATCACATACAGCAACTATCTTCTTCTTCTCTGATCTGTCACCTCTGGCACTACATCACATACAGCAACTATCTTCTTCTTCTCTGATCTGTCACCTCTGGCACTACATCACATACAGCAACTATCTTCTTCTCTGATCTGTTGCCTCTGGCACTACATCACATACAGCAACTATCTTCTTCTCCTCTGATCTGTTCCCTCTGGCACTACATCACATACAGCAACTATCTTCTTCTCCTTTGATCTGTTCCCTCTGGCACTACATCACATACAGCAACTATCTTCTTCTCCTCTGATCTGTCGCCTCTGGCACTACATCACATACAGCAACTATCTTCTTCTTCTCTGATCTGTTGCCTCTGGCACTACATCACATACAGCAACTATCTTCTTCTTCTCTGATCTGTTGCCTCTGGCACTACATCACATACAGCAACTATCTTCTTCTCTGATCTGTTGCCTCTGGCACTACATCACATACAGCAACTATCTTCTTCTCTGATCTGTTGCCTCTGGCACTACATCACATACAGCAACTATCTTCTTCTTCTCTGATCTGTTGCCTCTGGCACTACATCACATACAGCAACTATCTTCTTCTCTGATCTGTTGCCTCTGGCACTACATCACATACAGCAACTATCTTCTTCTCTGATCTGTTGCCTCTGGCACTACATCACATACAGCAACTATCTTCTTCTTCTCTGATCTGTTGCCTCTGGCACTACATCACATACAGCAACTATCTTCTTCTCTGATCTGTCACCTCTGGCACTACATCACATACAGCAACTATCTTCTTCTCTGATCTGTTGCCTCTGGCACTACATCACATACAGCAACTATCTTCTTCTTCTCTGATCTGTTGCCTCTGGCACTACATCACGTACAGCAACTATCTTCTTCTCCTCTGATCTGTCACCTCTGGCACTACATCACATACAGCAACTATCTTCTTCTTCTCTGATCTGTTGCCTCTGGCACTACATCACATACAGCAACTATCTTCTTCTCTGATCTGTTGTCTCTGGCACTACATCACATACAGCAACTATCTTCTTCTCTGATCTGTTGCCTCTGGCACTACATCACATACAGCAACTATCTTCTTCTCTGATCTGTTGCCTCTGGCACTACATCACATACAGCAACTATCTTCTTCTCCTCTGATCTGTCGCCTCTGGCACTACATCACATACAGCAACTATCTTCTTCTCTGATCTGTCGCCTCTGGCACTACATCACATACAGCAACTATCTTCTTCTCCTCTGATTGGTTGCGCTCATGAAAGGTCAGCGATAACTAGGTCAGCGTTGAGATATTTTGAACTTTGAGTGCGGCGCAAGGTGGCAAATTCGAGCTGTGCGCGACGCCAAGTGTAGTGCTGCCGGATAGTTGAGAGGTGCGCACTCCCCCATAGGAAAACAACGGCACAGCAGGCTGTTTCACCGCAGATCATGTGTCCGGGGCTTCCTGCTTCCAATAGATTCTAGTTCTTTTGAGTTTTTTTTCTATTATGCTTCTTTCTAATCTGTAACTGTAATATGTGTGTGTTTTTGTTTGTGGCATGAAGTGTTGGACGTGCCCTTTATTCTGTATTATAATAATCCCAGATTACACTCTGCATACCCTTGCATGTGTATTTACTGTATACTTGCATACAATGCCACATACGTGACTGTTTGCACTGCAATATGTCTGTAATCTTGTGTTCTGCCCCTCTGTGTATGTGCTGCTGTAATCTTGTGTTCTGCCCCTCTGTGTATGTGCTGCTGTAATCTTGTCTCTGGTGATCCCCCCTCCATTGCAATCAGTGACCTACGCACTTTGATAAATTTGTGTAAAATTCCACAATCCAGCCTCCATAAAACACTAATCAGATCTCGCTTTTTCGATTGCTGCTGTTCAATCTACATCACCCACAGCACCTGACCCAAATGTCACTTTCCATTTAGGCTGATGGACTGAGGGAAAAAAGAAAAAGAAAGCTCTCTGCTGGTGGGGACTTGAAAACCAACATTTTATGAAAATTATGACAGAGTAATCTTTGTAATGCTTTTCATTTCTATTGCTATAAGCTACTCCAGGGTATATGCAGGAATCCTGAAGTTAATTTCAATACCTTTCAAGACATTTTTTAAGACTTTTTCAAGACCTCAACACAACTTTCATTACATCAGCGATAGGGGTATAAATCACAAGTTTCATCACGATACAATATTATATTGATTTTTTTTGGACAACGATACGATATTTTCCGATATCACAAAGTCTGCCACGATATGATATCGATTCAATTCAGGGGTCTGCGATCGATATGGTACGATATGCTCATTTAACACCATCGGCACAATAGCTACAAAATGTAATACCTCTCAAATGATTAAGATTAAGACTTTTTAAGGCTTTTTAAGGGCCTTAACTTTCCCTGAATTGATTTATCAACTTGTAATACTTTTCAAGACCCCGCGGATACCCTGTATTCAAGACTCAGCACCTTGTATTGTATACATTTGTGTATCAGCTGTATGCATTGTAAGGCTTTGTAAAGATAGATATTTGTGTGTTCTGTGTGTGCCTGTGCGTGTGTGTGTGTGTGTGTGTGTGTGTGTGTGTGTGTGTGTGTGTGTGTGTGTGTGTGTGTGTGTGTGTGTGTGTGTGCTCGTGCGTGTGTGTGTGTGCGTGTGTGTGCTCGTGCGTGCGTGCGTGTGTGTGTGTGTGTGTGTGTGTGTGTGTGTGTGCGTGTGTGTGTTAACGTGTGCTGTTTGTATCATAAAAGGTGCTGTTCCAATATTGCAGAGTCATCTGTCCTCCTTTTGCTGTGTGCTGTAAAGCCAGTGAATTTCAAAGTAAAGGACCGCTATTCTTGAGGGAAAAGAAGGGATTTAGAAATTTAAAAAGGATGAGGAAAAAGGGCAATGATGAGTGACAGAAGCAGTTTAATTATCAGTCTAGTGCAAAAGAAGGAAATGGATTTTAAGATGCCAATATCAATGGAAATTCAAAATGTCAACTGTATGTGTTTGGTATATTAAGAGAGAGAGAGATGTGGAGCTACACTATGCATGAGGGTTAATCATATGTGTA
>NC_139623.1:105822458-105997458 GCF_964638095.1 Poromitra crassiceps
CCTGAACCCCCCTCAGAAACCTTCCTCCATGTCTCGTTTAGAGCCTGAAACCCCCTCAGAAACCTTCCTCCACGTTTAGAGCCTGAAACCCCTCAGAAACCTTCCTCCATGTCTCGTTTAGAGCCTGAAACCCCTCAGAAACCTTCCTCCATGTCTCGTTTAGAGCTTCAATGCAAGAAAGCACCATCAGCTGTCTCCTGTTTTCAATTTTAGAACTGAAATATCTCAGCTTTCTAAATGTCTCTCTGCTTTCTGTACAAACCAATATTGGATTTTCAAATCATGCAAAGAAATAGTAGGATAATGATTTCAACCTTTGGTTGTTAGTTTGGGGGCTTTGCATTAGACCCCCAAAATCTTTTGGTCTTGCTATTGTTTAATAATAAGAATCAGAATTTTATAACCAGAGATATAAGAGCTTTAACACGACATGAACAATACTTCACAAATATATCCAGCATGGACATTAAGGGGTCAAATTAAATATTTTTGCTGGGTTTGGTGAGGCTGTATATAGTCTCAGAGCTGTTCAGAAAACACTGTGTTCTCTTATAGTTGTGTTCCAGTGTTGCTAAACCAGTTATGAGCTATATACTGTCCAAAAGAGGCTGCTGTGGTCTCATTTGATGCAGCAGTGTAACTGGTCTCTGTTTCTGCCTGTAAAAAGTTGTTTGTCTTATCTTTTGTCTAAAGGTCCTTACACATCGGGAGCGTTTTTTTCGTGCGATTAATTCGCACGTCAATAATATTTTCCGAACCTGCATCAGTTAATGCAACCGTGCATACCAACGGCGAAGTTTCGCCGAGCGTTATTGCGGTGTTTATTTTTTCGAACCATGGTCGATTTTTCAGAAATTCGCTTCCGACGTGTACACATCTGTGGCTGTGATTGACAGGTGGGTCAAAACTCGCATCGCAATTTCGTGCCGTATATTCGCATCGCTCTTGATGTGTAAGGACCTTAGGCGATCACCCTCCTTACTGCAACATCATCTCCTCTGCACTCGAAACACACGCGCACACACACACACATACACACTCTCACGTAAGCATGCATGCACACACACACACACACACACACACACACACACACACACACACTCTCCCTTTATTTTGATACAAACCTGCAAGATTTTGATCACTTTATTGAAACACACACACACACACACACACACACACACACGCACGCACACACACACACACACACACATACACACACCCGTTCACACAGCACCCAGAATAGTATAGGTCCAGCATATCAATTACAAGAACATTGTGCATCATCAGAAAGCCGTTCTCAGACGAGTTTTTCATTTCTTTTTTCAAATTAATCCGAGCAGCATTACATTTTTTAGAAACTTTCTAGAAACATTTATTTCTCAGAAAAATTAGAAATGAAAACTGAGTGAATACTGTATGTGCTTTGGTTTTTCAGTCATTTACAGTAATATGGCAATATCCAACCAACCACCAACCAACAGAACAGAGTGACTTATATAGGGGAGAATTTCACAATGGAGTGGATGATGTCACACTCTGACTGACATTGCATATCTGGTCACAGCTATTGCGAATTCACACATGTTTTCTGTTGATCTTATTACTACTGTTTTGGAAATGTGGAATTTCATTAATTTTAACTTTTTCTTACTTCTATGTAATACATTTTGTTCTCTTCCTTCTCTCTTTTTTGTAATTTGTGTCGGCGTCTCTTATGTTGATATTGTTTGTCTATCTATGCTATCTATTATGTAAATTCTGTAGTAAAGGTACAGCCAGATATTGGGAAACATACTGTACTGTACATGCTGATGACCCACATCCATCAAACAGAGCTTTCATCTATAGATTAATTGGTCACTCGATATACTCAGCCTGATTGAAAGTAAGAAATAGTTACTCTGAGCATAAGTCTAAAGAACCCTACAAAACACTGGGAAATAGTCAAACGGACACAGTGATTAGGCTAAGATTATCCATGATTATCCATGGGTGCAGATTTAAATTTTGGTAAAACAAAATAATTCTCAGAGCAGACCTGCTCTGGAGGCAGAAATAGTATGATTGAGTTGAACCTCAATGGACAAATGAAAGAACTCTTGTAAAATCCTAATAGGGCAGCAGGGGAGCAGTGACCCACACAACCACTACTATAATAGTAAACGCCACCATCGTCGAGTTTGGGCCAGTGGTGAGTGACTGATGATCATAAATCACTAATGATGTCATGCCCCACAATCGTCAAGTGATGTCGTCAAGAGCGACGACGTCATCGTCATCATCGTCGAGTGGTGGTCAGTGTTGACTGATGATGTCATACCCACTGATGTGGTCATAGACATTGTGACATCAGCTGATGATTACACTCGGGCAACTCGAGATCTCGACATCACCAATTCTATGCATGATCATCAGTAAGTGATGTCATGAGTGATGTCATCAGTGATTACACACACCGCTCAAGTTACCCGAGTGACTCTTGACAATTAGGCACGTTTACATGGACCATAGTAATCAGCTTGAAATAGGTGTAAAAGCCCAATCTGATTAAAAATGCTCCATATAAACACCTGAATCGATGTAAACAAGCCAAACCGATTGAGCTTTAAATCAGTTGCAGAGGGGTAGTTTAAACCTTTTCATAAACCGATCAAAGGAAAAGATTTACGATGGAGCGGTTTACTCTCCGGCTGCGTTCTTTCTGCGCATGCCCATGATGCCCTCTGTCTTGACATAAAGAAGACTCCTGCTGCTGCAGCAGTGCAGGAGAGGAGATCTTCTAACTACCGTATGCACGTGGACAAAGTGGAGATTTTCAACACTCCGGCGACGAGAAACCCGCACAGAGTAACGTTAGGCTATTAAAGCTCCAAACGTTTTCTCATCAGGATTCCGTGTCTCTCATTTCCGTGTGACAGTCCATATGCCTTGCATAATTCACGCTTAGGCTACCAGTATGATTACAGTATTCATTTATTTTTCACTGCGAGAAAATGTAGCCTACTTGTCAAGTGGAGGAATCGAGGAGAGGACCTGGCAGCTGCTACCATAGAGTTATTCCCTAAAGATGCGCACGCGGATGTGTGGACAAAGTGTAGGCTACTCAGCTGTGCATGAGCGCACGGAGTATTAAGTGTCCAGTTAATTTATTTTTCACTGCGAGGAAATGCGCTTGGCGTGCACAGTAGAGTTGGCAGACCTGTCAAGTTACTGTATTCCTCACGTTTGGGCATGTCACACAGCTGTTCAATTTACATCGATTTACATCATGTGTCAGCGCATATACAGTAAACACCAGATCGTATTAAATCACATCCCATGTAAACACTTGCCCCGAAATCTTCAAAGCGATTGGTTTCAATCAGATTGAGGAAAAGGTGTGCATGTAAAACGCAGCTACTGTGACCTCTTCGGCGCACAATTGTTCAACTGAGCATGCTCAGCCTGAGTGATGGCATCAGTCAGTGATGTCAGCGAGTGATGCTGGTACCTGCACGCCCTGGCAGGTGTCAAATGTTACACTATTCTGAGAAGAGATCATGTTCCCATGTCAAAACTGTGCGCAAACCAACTAGCGAGCAAACAAGGATGAATGGCTCAAACATCCAGTCGCTCCAGATTCAGGTTTAGGGGAGCCTGGTGACAAACAAACATGAATTCACTCTATGCCAGGCAGCATGTGTTGAGGAGGCACTTGGGGCCCGGAGCATATCAGACCTCGCGGGGAGTTTTCTGAGCTCCCTGGCCCGCCGTACATCAGTTTGGAGAACTAATCGTTTCCTCTTGTGGGACTGAGCTTGGCTCGTTGTCTATAGCTTCCATTGTCTCAGGCATGCCAATTACGGCACGTTGGAGGTCCCGCCGCCTAGGCCACTCATGACTTGGATGGTCTGGTCTATGAGCACCTCCGGAAATCTTCTCATCTTGGCCTGGACACCAGCTTGGGGTTCCTGGACACCAGCTTGGGGTTCCGCCCCGGGGAGAGCCATAAATCTCGTCCCCGTCCGTTGAATTATCACTCAATATGGGACTTGGTGGTCACGACATAGTGGATGAAGAACATAAATCGAACTTGCCGAGCGCTTCCTTTCTTCTTCTTCTGTGGTGTTTTATGGCAGTTGGCATCCTTTACAGTATGTTGCATTACCACCTCCTTCTGGATTTATCCATCCACTGTTTCCCTACATTATCGTGTCTCAAATCTTCACGATGTCACCAGCGTCCCGTAATTGCAGAAAATTGGCCTTTAAAATTCATCAAAAACCTGTAAATTAAAATCTGCAGGACACCGTGTCCTGTAAATGATCTCCCGACGCAATTAATTGTAATCCCTGGTTAAATCCTCCGAGTTAAGAATAATGACCTGTCACTTTATAGTTTGGTAACACTGTCAAACGAGGTTTGCGAGTTTGTCACACGAGGTGTGACAAACTAACTTGCTAGTACTGCTCGTCTTTAGCTGCTTCTGATTGGTCAGTCTAGAGAAGTACATCACTTTTCTTCAAAATGCTATTGGCTAATGGGGCGGCTGGGCGGGACTGAGTGTCGGGATTTTGACAGTGCGGTGAGGTTTTGTGTGTCAGTCTGTGTGTGCGCTGCTGTGTGCACTGCTATAGCGTGTGTGTTTTCCTATTAACGTAGCCAAAGCAAGCCAAGTCTCCTATTTTCAAGTACTCTACAATTAGCCTGACTCATTTGTAATAAGTGTGTTTGTACGGCTAAAGTTTTGCATGCTATCCTATTGTCTGAGAACTGTAGCCTGATGCTAGAGACTAGTGTTTTCCGCCTGCTTGTTAACGTAGCTAGAGCCTAGTGTTTTCTGCCTGCTTGCTAACGTGGACGCTACATGGATCTATTATATTATCGGGATGCTAGTGTATTCCGCCTCGACGAGACGACCAGCTGGGCCATCGCCACACCAGATAGCACACCGTGTGACTGGAAAAGCACGGTTGCACCTAGGGCTGCTCGATAAATCGATTTTGAATCGTAATCAAATTAATTAGTTAGGACGATGTTAAAAAAATTAAAATCGTAAAATAGATTTTTTTCAACTAGGGTAATTACGTTATGGCGGAGCGGCTCTCTGTCATGTACGCGTGCTGTAGCAGCACGCGTACTCAGAGGTACAGAAGGAACTCTCCTTGCTGGACCCAAATAAATCCGCCGGCTTTGACGGGCTCGATCCCAGGTTCCTTAAAGCAGCTGCACACCTCATTGCGGCCCCTGTCTCAACTCTTTTCAATCTTTCTCTTCAACTCTCCACCTTACCCCCTGACTGGAAAACAGCCATGGTCTTCCCCCTCTTCAAGGGTGGCACTGGCTCTGATCCTAATTGCTACCAGCCAATCTCCATCTTGCCATGCCTAGCCAAAGTCATGGAGAAGCTGGTCCACAAACAGCTCAACCACTTCCTTACATCTAACCATATCCTATCAGACCTACAATCTGGCTTTCGATCCGGTCATGGATGTCTGACCGCCACCATGAAGGTCCTCGACGATGTCACCACAGCTTTGGCCAGCAAGCAGGTCTGCTTAGCCACCTTTATTGATCTGGCTAAAGCCTTCGACTCTGTTGAACACAATACCCTGCTGCGTAGGCTCTCCAGCATCGGCTTGTCCCCCTCCTGCTGTGATTGGTTCGCGAGCTATCTCACTAACCGTATCCAGCAGGTGAAAACTGGGAACACTGTCTCCGATCCTCTTGCTGTCTTCAAAGGCGTGCCCCAGGGCTCTATCCTGGGCCCTACCTTATTCTCCATTTATATTAATGACGTTGCTAAAGCAGCGGGCAACTCCCGTATCCACCTCTACGCCGATGATACCATCCTGTATTCAGTTGGCCCCTCCCTCCAATCTGCAGCAACCACTCTCCAACAGAGCTTCACGGACGTAGAGAAATCCTTTTTCAATCTCCATCTCTGCCTTAACACCAAAAAGACCAAGTGTATGCTCTTCTCCCGAAATAAGGATGCCCCCAGCCCCCCAAGATCATCTGTGCCGATGGCACACCTGAGGGTGTGGCCCTGGAATTTGTGGACTCGTACAAATACCTGGGCATCTGGCTGGACTCATCCCTTTCTTTCAGTACACACATCAACAACCTTCAGACTAAAATCAAAGCAAGATTAGCCTTCCTCTTCTGCAATAAATCCTCCTTTACTCACCCGGCCAAACACACCCTCGTCAAGATGACAATTCTCCCGATTCTGGACTACGGCGATATCATTTATAGAACAGCCTCAGCATCAGCCCTCAAAAAATTTGATATGCTCCACCATTCAGCTATCCGCTTCGCCACCAATGCACCCTTCCAGACTCACCATTGTGACCTCTACAATCTGGTAGACTGGCCCTCCCTTAAAACCCAGCGATCCCTCCATTGGCACCACTTTATTTTTAAGTCTATACTAGGCAAGACACCACACTACCTCTCATCTCTCCTCCACATAGCAACAAACACCTATAGCACAAGATCAAGCGGGTACATCCAGCTTTCTATCCCCAGCTCAACCGCTTATAGAACTGTCTTCGGCCGCACCTCCTTCCGTTTTGCAGCAGCATATGACTGGAATATTCTTCAGAGCACCCTCAAACTCGCAACCCTGACATCACTTTCCATCTTCAGACAGAAACTCCAACAGCTCTTTGTTGACCACTGTGCCTGCTTCCCCCCCTCATAGTACCCCCCTCCCCCTTTACTACCCCCCCTCTCCCTCTCTACCCCCTCCCTCCCTCTACCCCCTCCCCCTTCTCCTTTTCCTACCCCCCCTTCTTCCCATCCCCCCCTCCCTCTTTACCCCTTCCCTCCCTCTACCCCCTTCCCCTTCTCCTTTTCCTCCCTTCTTCCCACCCCCCCCCCTCCCTCTACCCCCTTCCCCTTCTCCTTTTCCTCCCTCCCCCCTCCCTTCTGCCCACCCCCCCTCCCTCCCTCTCTACCCCCTCCCTCCCTCTACCCCCTTCCCCCATCATGCTGTGTTTTGTTTGGTTTATCCTGTATTGTTTTGTCTTGTTGTGTTGTGTTGTGCTGTGCTGTGTTGTGTTGGTTCTATGCTGTGCCGTGTTGTGTTATGCTGTGTTATTTGGCTCGATCCTATGTTATATTTCTCTTGTGCACTTTAGCCATTTACCTTGTCTCCCCCCGCCCACCCCCCCTTACCCTAATCCGGGTTTGCATCCTCTTCCCACCCCTAACCCCATTCTCACCCCTTACCCTAATCCGGGTTCGGATCCTGCCCCCCCCCCCCCCCTCCCTCCACACTTTATATGTGAATGTTGATATGTTTTATACCCTGTTTTTATAATGCACTGTTTTGATCCTTTTTTATCATGACTCTTTTTGCAGCCCCTCTCCCTTACCCCACAGGCCGTCTGTGTAAATAAGAATTTGTTCTTAATGACTCGCCTGTCTAAATAAAGGTTAAATAAAATAAAATAAATGTAGGCTACATGTTCTTTTAATGTTTAAAGGCTGAAATTAAAAAAGTAGGCTAAGGGCCTTATCATCATACGGCGTTATCGTTTGCGCAGCCGTTTGTGCACCTCTTATGCTATCTTCTCTGCGTCTTAAGCTATCGTCTGCCTCCACCATCCAGTTTTGTGCTCGAATCTAAGCGCAGACACAGGTGTAGGTGTGGCCCAGGCGTGTCCACTGGCCTTTGTGCGCCTCTTAGCCTCCATCTGCCTCCAGCAAGTGTCATTTTGCGATCTGGCGAAGATACCATCGCCATGTTCCGAGCGTAAACACAGATTTGGGCGTTGCCCGTGCCAAAATAGGTGTTCCAGCGCAATGTGTTAGAAAAAAATCAATTTTAACGCTACCTAATAGCAGGTCTTAGCGCTAAAAACCCCACTGCGCTTGAGCGCACGCAGTATTCTCCACGCAGTGCAGGAAATCCTCGCTTGGATACATTACGCATGGCATAGGATGTCCCTCTACTATCACCTACATTGCAGAAAAAACACACCTTGATTTGAAAATGAGAATTCGTTTGTCATGGTTTTATTAGGCTATATAATTCCCGACCATACAGGTCTGTGGTGTTAGGTATGTAGGCTATAACAGTAGATTACATTTGAGAAAGTTGTGCCAGTACAGTTACAGTAACCACTTTCCCTGCAATTACACGCATGCAAGACCAGCTCCTCCACAGTGTGGATGGCGTGATCGCAGTAAATAGCTTAACCCGAGTGGACAATTCTGATATAGGCTATTGAAATAGGCTAGAATTAAATTCTCACACATCCCTACCCTATTAAAGAAACAAATATTTTCAAATGTGTATGTTATAGCCTATAGACCTTACCACAAAAGTAAAAATGTCAGACCAATTGCCACAGATGAAATAGTTATAGGACTCAAGGGATTTGAAAGCCTTCAGCTCCTGAGATGTGTAGCCTATGCCAATACTGTATTCACAAGGTAGTTATAAATGTCCGGTAGGCCTACGTTATACCTGGCAATATAATGAGTTATATTTACTCTAAGTCCATTTTTTATAGGGGTCCGCACCTCCGACCAAACTTGTTTTTTCATCACTTCTCTTTGACGAAGCCATAACTGTTGCTATACGCTCGGCCAGACTACGTTATGGCTGCGGTTTGTCAACAATATGGCGCCGTCCGGAGTTATCGAATAAGGTCTATATGAACAAAACGACTAATTACAGTAAGTGCACGCTTTGGGACCATCAGCACCAATTTTCGTTAGTTTCTAATGGTTTATCTGAATCTGAACTGGTTCATCCTCCAATTCTCTCCCTCTCTCTTCCCTCTCTCGTTCTCTCCCCCCCCCTCTCTCTCTCTCTCTCTCTCCCCCTCTCTCGCGCTCCCCATCTCTCTTTTCTCTCTCTCTCTCTCACTCTGTCCTTCTGCTTGCCCATGGCACTCAGCAAGAAAGAAGCTGCTGTCACAGACGTGATGCTGTTGCTTTTAAGGGGAGTGGACATGAGTTCACACGTGTGAATACTGTTTTGGGCATAAACACGCCTACATGCAGGTTTGCACGAGATGACACCAAGCGCAGCGGGCCGACACGCCCACAATTAGGGCTTTGCACGGGGCTATTCCAGCGCAAAACGGGCACTATACACAAAATTACCGCCTTCGCGACAATAGAGCCCTAAGAGCCTAATTTAAAAAAGAAAGTTATGTCCTGCCTGTCTCATTCAGACACCATTATCCCGACATCGAATTGCCGCAATTGACTGTTAATGTGGTCAAAATAATCACAGACATTCAAAAAACAAAAACAAATTTTTAATAATCGTATTTAATTGGACAGTTGAATCCGAGTCGACTGGCAGAATCCTGAGTCGAGGACAGCCCTAGTATTTTGTGTGTTTGTCATCAAATCTCAGGATCAGGGGAAGAGATCAAGGGCCCTATCTTCCCAACGGCGGTAATTTTGCGTTAGCGCCCGTTTTGCGCTGGAATAGTGCCGCGCAAAGCCCTAATTGTGGGCGTGTCGGCCCGCTGCGCTTCACGTCATCTCGGTGCACAAACAAATTCTCATTTTTAAATCAAGTTGTGTTTTTTCTGAAATGTAGGCTATAGTTGAAAATCAATGTGGCATTCTGAGGAGGGAATAGTGTCTGCGTGCGCGAAGTGTTGGAGAGAGAGAGATCCATGCCGTGCGTATGTATCCAAGCAAGGATTTCCTGCACTGCACGGATAATAGTGTGCCGTAGTGGGGTTGTTTGCGCTAAGACCAGCTATTTGCTGGCGTTAAAATGCCCCTTTTTCTAACACATTGCGCTGGAATGCCTATTTTGGAACGGGCAACGCCCAAACCTCTCTTTGCGCTCGGAAAATACCAACGGTATCTTCCCCAGTGCGCTAAATGACACTTGCGCGAGACAAATGATAGGCTAGAGGCCCACGGACACGCCTGGGCCAGCGCAAAACTGGACGGTGGAGGCAGACGATAGCTTAAGACGCAGGGAAGATAGCAATAAGAGGCGCGCAAATGGCAGCGCAAACGATAGCGCCATACAAAGATAGGGCCCCAAGTGTGAGTTAAAGGGAAAAGTCAGAAATGCCCGAAGGGCGCTTTGTTGTAGGACTGAGCGTGCGAAGCTCGGTTCATCGTCTCCAGAGTCTCCACCCTCCACCCTCCACCGGGACGCCCTAAAACCCGCTATTTCACTTGGATGGCCGTAGTTTTTTAGGACATAGTGTGCACACTTCGTTAAGCTCCGTGACTCTCTCAACCCAGCGTTCATGAGTTTTACACGATAGAGAGTGAGTTACGTTCATTTTGTACAGATGATGAGATCTGTGGTTTTCACAGCCAATAAATTTGAACTATTCAGCCAATCAGTAAAGAAGAAGGGCAGACCACACTAATCAAGCTGTCTCCGTCTCTCTCCTCTCTTCTGCTGTCTGTCTACTGTGTGTTTGGCAGAGCAGAACTGTGGCTTGTGGTCAGCACAGTCGTCTGAGATTCAGGAGACTGGGGTTAAAGACTTGCTGTGGGAACCCTCCTTTGGAAAATAGTTTATTAAAGAAGTGTAATAAAAACAAAAACAAAATTGCTAAGGTTGCCTATTTCCACTTTTATTTGAATACAAATATTAATCTACAGTACCTAATCTAATTAGGGGTTCAAGCCCAGAAGGGGCTGGAAACCCTATTGTAATTGATATGTTTCTGCTTCTTCTTCTTCTTCTTCTTCTTCTTCTTCTTCTTCTTCATCTTCTTCCGTAAAACAGTATGCATGTCAGAAACCATAAGGCCCACAGCAGCCCAACTTTGCACAGTAGGTTGGAAATGTCACCCACTACTCAGAAACAAAGAATCACACCAATTTATCAAATGTTGGCGCTATAACAACGATATTTTATGTTTTTAGGCCTTCGCATGCCATTTTATGGCATTTTCACATCATCATTATCCCTATTGAATTGTGCCATGAGGTACACGTTTGTCAATTTAAAAGATAACTTTGGAAGTCAAGAAAGTCGCAATATGTCATAAAACTGTTGCACTATAAGTTATAAATCAGAAAGACTACACACAACCAGTCGCTCTTGCGCATTCTGTGGTCGGCCGAGTTGTAATATTTTGTCATGTCATGGTGTCTTTGTGTCATTAATAAACGAGATATAAATAAACGTTATTTTTCTATATATTTTTTTGGTACTGCTATTTAACATTAAAGTCAACGGCGACAGGCTTGTGTTTTCCCCATAAAAGGAGGCGAGACCATGTGCCGCCTACAAAATGACGTGTTGCCGATCTATCGTATGCAACATGCACATGTGACGCAGGACGTAAGGGCACCGCCCCTGGGTGAAATACCAAGTTTTTAGTCCTTGTCGTCTGGTAATGTGTAGCGACAGGCTCAACAGGCTAGCACAAGTGTATGCATAATATTATACTGTCGAGCTTTATTTCCTAAAACAAACAATTTGTGCCTAACTTTGCCTTTGGGAGTGTTCCTTTTGTAATCATAACTTATTTTTGTAGTTTCCCCCTGAAAAACGATCCCACAGACGCTGTCAATTGTGTTTGTTGTGCCTGTAGGAACATCTGACCAAGCTGGAAGTGGGGATGGGAATTTCATGCATTTTCCTTAACCGTTATTAACCGGTTAATCATTAACGTTGTAAAAAAATAATAATAATAATGTTGTGTTAACGTGGTATATCACTGACGAGGTACTAGAGGTGTACTTGAGAACGGCGTCGCAATATTTACACTTGGCATTTTTGCCTGTTAGTGTGAAATGCTCCCACACTGGACTGCATTTCGCTCTTTTGTTGCTAGCACTAGCAGGCGCGCTCATCTTGCTATTGTTGCTATCTGGTCTCTCAGTCTGTTTGTTTCCTGAATCTCAGTCCACCGATCATGTGACTACTTCCTCACGTGACCGCTCCTTCTATTGTTTGGGTGAGGTATGCCCTTTGCTGGACTGGTGGAATAACACAGTGTACGCTCTGGACATTGACGTGATACATACAACCATGGATCTACCTATATTATACAATGTCGGACAAAACAGTTAATTAATTTTAATCGGTTACATTCTTAACAGCAGTTAACCGACTACCGGTTAATCATTAACATCCCTAGCTGGAAGTACCAGTACCAGGGATTGAACCCCGGTCTCTCTACGGTGGTAGGCGAGTGCTTTACACACCAGATGCCAAAAAAACATAAAAAAAAAAAATAGGCCTATGGAGTTAATGCATGGAGGTAGTTTTCTTTTATCCCTCTCTTCCCATGTTTACCATGTCAACCCAAAGTAGATGGCTATCTCACCATGAGGAGTAATGAGCTGAGGTAATCAGGGGAAAGTTATGCACTGCACACACAGTAAGACTGAGGCACATCAGGGGAGGGAGGCCGCATCTCGCCTGCTCTTTTTAGTCTTCTTATGAAATTGTCAATCTCCATCTTTGCACCTGCACTGGCTGACTTTCCATTTTATAATGCGAGTCCAAACCTCCAGTTAATGCCTCTTTTGCATATTTACCAATGCTCTGATGTAACTGTCATTGTCAGTTATCTCTTGGGCAGCCCATCACAGGCGATTTGTTCAATTAGGCTTAATGTGAATTCTGCAGTCCCAGAGCCGCCCCACGCCGAACCCGCTTCCAATCTCACATCAATCTCAACAAGCAGCTAAAGGGACAGCAGACCCATCTGGTTTGAAACAGACTAGTGCACCCAGAAGTTCAAAAACCAAACTGTATCAGCAAACAACAGTCGGCACAGAAGGCTGTGTGGTACTGACTCAAAGGCATTCTCCCCATCTAGAAATCGCCCTTCTGTTGTTTGTTGATTGAATTTGGTGCCATATCATTTGTGCTCTTAACACCTTGCTGGGTCCTGTATGCAAATGTTCTTTATTCCTCTATTCCAGTGATTCCAAAACTGTGGGCCGCGGCCCACTAGTGGGCTGTGGAGGTACTGCAGGTGGGCTGCAAGTGGTCTGCCAACACTCCTGATTTTCGCGGGCAATCAAATGGCTGTAGCAGGGTGGTTTTTAAAGCTATAGTGCAGATCCTGTTATCAGAAGAAACTAGAAGTCCTAAGGCATCAATTGGTACCAATCATACTATGCTAGATTGTCGGCAAGGGGGCTAAATAACGCTTCAAACATAGGTTAAATTTGGGCGAGGGAAAACTACATTCCAAAGGGGTCCCTTGACCTCTCAGCTCAATTTATCTGAATGAAAATTGGTTCAATGGGTACCCACAAGTCTCCCCTTTACAAATAAGGTAGCATTTTTTACAGCCTAGCATTAATAGCTTGTGGATTGATTTCTTCTGTTGTTGCTCATCACATTTTTGTCTCAACAAATGTGTTATACTTCTGATGAATAACGGGAGAGAAAATGTTGGCAAATGTTTTTGTATGTAGATGGATTATTAATTTCCCTTATGACCAAGTTCACATGCTCTGTTAATAAAATAAAAAATATATAATGTAAAAAAAAAAGAAGGAAAATACATCATCTTAGTCTCGTGTGCTGATCAGAGTTGTGATTAAAGGGTTGGGTGGGCCCCAGAAAGTTTTCAGATTTCAAAGTGGGCCGCGGCTTTCTTAAGTTTGGGAACCCCTGATCTATTCAATCTGTTAAATTAGATTTTTATGTTTTTTAGTTATGTATTCTCTAGGCTATATTTTGGGACAAACAACAATTTGGGAGATTCGCCTATTTGCCATAGACAAGAAGATAGATGCCCTTCTCTTCACTGTGCGTGCAATAGAAAAGTAGTGACATGCCCTCCTGCTAGTTAGCTTAGCAAAATGACTGGTAGTCCACAGGAATGGCTAGCTTACCCCCATTAAGTGACCAAATAATACACATTCAAACAGTGCCAAAATGCCTGTATGTGCATATTGTGACTCGTGACCTATTCACCACATTATGAAATAATGATGCAAAATTACGACCCATTGTAATTTTCGAAACAAATATGTATTTGTTTCCTGACAAAAGCTGAAGTTCTGGCCGGGTTATGTCTTTGCTTCGAAAATTACAATGTCTCGTAATTTTACACCATTATTTCATAACGTGGTGAATGCACGAGTCACAACATGTACATACAGTACATGTAAGAGAGTACATGAGAGCGTTTTGGCACTGTTGGAATAATGGTGACTTAACAGGGGTAGGTTAGCCATTCCCGTGGACTACCAGTCATTGTGCTAAGCTAACTAGCAGGAGGTGCATGTTGCTACTGCACACACAGAGAAGAGAAGGGCATCTATATTGTCGTCTTACTATCGAGAATATGGCAAATGGGCGAATCTCCCAAAATGTTGGCATGTTCCTTTAAAGGAAAGCTTTGACGATTTTCAACCCGCTTTGTATCATTACAATGTGGGTAATTATGCAGATGGGCAGCCTTTACCTTGTCTTCATGTTTTCCTGCACCAAGAGCTCTGCACTTTATTCCAGGCACTTCCGTCTCAGGATGACACAAAATGCGTCATTCTGGACACAGAAGTGAACACCTGTTCTGCTCGAGGGCGGCTGTTCCAACTACAGATAGTTTCTTAATGAGCGTTAATGACCCATGCCAGTTGGCGGGGACTGAGTTTCTGCAGGCAGACAAAAAGGGATTTCTCAATGTAGAAAACATATAGAGAAGGTAAGCTGTCCATCTGCTTGATATTACTGAGATTATAATGATACAAAAAGCAAGTTGAAAATCTGCAAAGCCTTCCTTTAACTAGAAGCTAATGAGACTAACTTGGCGTTCACACCGAATGCGATTTCACAAATTTGTGTGGCAAGACTCAATGCAAACGGGCGAGCAGACGGCGGCGTGAATGAGGCGAATGACGCTGTGCAAATAACGAGATATAATAAGTTAAACTCTTTCAACTATGCACGGTCAAACTCGAGTGATCAACACGATTGTCTGCCCCCAGTCTGAACACACCTTAAAGCCCCCCTCCAGCCAGTTTTGTAATTCTTAATATATTTCATGTGTAGCTGTGTTTTTTCCTGCTCTGCCAATTATATAAAGTGTTTTCCACTGCATTTTGTTGAGAAATAACCTTATTTTTGGCTCAAAGTCTTAAATGAGCTCACGCGCTAGAAACGGGTGCTGACGTCAGCATTTATGGTTGTCAATGCTCACGTCACCTGTCATATTAATAATATACAATATTACAGTGAATACAATCTGCCATTAGCTTGGGCTGGCTACGTTTGCTAACGTAGTTCATTCTGGCTCAAAACGCTGCGATAGTCACTTTTAACCAGTTCGAGTTACACTCTTTCAATTTCTTTTGCTTATCTGCCCACCAGCTTTGATATCTGTTGGCTGGTTAAGCTGATATTTATATCAATATGTGGCTTCTGGGTGAAGATTTAGCAGAGTTGAGGCAGCCATACTGTTTCTGGTCTGACCGGCTGTAAAGGAGACGGAGATCGCATTGAAGGTAGGAGCGAGTCTCGGCCAAAACACACAGGACGCGGAAGCGCAGTGCAGAAGCAGCAGAGCGCACTGAGAGAGTTATCCTTTTTGGACAACAGTTCTCCAGCCATGACGTTGCAGTGGAACATCTTACCAATAGACGAACTTTGGTGCAAAAGATTAGACTGGTGACGTAGTTGATGACGGCGCGTGCAGTTTTTAATTTCCACTGTACAGCAGGATTATACACAGGTAGAAAACTGACTGGAGTGGGGCTTTAAGGCTGAGTTTCAAACATTACTACTTTAAGAAGTGCTTCTCAACAGTGATGAACAGCATTGTGTCTGACAGCTATAACATCGGCACATTTTTTCATTTTACTCATTATTAGCCATTAGACATTTAGTCATTATTATAGTTATAGCCTACTGTACTACTGCATGCATCACTGTACCTGAAAGTCTAAATAAAATATTAGCCTTTGCAACTGTTCATTTACATGGGTAAGCTATAGAAATATAGTCAGTATATGGGGAACCCTGAAGTCTGAAGTGTGTCTCATAACCTGCCTCGGAGTGATATACTGATTGTATATTTACTGTATGATTTTGTTGGATTTGCTGTTGTAGACTAAAGGACTTGCTCGGGTGATTGTGTGGAGCTGATTGTAGCTTAATCCTTTGCCATGCTGGTGCTTTTTCAGTCCTGCTATCATTAGACACACAGCCTAGGTTTCCTTTGGTCTTAGAGGCAGACCTGGAACTAACTCGGCCCAGCTCCGATCTTTGGCGCTCCGATCTCAGTAAAGTACAGGTCTGACTCGCTCAGGAAATCTTCTCACTCACAACACAAATGTGAAGACCACATTGTTAAATGTATTCAGGAGCATCTTTCTGATGGCTATTTTTCTTCATTAGTATACTGTATATTCCATACTAAATGAGCAATTAACCTATAAACAAGAAGGGAAATGTTTTTGTGTCTGGTTGTTTTTATTTGTCTTGTAAGGGTTTCGGTGTGAGTGAATGCGGTGATATTGCCATTCCCACTCTGTCAAACGTTGTTAAATAGCACTCGTAAAACTCAAGCGTCTGCAGCACAGGATGGCAGAAAGTTTACAATAAATGTCGGGATAAATCCATGAAAGACAGTGTTGCCAACTCTTCTCCAATGAAAGACACTAATGGCTGCTCAAAAACTCGCTATAAGTCAACTAAGATGATGCACTGACTTCATTTACATATAAATGAACTCAGTGCATATTAATTTTGATAGTTTACGGTATGAGAGATTTTCTGAGTCGAGACTTAGCTACGACTTAACTAAGCTTTGGAGATGTGACTGCTCAGTGAGCTCAGCTGGAGGTTGAGAGACAACCTGTCAGCCAGCCGGCCCTCTCTTGTCTCCCAGCCAGCTGACGAAGACCGATCCAATGAAGCTGAGTTTTGTCAGCAGCAGTACAACGTGCTGTTTACCCTGCAAATGTACAGCTAATTAGTTTGTGGTCATGGCCAAAGATAGTGGCTGTCCAGCTCAGCGCAGCCCTGTGGCAAGGATACTGGACACCAAGGACCTACAGTAACAAGCCCTCCCTGTCTCTGCTGTATTACTTCCACTGGAGGAGAGAGCAACTGGCAAGTGGCTCAAAATTGGCTTTAGTCACAACAGCCAAGTCACCAGTGGTAAAATGCACTGACAGTCTGATGTTGAACATTTTCACATATATCCTTCAAAAACTGGAGGATTTGTCTGCGGGTTGCTTTTTAAAATGAGTAAGAGGGTCTGAAAAGTTGCTATGTCTTATTAGCCACAAAGTTGCCACATTGTCAGCACTGATGGAGAAGATTTAGAGAGCATAGGTATGCTTTGAGCAATACCATTCAAACTTCTTCTTTTTCACTAGCACTTTTAGATTTGGCCTATTTTAAAAAACGATTTCAGACGGACAAGCCTGTCTTTATTGTCACACGATTACAATCAACACATGCACGGAGGGCCACAACACACACATGCTGACGGTGGCCGGTGAAATTTGTCCTCTGCATTTAACCCATCCTGGCTTTGTCCTTTCCTCCGGGGGGCAGGCCAGGAGCAGTGGTCACTTTCTCGTACAGCGCCCGGGGACCGACTTCGGATGTTGTCGTCACTGGTCGGATGACGATGACGATCTGATCTTCTGGATGTTTTTAATGGGGGGGGGGTTATATACGGAGGAACCCCCCTGGGGGAGCACGGGGAGAACATGCAAACTCCACACAGACAGAAAGGCCCTTACGACGAGATACCCCACCTGGGCAGTAGGCACTGAAGATATGGGGGGGAACACAACCACAGCGCCCACAGTGTCCCAGGCGAGAATCGAACTCAGGACCTTCTGACTGCGAGGCGACAGCTCTACCACTGAGCCACCGTGCCCCTACAACGTGCTCCCTTACAACTCAATGGGAAGGGCACTTCAATGATACATTTTCCTACAATGCTGTGTAGGCACGTTTTGTTTCATGACAAATGGTCCATTTTGTAGCGATCATTTGAATATTTATGGATACTCACACGGATCATCTTCAGCTCCTTCCTGCTTCTCTAGTCTACACTTGAGAATGTTTTGCTCAAATGTTGATTTGCTGCTATGTTAGTGCAAATGACACCGTCTTGTGTGAAGAACAAGACAAGAGAAGTTGGCTTGCAATTACCAATCTAGTAGAAATATTAAGTATACTGTAGGCAGCCAAAAGCAAAATGAACTGATACATGCTGTTTTAACCCTGTTGCTTAGTTCTGTGGTTCTCAAATTGGGGTCTGGCGGGGACCCCCAGGCATCCTTGAGGGGGTTCCAGGGGGTCCCACTCCCCAGCAAAAAGGGGGATCATTTATTTTCACTATACCGTACCATCCATAAGTAACACAATCACACAATGTATGACTATTTTGGTCCCATACTTTCTGTAATAAAACCTATAAAAGTGAAAATCCTATCAGATGGGGACGGGTGCCCTGGGACAAAATCTTATCAAATGGGGGTCCGTGGTCTAATTTGTGTCAGCTTAGGAGTCCTTGACGTGAAAGGTTTTTGAGAACTATGTCCAACTGTGGTCAATTGTGACAGATTTCTACTTACTACCCACAGAGACACTGCAAACCAACAATGTTTCTGCTAAAGCAACAACATGGAACGGGAAGGCTGTGCCTGTGTCATTCCTATATATTTTATTTAACTTTTTTCTTTAACTTAACTTAACTTAACTTTATATTGGCTGTGCTGTCATGATGCCGTTATCATACAGGAAGGCCTAACTTTCCCATTGTGAGCAAGTAGCTGAGTGCAGCCAACTTGCTTGGGCTGAAGTAGTGGCATTTCTATCTGTTTCTAACATGATGTTTTGCTTTATTGGACAGTCTGTCTACACTACAGTGGAGAGAGAGAGAGGGGTATGACATGCTACAAGGGTCTCAGACCGGATTTGAACCCATGATGTCTCAGGTACATGGTAGGGCACCTAACCAACTGAGCCAATAAAACCCATCACTTCTATGTTGTTGCTGTGAAATCTTTGATGTATCACTTTCATCATGTCCACTTTTGACGGTGTTACCTTGCAACAGTCCTGCTGGGATGTGGGCGGTTGTTGCAGCCAGAACCAGAGGTCTTGTCAAAGCTCAGTGTAAATTATTGACCCAGACAAAGGTCAAACGTCAATAACGTCAATACGTCAACTGTCAGTAATTAATGTCATCTTGCATTCAGGACAACTAATAAAATGGGTCATCACTGCAACAGCAACTTGCAGCACCAACACAAGTTCCTGAGCTGCTGCAGGTTGTATGGGATGCTGTACAGCGAGACGCTCATTATCGCAAAATAAGCCAATATGCAAATTGCAAATTTGCAATAGCTGGCATCCATGGCTACAACTATAACAATTAACACACACACACACACACACGCCACTAAGATACAGTACCTCAAAATGTGTTAATTAGCGAATCAGAATTGAGTATTCAAAAAAGCTGTGTGATAAAGCTCATTAGCATCCTCTAGCTGGTCACAAAGCTTAGGTTAGTGCTAGCAAGGCTATCTATTTATTTTTGCAATACTTTCTACTTCACAAAAAACCGCTCAAGTAAAGAACGCAACACACATTCCATTATACCAAGTAATACACTAAGGGTTTGCACTACAGTATTATAATGTTCCTTATAGCTCTAATTTGAGCTGATAATGCAGTTGCAAATCTTAATTGTTTGCATTTTAATTGTTGGTGAAGCTAATCAAAGCTATATGTAAATTAGAGGTAGCGTTCACTTTGCAACATCAGCATCACAATTATCGGAACAAATGATATTTTGAAAGGTGTCGGTAAGTGTAATCAGTGTGGCTATTCAGCACGACTGCCATCGCTACTGCCAGACACACACAATGCTGCCAACAAGTCAGAGGGTAGTCCATCCAAGAATATCTGTTCCAACTTTCGCAAGATGAATTCCTTTGGAGGTACCATCTGTCTGTCTATCGCCTGTGTGCCATACACTTAGTCCCATACACATTACACACTTGGGTTAAACCGAATTATTACAGCAGGCAGTGTCTCAAAGCCTCTCCAATTCCTTCTTTAAATATCCTCCTCGTCCTCTTTTGTTTCTCCTCTGTGAAATGTTCCTGTGTGGGTGTCTGCCATAGGCTACTCCCTCTAAATTTACCTTCAACTTGGCACCTGGGATGGTTTTAAGAAGTGCAATGTGCTGTCTGGTTGGAATAGAGGCACAGGGACTGGTCAATATAATCCCCTGAAATCCTTCTATGATCAAATGCGGGTGTTTGAATGTCAGTTTAGCGAATCAAAAGTGATTAAACCAAGTGGGACAGAGGAACAGCTGCCTCCCAGAACTGTCCTGGACAGGACAGTTACTTTAGGAAGGCTTGATTGTTGGCACAGACAGGCTGATCCAGAAAAAATATTAAAAATTTGACCCATTTTGCTTGGTTGCACTATCTCCGTTTTCTTTCCTAGATCAGGCCCTAAAGGGCATGAAAGGAGCTGTGGAAGCAGATATGATGCTAATTTATTACAACCCTCCCTTTTTGTACAATAACTGATACCCCTAAACCACAATATTACTATGAAATAGAATGAACACACATACACTAAAACTGAAAATGTTAATTATTATTATTATTATTTTTATGTTGTGTTAAACCATCCAACAGCTATTCCCAACTGACAGATTCATGGGCAGACACAGTGGGAGGCAATGCATTTGCTGCACAAATAATAGGCTATGCAATAATTCAGAGAGCCTATTGCCTTTTCAGATCAGTCAATGGAAACAAGGCTATGGGGGGGAGGGGAGGGGAGGTTGCAGGTTATCACAGTCTTCAGCTTTACTGGAACTGGCCTGACCAACTTTCCAATCACCATTTAGCCCCAATGCAGGGTTTTTCTTTATGTTGTAGAAAAATGTGGGTATATGATTATTGAACACATTTTTTTGCAGATAGATTTTGAATTCATATAGAAAGATTTTACATCTTTGTTGATGCAACTGTAACTCAAAGTATCTTTTTGTACCCTAATACTGTAATTCCACAGTATTGCAATATTATTGTTATTGCATAGAGGTGTTACAGATGTAGCCTATATTTTGCAGCTTCAAAATGCACTTTGTTCTTGTATGATGAAGACCTGCACCAATCAATGCCCAATCTCAAATTGATGGTGTGTCTACCCCTTTGTTTAAATTTATATTCCGGACTGGGCCTTCAAACCACAGCTCACAGCTTGTATCTGCCTGTCAGCCATTCACTGACACCAATGCATCTTCAATCAAGTGGTCTGGCAAAATGCAAAATAGACGATTGCAATGTTCTACAGGCCTATAATTATTCCACCAGCCGTGCAATCGACAGAGGGGAAAAACGTGTCAAATACTTGTTGGACACATATTAATGCACAATAACACTAAAGTGGTGCGGTGAGATTTAGACCCGACGATTATTGAACAGCATAGTGGCAGTCCGCTTACATCAATCAAGGCTCACCTACCGGATACTCCTTTGCATTTCCACGCTTTCTTTCTCTCCTGTTTGATGCAAAGTCCCTCAGATTTTGGCCGCCCTTTTCTTTCTCCTCGCAAGGATCCTCCGATGTCCTCCAGAGACAGAGACAGGTGTGACCACAGCGCCTCGCCTTGTTGTATTCCCATATGTTGTCGCCAGTGTGCAATTATTATGAACGCTCGAGTTCATCAGTCACTGAATAGCCGGAGATCATGTGCTGCTGCCCGCTCCTTTCTCTGCCTGCCTCCTCGCTCTGTGTGACTGCTCCCTGCGCCCGATTATCTCCCCTACCGCTGCGGCACTGCCACTGGCTATGGTGATACAGATAAATAAAACGTGCTTGACATGTTGGGGCGAACTTGTGCCTTAAATTATGGTAATTAGTCGTCGGACCGATCCGTGCCTGTTCATCCGTGCACCTCCGCAATATGCCCGCTCTCCGCTGCCCGCTATTCGCAGTGAATAAATCGCCCTGAAACGTGTTTTATTATGTGAAATTTCCCCCCCATCTGCCGCTCGACTATCACAGAGGATGAGAGGAGGCTGGGGCGTTAAGGGAAGGGAAGGGTGGAGGTTTTGAGAGCGAGTCTGCTTTGGGAAAGACTTTTCTCCAGAGGCTATGTACTTTGAATAACGGCACCTATTTTCCCAAATGCCGATCGGGGTCTGTCTGTCTGTCTCTCTCTCTCTGTCTGTGTCTCTGTCTCTCCCTCAGCCTCTTCCCTGTCTCTCTCTCTACACACACACACACGCACACACACACACACACACACACACACACGCACACGCACACGCACACGCACACACTCATTTCGCTTTCTCTCAGCTATTCGTTGTGTTTATTCATTGAAAAGTGTATCGCCTATTTCAGAGAAAGAGCAATGTTATGCAGATCCAACCAAATAGCACACGCACACGCACGCACGCACGCACGCACGCACACACACACACACACACACACACACACACACACACACACACGCACACGCACACGCACACGCACACGCACACGCACGCACACACACACACACACACACACACACACACACACACACACACACTCATCTGTCGGTCTGTCTGTCATCTGTCTGTCTATCTATCTATCTATCTATCTGCCAATGATAGCCGTTTAAAAGATTTATGGATAAAAGGAAGCTATTGTTTAAAAGAGAAAGTTTGTCTGTCTAGGCCATATGTCTTCCGAGATAAATTACAAACATAATGCATTCTCTTGTTGTGTAGGCCTACTTCTCTGGTGTTTTTTTTTTTTTTTAATATAGGCTATATAGTTTTGTTTGAATATGCAGTCAGGTAGCCTATTTAGTGCTTGTCTAAAACAAAACAAAAATCCTTGGATGCAACATCTAGATAGACACAATGTTGAAATGATGTGATGCTCAGTGGCTATCTATGCAAATGCATGTTGTCTCCTGCAGTACGTTTGTCTCTAGAACTTCAACCTTGTGAATGAATAACACAATAACATCAGCACTCGAGTTGAGTCGTCCTGCATCATGTCATTTTTAAACCTAGAACAATGTTCCAGAGACTGGCTGGTCTGAGTCACTCCGTCCCCTTTGTCAGACTGATGGATGTTGTTTTTTAATCAGAGCTCCAGTCTGATCTGCGCAGCAGGCTGTGCACTTTCTGATTCCCTGTGACCATGGCAGAGCCTCAGCAGAGTGTTCAAGGTGGTCCTCAGATTGGCTGGACATCTGCTGCTGTCCCCTGAGTGGACTGGACCGTAGTCGGCTGTGGGATCAGCCTATCGGCAGGAGGACTGTGTTGTGAACCCCACCGGTAGGGTTGAGCTCAGACCAGCTGCTTACATTCAAGTTGTACATCGACAACTGACTCTTGTCAGCAGCAGAGTTGTTCATGAATGAGCCATTGTGATTAGAGGTGGCATCATTTTCAGCCTCGCTTTCCCTGCATATGCGCATGGTAATGTATAAAATGTGATGTTTCGGGCATCTGGGTGTGTAGAGGTAAAAGCACTCGCCAACCACCGTAGAGACCCAGGTTCAATTCCTGGTAGTGGTACTTCCAGCCTTGTCAGACATTCCTACAGACACAATTGGCCGTGTCTGCGGGTGGGAAGCCAGTGGGGCATGAGTCCCGGTCGCTGCACTAGTGACTGACTTTTGTTCACACCTGGCGCTTAACATAAGCAGAACTGAAGTTGAGCTCATGCTTAACCGGTCACACCAGAAGCTTTTCCTCAGTGCCTCGCTCGGTGCGCCTTGAACCTAAAGTCGGACCGACCGGGTGCCTGTTCGGGGGGGAGGGGAATTGAGGGGAATAGCGTGATCCTCCCACGTCCACGTCCTGCCGGTGAAACCCCTCGCTGTCAGGTGAAAGTGGCTGGCAACTGCACACGTATCAAAGGAAGCATGTGCTAGTCTATGGCGCTCCCCAGATCGGCAGAGGGGGTCAAGCAACCACCGGGACAGCAGGGGGAATTGGCCAAGTACAATTGGGGAGAAAATGGGAGACAAATCTTTAAAAACCTGATCAAAAAATGAGTTGGTGTTGTTCTATGTTCCTTGATCATATGCTATGAAAAGTCAGGCTTGTGAATCGTGTAGAAAAGCATAATCTTCTACGTATCATACAGGAAAACGGTAAGTAAAGATCTGTGACTGGCAATAATTACAATGCAGAGCATCAACAACATTAATGATTCAGCAGGACCTTGTTGGAAAATACAGCTTCTCATTGTTTTCTATGGCAGCATGCACTCGTGCCTGCAGTGCATTTTCTCCTCCAAATTAAAGTCATTCTGTTTTGCTAACAGGAAAGTCACAAGGAACAATCAACATTGAGACTGTTATAGCATAAGGTCAAACTGATGATCGCCGAAGCAACGCTCAACCTAAGCTCAACCGACGCTGAACCCACAAGTTTCATTTCGGCGTCCTTGTTAACAGGCAAAGCCGTTCACACCAGCCGCGCTCGTACTTGCTCAAGGCACGCTGACGCCGCGCTCAAACGATCGTTCAGGATTCAGTCCTATTTTCCAAGCATGAAGCGTGAAGCTGCCAGGCATGAATTCAATGGACGTTGTGGGCAGGTTCAAGGCGCACCGAGCGAGGCGCTGAGGAAAAGCTTCTGGTGTGACCGGTTAAGCCTGAGCTCAACTTCAGCGTGAGCTCAACTTCAGTTCTGCTTATGTTAAGCGCCAGGTGTGAACAAAGGCTTAGCCGTGTTTGAACACAGGGCTGCAGTCATTCCAGTCATTTGGGGTTTCATATGAGTAGTATAGCCTACAATAACTTCAGAACATAAGGCAAACTTCACCTATTTGAGGTGCTCTGTTTCTCTCTGTGTGACATACATGCCTCATCTCTTCGCATGAGGCTAATATCCTAATCGGGCATGTGTGGTCTGATAAATGATCCTAAATGTGAATGACGTGTTGTCCTGATCGTTAATAATTGAGCAGCAACACTCTAACCTTTACATTGAGCTGTAGGCTGCTTGCAGCTATCAGACTTGTGGTTGCTTATCACGGGTGCAGTGATTGCCTCTGACAAACGGTAATAGACACCAGTGCTGAGCTGAGAGAATGTGCATGCTCCTCAGGCGTGTACTACTGGAAATATATTGCACCATCAGAGAAAAGGACGTGCGGGAGGCCAAGAATGGCTGCGGGTCATTATGCATTTGCAAGTCATTGATAAAGGCCAATCACTGCTCGAGTCACCCAGGCCGGGCCACTCGTCTGTGCCAGTTGGCTCATGCAGGCCAGCTGTTGATTTTTACATCTGCTGCAGAATCCGCTGCTAACGTGCCCCAACGCTTTATGGACTGTGTCTTTTCCGGTTACATAGCTGTTTGGTAACCTGACGCTGCCAGATGGTTTGTTTTCACATAACCATCTTGGAAGGAGTCATCGGGAAACCGTTTCAAAGGGCAGGCACGTAAAAAAAAAAAACCTGGCAGGTGATTGGACGAACCATCTGTCTATCACGTGACGTCTATCATGGGCTCGCTCTTGCCGCGGTGTCACGCCAAAGCTAGTCTGGGGCCGTTAGTGAGGCTTTGGGACCTGGGGGGCGTGACCAATGCGCAATGGCAGTGTGCGCCAGAAAGATCTTCCGTGTAGCTAACGTTAGTTAGCTAGAGCATGATAACATGAGGTGACTAAAAAGTTACATAGTACATCAAACAAAACGTTGATGCAATATGGCATTGCCGCCACCGTCGTCTGACACACCAGTCAAAACAGTGAAAGACGAGATGAAAAGACGGGGGAACAATAAAAATGTGGCACATATCCAGTTTACTGCCGGTTCCTCTGAAGCTGGACGGGGTCTAGGGCGGAAAGACGCCGAGACGTGTAATTCAAAAATGATGGGGGCCAGGCTGTTCCCGCGAGGTTAATTACACCAAAGCCCACCCACATAGCTTCCTCATAGGACGCTGATTGGCATGAACCTACTGGTGGTTCTCATTCAAACCAATAGATTGGAGCATGCCTTCAGCTGCCTCGCAAGGTTTAGCTGTTTGGGCTGTACTGTATGTGATCAAACCTGCAGAGACCTGATGAAATAAATCTACTGGGAGACATCTTTAGTAGTGTGCGGACTCTACTTTTCATTATTATTATTATCTCCGCCAGGAGATCATGTTTTCGGTCGCGTCTGTCTGTGCGTCTGTCTGTCTGTCTGTCTGTCTGTCTGTCTGTCTGTCTGTCTGTCTACTGGCAACAATTTTTTTTAAATCTCAACAACCGTCTTACCTCACATTTGGGGAGTGCGCTGATGGGAACTCGACAGTAGGCTATAGTGCCGAATTTCGTACAAATCGGTCAGCTTGGGGGAAAACGCGGTCCTGGCAGAGATCTGCACTCCACTGAGTGCACTTTTCTAGTTTATTTATAAAACCTGCAGAGGCCTCGGCCAGTTGTTCTCAACCAGATGATGTCAGAAACCTGAGTGTATAATTATTGATGTGGGTGTTGCATTCACATGCCGTTCAAATGTTTCCATTCGTTTTGGCTGATTTTCCTTATATAGAGACACTGCGGAGTGCGTCACAGTTGGAAAACGACACCCACCGATGGCGAAACTGGCAAAGTTCACAGGCAAAAGCGGCCGTCGGAGGAAATCTGATCAGATATGGACAGTCTGACAAGGTTACTGTTTTCAAGTAGACAAATCTGTCAAAGAATTATTTCAGTACACTGCCTCTGTCAGACAGGAGAATGTATATTGAAAAAAACAAACTTAATGGCCTCCATCAGTGTCCTTTCAAAATGTTACTCCAATAAAGCTGGATAATCACACAGTGGCCTGACGTGAAATACTTTACAGATTTATAAATACAGATTTATAGATTTACCTGTAACGTTACTTACCCAAAACACTTTTTTTCAGCTTTTAACCAATATATATGACTTTGGGGGTGGTGTGTGAAGAATGCTGGTCAAGATTTTCACATTTGAGACCAAACTGTTGCCATTTTACCATTTGTATCATTTTTCAGGGCATAACTGGCATAAGTGCCCTCTATGGGTGGAACACTGCTTTTTTGTGCCCTAAAATGAATGGGATATTTGATACGTCGTGACGTCACGATGAACCAAAGACTATGGGATTTCAAGATAGTTACTCCCCTACTCCCCCTGTACCCTTTCCCGGCACCTCACAACTCCAAGCCTATTGGAGGGAGGGAGGGGTTATTGTGTGTTTGCAGCAACATCATCAGCTCCGAGCCCCCGCACCAAAGTGAGCCTCCCTGAGCGACTTTCATCCCCTCCGTCATTTCCGCAAACAAATCTCATCGCAGTTTAGCGCACATGTAAAATATAATGCTATACTACGACGTGACAACGTGACAAAGCTGCTCTAAACATATCGGCTACTATAATATCGCCACTGTGCAATGAAAGCCACTTATCTCCAAAACGCCAACTTTTCAGGAAATGAAAAAAACCCTGTGCTCTTAAAATACTGAACACCACGTTGTCATATTTGACACATGTCTTCATTGTAGACAGTTTATCGCTGAATGTGTCATTACATTATTAATATCTTACCTGAATAAGCTCAAATGCTGTTACAGGATTATCACACCGAGTCTGGAGCACTTTCTGCCGGCCAGGCAGCAGCTCGTAGGCACCTGCCTTTTAGAGCGTGAGCACGAGCTGCTGTGCTCCAGGCAGCGGGGACGCGCGGGCAGAGCTCTTCACTCTGCCAAGCTGGGGAGAGTGGCTCTGTCATGGGGTTGAGCAGTCCCGGAGTAACGTGACATTATTCTTGTCAGAAACAACTTTGATTTGCATACTTTAAATGAGTTTGCAGCCCAAGGACAACCCGAAAACACCTTATTGATCTATTTACGTCAGACGATGCCAGAATCACACAAAACCAAGCCGAAACACAGCCGGCATTCGGGTCAGCAGCGTGCCTGATGACTTTTCCGGGGAAGTCCTCATGAGGTGGGGTGGAGCATGGAGGTCTGACTGTCACATAGGCTACACTGCCCTGCGCTGCAGTAACTTTTAACAAGAATCACGAAAAGCCCCCAAACGAAAATTAAAAACGGATTTCATGGCGCGGTATATCGCAAGTTGGACGAGGGAATGACGTGGAGAAATCTTGCATTGTGATTACATGATCGTGAGAGCGGGGCGTTTGTCCTCACTATTGTGCTGTGCTCTCGCATCACTAGTCTCTTTTAACATAAGTTACACAAGCCGCCACACACATACATGGGAGAAAAATAATTAAATTTCTAGTTCGCCACTGAATGGCCAAATTGATATAACTTTCAACCATTTTGAGCAACGCTGTTTCCATACAGGCCACCAGTGTTGGCTAGTTGTTGATATTTATAAAGATATTGCAGCTCTCATATAAATTATTTTCGAGGCGGTGTGCAAACTGTAATGGCGTCGATTTCCGGAAAAAAATCCTGAGCTGAGCACAGCCAAAGAGTATAGTATAGACAAGAGGATACGTCATTTCTTGGTTTTTCCCATATGTTTTTTCAAATCACTGTTTTGTTACATATCTGGGGGGTTAGTCCCCCTTTAATCATTTCACTTAATATTTAAAAATCTGAAATACAGCTACGCTGTATGCTTTTCAGCCTAGTTTGAGTGACTGACGTGACATTGCTGTTAAAGTGGATTGACTATATCATATCATTAGATAACAAGTCAGTGAGATTTCGCATTACTTTTGTACCCTGTGTACTGGCAGTCAATATAGAGCAAAATATCCTGAGACCCATCGCACATGAACGCAACCAACGCAACTTATCTGTTTTATAGAGAGGCAGAGTGACCGCCTACTTCCTGCTTCAGCACTATACCAGAGATTTTCATCCGCCATTTATTTTCCCATACACATTTCGTAAAATGCTTATAAAAATAGTTTTACTGGTTCAAACCAAACTGTACAGACATATTTAGAAACAGGAGAGATCGCATAACATTTCACTGGGACCAAAACGTTTAAAAAAATGCGGGTTTAAAGAAAATATATTTTCGATGTTGTTTGTTTTTTGGTCCGAGTGAAATGTTCTATGGTCTCTCCCGATTATAGCATTAGCTGAACTGTTTGGTTCAACGAAGTCCAACTATTTTATAACCATTTTACGAAATGTCTATGGGAAAATAAATGGCGGATGAAAATCTCTGGTACAGTGCTGAAGCAGGAAGTGACGTTCCACTTTGCCTCTCTATAGAGAGGAACTGGCTAGATCCACATTTTTCTTCTCAACGGCTTCCTTGTTTTGCTCGGGAGTGCAAAAAAACTGTAATTGGCGATTTTTTTTTTACATTTGTTGTCTGCGCAGCCCACCACCACACAACCGCTTTTAGCCATCTTTAATTCAAGGAAAATGACGCTGGTGTATAGAAGTGAATGGGGAGCGTTCCCCTATGATGGGCGTGGCCTATTTCATGCAGAGTCTCTATAGGCAAATTTTGTTTTTTGCTGTTCTCTTGCTGGGGATCCTGTCCTTGAAGGCCTAACTGGCTCTTGTAACTGGCTCTCATTAAAGTCAGCTGGTAACATGGTTTTGTGGCTGATGAGCAACTGTGAAATGTGCATTGCCATTTAATGTGGCTTTTTTAATATGTCATTTTGCAAGAAGACTGCAAGTTTAATGAGAGCATGAATATTGCCTGATCTTCAGATCAAAATGCACAAGATCCCACGGCTGGGCGTGTTAACGCATGTCTGAACAAAGGATCAATGAATGGCTGTGAGATGGAGACCTAGTAGCTGCAGGCAGCTCAGTGGGAGCCAGTACATAATTGGGCCCCGGTGCAGTCTGCAGTAGTTCAGAGTAATAGGCTATATTGTGGTGCTTTACAATATTCTTTTATTAATCTGTGATCTGCCGTGTGTTGATTACTGTCCAGATGTTGATTGATATTACAAATTTCGGTATGGAAAGCTGGAATAAATTTGCAGGTAAATTGCAAGTCCATGGTCCACCAGATTTTAAAAGTCACCTTCCAGTTTGTAGAAGTGCACACCATCCAGGCATCAGCTCGAGGAATGAATCTAATATCTGACCTCCCTTGTGACATCTTGTACCTCTTTTCGCTCTCTCTCTCTCCCACTGCCACCAGTCTCCATCTATGCTGCATTTCCTTCCTTATCCTCCCTCTCCATGGCGTCTCAGTGGGAGTGGGATTGTAATTACGCAGTCAGACGGTGTTTACAGACGCAAAAGCGCCTTAATTTATTCCAACAGTTAGCAGTAATTCCCCACTTTAATTTATAGCTCCTCCACCCATTGGGAAAAGGGAGGGAAGCAGATAGTGAGAACCAGGGGGGAGAGAGAAGGAGCAGCATATGGACATTATATTATAGAATACAGTTGACTGCAACTTCTACAAGGCATACAAGCAAGGAAAAAACACAAGCACTGCATGGTTTCACTGCACACTTTGGATTCCACCCCACCTCCCACCCCCGAAACCTGCTTCATAATGGAGGACATGCAAAGAACCAGAAAAAAATATATTCACGTCTGTTATTTGTATCTGAAAAACCTTTTGCAATATTACATTATTATTAGGCATCATTATCACCATACCCTGTGCAAATAGCCACAGCAGATGGCCAGCAATGATATTTGTGTCAGGTGAGGTCGTAAGCCAGGTGTGCCTCCAAAGACACAGGAGGGAATGGAGCTTGACTTTGTCTTTACTTTTGTATCTTGAGTAACTGTTCACCACTAACCTGCAATATCTTTACACTATTACACTCATCTCCCGATTGTCCGCCCGTTCCAAATGTGATTTATGGTTTATTCAGGCCGTCAAAACAGTCCCGGCTCCAGTGTTTTGTTAACTCATATTACACCAAAGCTGTGACGACTGGTGAGAAAGCGTCCATCGATTCCACTCTTACTCCGATGCTGAAGGCCGGCCCCAAAATAGCTACAAGGCTTCTTATTGACTGTTTTTTTCCCTTCCGAAACTAAGTGAGGCAAAGATACAAATCCTTAATGACGAGACCAAAACACGTCTTGTCAAGATACCTCCGCTACTGTGACAACTGATGTGCTAACATCCTGTCCTCCCCTTCACCGGCAAGAAGTGGCACAATTGATCCAGCATGTTGACAGCAACCTGAAACAGCCGGAAGCCCGATTTAGGAAAGGAAAGAGAAAGCAAGCAAGCAAATCTTTGAATGATTGACTAGTTAAAGATATATTCAAGAAAGCGTTTGACAAAGTGCGTGCTGTGACATGCCGTGTAGAAGATCCTGCCTTCTTATTGAATCTGCTCACACTGATAGTGACGGTTTTGCAACTTATTTGGATGTCGTGTCATCAGAGTAAAACAAGGCTGTATCCTCTCCGTTCTCTTCCTGGTTGCTATCCACTCCATCAAGAAGAAAACAACAGCTGATAACCCGGAGGGCTTCTCCCAACTAGATGATCCCGATTTACAATCAATCGAAGTTCTCAGACAAAGCTAATTACATTGAGTGCAACAGTAGAATCAGCTTAAATTCCTGGATAGCCGCAACATTACAGTCAACCATTAGTAGCACCATTAGTGGGAGTGCAGGGGTCAAAGCTGCGGGGGCTTGACAATAAATGTAACAAATCTTCCTGTTAGAGAGAAACACTAGATAAAGAAGCAATGCATTTTGAGTTCAGAAGAGAAAAGGAGTGACACTGCTGTCCTGACTATAGGGATGGGAAGCTCATTCCACCAATGGGGAGCCAGGGATGAGAAGAGCAGCCACTGGGTGGAGCGAGTTTGACCACAGGGAAGAGCAAGCTGGTCTCAAAGTCAAAGATCATCTATGTGCATTTCAACAAATCAGCTGCATCTGTCACTGTCAGTAGTGAAGCGACACGAGATTGTCAAAGACTTGGCATATTGTCTCATTAGTAATAGCAGACCACAAAAGCACATCAAGTTTCAAGTGTATTTTTCATTTAAAAATGCATTGGAATTCTTGAGCACAAGCCTCACATCATTCAGGCAACAAACAACAAAAAGTGCACTAGCACATGCTCCCTCCGATACATGTGCAGTCACCAGCCACTTCTTTTCACCTGACAGCGAGGCGTTTCACCGGTAGGACGTAGCGCCTGGGAGGATCACGCTATTCCCCCGCAATTCCCCTCCCCTCTGAACAGGCGCCCCGACCGACCAGAGGAGGCACTAGTGAAGCAACCAGCATACCCCACACCGGCTTCCCACCCGCAGACACAGCCAATTGTGTCTATAGGAACGTCTGACCAAGCCGGAAGTACCGCTACCGGGAATGGACCCCTCGTCGCCGCGGTGGTATAGGCGGGTGCTTTTACTTTTACACTACCCAGACGTGCTACCGCTCGATGCTTTTAAACTATGATCAAAATGTTGCTCCTGACTGAAGAAGAAAATAGATTTGAGAAATGCTATTTAATCCTGCAGTGTGATAAACTGAGTGACACAAACAGTCTTTTTGGGCACTGCTAACTTTGCGGGGGTTCAGGCAGATGCCACGTACTGTACCAGGAGATATGAAAGGTCTGACAGAAAATTAACAGAGAGCAAAAACCACTTCCCAACAGTCACAAACTGTTTCTGACTGGCTGGCATCAAGCCATTTATTGCACCGGGGAGCTGGAGGTACTGTAGCTCTGACCTCCTGGGTTCCTGGCAAACTCTGAGGCTTCGCTGGCTCCTTCTGTTATGAAACCACTTCCTGCATGTTAGTGGAAATGAAGGAATACTGTGCACTTGCGACTCCCTTCCCACACGCGCGCCGAGCCCTCTGTTCCTCTCCCCGGTGGCCCCACACTGGGCCAGAAAGTGCTGTCTGTGCCACTGAGTGTGCAGGATCTGGGCACTGAAGTGAAGAGACTGTCTTCATGGATTTTTAAGGGTGCAGAACATTTATCTCGCCCACAATCAAGCCTCATTTCATCCATTAAATCTACAGATTGGCATCCTATGTGTGATCTATTGCTGTCCTTCTGTCCTGTACAGTAGGTTATGGCTTCATTAAATGCACTTTCAGTCAAAATAATGTATTTTTTGTAACTATTCTTCACATTTTAGAATAATAGTAAAGGCATTGAAACTGGGAAATAACACAAATTATGTAGCGACTAAAAACAATGTTAAACAAATCAAAACAAAATCTTATATTTTAGATTAAATTTAAAGTACCCACCCTTTGCTTTGATGGAAAGGCAAATGCTTCATAATTAGGCATTAACTTTACCATTTATATTTGGATAAGAAACAAATTTCAAGCCTTTAAGCATAAGCCTGGGTTTAAGATGGTGGCTTTTAAGATGATAAAAAACATAGTATATTCAATCAGGTATGTCCAAACCTCAGAATAGTAGTGCATGTTAAACATCAGCTGTTCTCTTTTCCTTTACCTTCGACCGCTTCATTTGAAGTTGGGGTTGTTTCATTGCTGGTCAACATCAAACTTGTAGTACATGAGACGAGAGAAAGACGAGAGAAAATTCACACATATTACAAAAGTTTTACTTCATTTCAAACAAGGATTCTCACCTTTATGACAAAAGCTGCTCTGAGCAGCTTATGCCATAAAGGTGACAATCCTCGTTCTCACTCGTAAAACCTGGGTTGTAGGGCAACCCTAACGTTATTAAGTTAAGTTAAGTTATCCTTTAATTATCCCCATGGGGAAATTCATCCTCTGCATTTGAACCATCCTACTAGGAACCTTCCTAGAACTAGAAGCAGTGGGCAGCTGCAGTGCAGCGCCCCCGGGGACCAACTCCAGTTCTACCTTAGAGACTACACACAACACCAACTCAGCTTTAACTATATTTATTGTGATGAAAGTGTTTGGCGGAGGGCCCCTTGACCCAAGGGGAATCAGCCACGTGACGGCGGACCTGCAATGAGTTTGGCAGGGGTCGACAGAACCCTCCTCCTTTGGGAGAAGAGGTGTACCCTGGTGGTACTGGGTGGTACTGGGGTGGAAGCCGGGGAGGTGGTGGGTTGACACTGAGCACAGAGACAAAGAGAATCAGACAGGTAAGAGGGAACACCCCCTTTTAAACAGCCTGCTTGGAGAGATGGCAGGCTGACATTGGATAATTGATAATGATGACTAGTTCCGTCTCTGGTAGAACTTCTGTAAACTCTCATTTCTTTTGCCAGTACGTTGGTCAGGGGCACTGACAGGAGTATTAACCCTAGCATGTCTTTTGGTGGTGGGAGAAAACCCACACAGACACGGGGAGAACATGCAAACTCCACACAGAAAGGACCTGGGATGGACCGGGGTTCGAACCCGGGACCTTCTTGCTGCGAGACAACAGTGCTAACCACTGACCCACCGCGCCTTCTCGTACGCTGTACCCTGGATATGTTTCTTCTGAATTCTTATTATCCAAATCCAAATAGCTTAGGCAAAGGCGTAAGGCTATTAAATTGTAGCACAGGCTCACAGAAGATGAAAATTACAGTGAAACAGACCCACATTGGGCTTAAAAACATGAACTATTTTGCTTGGAAAAAAAAGCAAAAATATCATAAAGATTATTTACTTTTTTTAAATATTTGAAAATATGGTTAAAATGGTACATGCATTACTTTTACAAGTTGTTGGTTGTTATTTCTCTTTTATCATAGCATTGCAGTTGGCATAACATGAGTGCCAGCTCTGAACAGTGATGCTGCCTCGTTGGCCTGGACCTTTAGCAGCAGGAGTTCAGTTTGGGTTCCAGTCACTCATATTTGACTCCAGAGTGATCTGTTCTCTCAGTTGTATTTCTTTGTTGATCTCATCCTGGCACTGGATTGTCTCAGTGCAAAATAACTTAATCCAACCAGCATCAGGCATCATAGCCACTAAATCCAAGCTAAAATAATGTTAAATAAATAAAATCGATGTTAAATAAAAAAAAGTCAATGTTAGTCTGTCGGCCATGTTACTGTATGATAGCTATTTCTTATGACAATGATGGCAAGTTCATTCAACAAGGTTAGCAGACAGTCTCTGACACAGGGGATGACTGTCGCCAAGAGACTCATTCTGAAGGAGTGGAAGTCTTCCTCTCCACCTTATTTTAAGCTGTGGCTGATGGACCTGGTTTCGGTTATACGTATGGAGAGACTCCGGGTTCCTGAGGACCAATTCTCTTGTGAAATTCTCTGCTATCTGTGACCCATTTCTGGCCTACTTAGACGAGGTTGAAAGCGACAAGTAACTTGCCCAGCTGACTTTTCATGGACCCCTTGCATGGGATCCCACGCACATCTCTTACAAGCACAATAAGCACTTGATGAGGCTGATAGCACAACGCTGTAACATTGGAATGTTGATATATGTATATTTTTGTTTTTGTTTTGTTTTGTTCTGTTTTTTTCTGAGTCTGTTTTTGTTTTGAAAATTGTAAAATAAAACATAATATATATATATATAAAAAAAAAAAAAGTTAGTCAAAGTTTTTCACCAAGCATGGAAGAGATAACTCTTTAGTAACATTTGATATTTGTAAAATAGCAAGTAGCCTACCATTTCTCATAAAATAGCCACTGACTTTATTTTTATATTGATTTAATGTGTTACGATCTGTGAACATTAATTATATTCTTTGTCTTTCAAGGTTTCGTTCAAGGTTTCCATTTCACATCACATTCATAAACTCGACACAAAAAACTTGTGTTTGGATGATCATACTGTTACTGTATCCACAGTATTGTATCTTATCTTATATGTATCTTATCTTATATGATCATATACTGTTACTGTATCCACAGTATTGTTTCTTAAGAATCCTTCTTTTGTGAGATGAGCAGCACAACTGATTATGCCAGTAGCACCAACGTCCAAAGTGTCAAATTGCCCTGTCAATGTCAGTGTTGGTATTGACTCTATTGTTTTGAGTAGTTTGGGGGATTGAACTCTATCAATAACAATGAACAAACAAGGCAATTTTACACTGTATTCATTGAACACAGTCAGGAACCCTTTAGTGGGTGGAAGAACCATACGCAGCCTCAACAGCCTGGCACCTCCTCCTCATGCTGGTCACCAGGCTGGTCAGACGTTGCCTGGGGGTGCTGTACGTGCTAGAGTGACTAAAACAACCACGTTGGCCGACCTGCGACGAATCCTGGTTGAGGAATGGAATGCCATCCCATCCTTTTTGCTGGGGACCCCCTGGAACCCCCTCAAGGACCCCACTTTGAGAACCACTAATGTAGTGTATTGGAATGTTGTCAGCTATGTCACACCCTTATGCCCTGTTGGTACACTTTGTGTACGTTTCTAATATTTGTATTAGGCTAATTTGTGCATCATTAGTAACCATCTGATGTCAAGATCTTGCACGAATCCAGTTGCCTTGCAAGGTTACATCGTTAGTCCAAACGGTATGAAATTAGGCCCAGGTGTATTTTTGGGGGGGTTTTACAAAAGTGCACCACTCTTCCTGTTATAAGGGCATTTCCTGTCCCCTGTAGAGAAAATACTACCACTCTTCATGTTGGAGTAGACTTTGTGGACTCTTGGTATTTTTGGAGGGACACCCAGCAATTGCATGCATTGCCAACTCCGTCCAGACAAACAGACAGCTCTCCAATTATAGTGCTGTAGTAAGATATTTACACACAGTCTAACCCCTAGTTCCTCATTGCGCGGCTTGCGAGACGCTGGCGGCTCTCGAAGCTTTAGTTGGCGGCTCTAAGAAATTGCAAAAAAAAAATATATTATTATTATTATTACAATACAACAATACTGGTGTTGACAGTAATAGAAGGTGCCAAATCATTCAAAACAATAAGCATTTTGCTTTTAGGAGTATTGTGCCAGCGTGCAGCGCTGTTCCAAAATGTGTCAACGTGTGTCGTTGCCTGGGAAACGCACATCCCATAATACAACTGTTCGCATCGCATCCCATAATAGTATGATGATGATACTTGGGATGCCATTGCGAACATAGATGTGAACAGGTTAGCTAAAACTTCAGCGTCGCCAGCGACGGCCCCCACCGACGGCCCCCACCGTTGTGGTCGGGGTACGTTTCGAAATCCCTCCAGGCCTGAAAGATTTTCTAGGGGAAACTGGTATATACTGTATATATGTGTGTGTGTGTGTGTGTGTGTGTGTGTGTGTGTGTGTGTGTGTGTGTGTGTGTGTGTGTGTGTGTGTGTGTGTGTGTGTGTGTGTGTGTGTGTGTGTGTGTGTGTGTGTGTGTGTGTGTGTGTGTGTGTGTGTGTGTGTGTGTGTGTGGAAAACAATAAAACAAAAAAAATGGTAGGCAGATGTGCTTGGTTGGGGTGGCTTTTGGTGTTTTGCGGTAAAAGTGGCTCTCCTATTGACTTTGTCCTGCCAGTGCGGCTCTCATCGAAGAAATAGTGAGGATCAATGGTCTAACCCATCACTTTTTTTTTTTCAATTTTTCAATGTTTTTTCAACTCCGAATAAAATGTTTTATGCTCACGATTCTCTGGTTGGTTTCCTGGCTTAAAACTTTGGATAAGGATTTTTCAAAACGTGATTGAGAATATGAACGGGGAAGTACTCTTCCGGAACTGTGACGTCACGGAACTCTATAGCTCTGAGCTCTATAGGACTATAGGACGCTGATTGGTGTGAACCACTGGTGGTTCATATTCAAATCAATAGATTTGAGCGTGGCAAGATGGATTTGTCATGTGATCATGATCTCATGATCTTGTGCAAATCCAGCTTCCTTGAAAAGCTACATTTAGCAGGATGTAGCTTCTACTCTGTGGGCACGGACTGGACTGGAAATCAAAGGAGCTCAAACTGATTGTAGGCTGATTGTGTGTTTGTTAATCGGTAAGCCAGCAGTCCTAGAAAGGGTCCAAACAAGCAAATAGGCAGAATGTACAAAGATAACGCAGCCATTTTCTTTTTTTTTTTTTTTTAATGATTAATAATTCAATTTTTATTTTATTTTATTTTTTTCTCCTCATAAAAGCCCCAGGCTATTTTGTTCAGCAGGGAACTGCATCTCTTCACTTTGATTGTGAACGGGTTTGATTATTGTGCCGCACTGCTCTGCCCTGGAACACGGCGGCACAGCCCCATAGCATCTGAAGAAGAGCTGCAGCAGGGTAGAGCAATGGCTGCAAGAATTAGCAAATGACAGACTTTCCTCTCTCTCTCTCTCTCTCTCTCTCTCTCTCTCTCTCTCTCTCTCACACAAACACACACACGCGTGTGCACGCTTGCACGCACCCATGCACATGCAGGCACACCTTCCAACAATAATGCATCTGTAGCAATTTTGTCTCCCTCTTCCCTATACATCCAATTTTTCTGTCCCGTATGCTCCGGGACAGAGTAAGTCAAGCCAGTGGTGTGGAAAATTAGATCTTTAATTGGGAATCATCAACGAGGAACCCTTGATTAGTAATTCAGCATGTCTTTGGAGGCTGTGGTTTATGAGCTTAGTGCTGAGAATAACTCAGCCTCTAAGCACTATACTGCTGAATCTCACACGTGAAGGGTGTGGTCCAAACATCTGCTCTGTCTCACCCTGAGTGTCTCTCGCCCTCCCCTCCACTTCTCCTCTACCTCACTCGCCCCACTGTGCTGGAACCTGCCCCCACCGGAAGCCATGCCAAGATAGCTTCACATCTTTCTCTGTGGGAAACAAATGATGGTTAGGATGTGGATTTAAGAAATTAAGTGCTTCTGTAAATATGTTATTTAAACCTTTTGCTTGTGCCTCATGAGTCCCGGTGGAATAATGCCAGTGTAAATGGCATAATAAAATGAATAGCGACTCTTTTACAGTAACCTCCCCCGCTGCAATCTGAAAATAATTCCTCTTCCACAGCAGAATGAAGATCCCAGGAGTATTTAGCGGAGTAGCAGAAACAAGGACAGACATAATAGATTTGACCAACATCGCTATTATAAATACGATTAAATTACACACAAGGAGAAAGGGAATATACTGAGCAGTTAGCAATCATAAGTTAACAGGTCATCTCATTTCTACCTGTAAATCAAGCGCTTGAGTCAAATGGATCAGATGAGTGATTTGGCTCAGCTCCTTGCCTCAGTCACCACCTTGCATTACGAAATGACTGTGATAGTACTGAAATGACTGTGATTGAAATGACTGTGATAGTACTGAAATGACTGTGATAGTACTGAAATGACTGTGTGCGTGTGTGTGTGTGTGTGTGTGTGTGTGTGTGTGTCTGTGTGTGTGTGTGGGGTGTTTTATTTGTGGCATCTGTATAGATGTATGCATGTATGTATTCTATACTCGATGTCTGTTGCCTGCTGCTGAATGGTTCTGGATGTTTTTTTCATATATTTCTTTTACTTTATTGTCCATATTATTTTTGACCTCTGGTACTAACCTATGAAATAGATATTGCATGTTTTCACTTTATGTATTTTATGTGTTTTCTTAACTCTGAATGGCTTCTGAATCCACCTGTCCAGAGACTCCAGATGGAAATTAGCCTATGGCTAAATCTGTTACAATGCATCTCTTCAAACAAATTGGCATAAGCCAACAGCGAGCACACTCACCGGTGTTTCTAAAGTTTCAGTGCACGGCACAGGAAAATACTTGGTAGGAGAAGGAGAGCCAGCACACAAAAATGTCCTTTCGTCAGGTTTATTCCAGCTTTTCACCAGGTACAACACACGGACGTTTCAGCCTAACGGCCTTCTTCAGCGTTCACGCATGGCATGTTCACGCATGGCAGACTGCTATAAGTGCACAAAGCGGATAGCGACTGTACCAAAATAGAGCCCAATATCTCTTATAAGTAGGCTACATAAGCACCTTAAGCGGCTTGTAGCACCACGTTATAATATTGAATGTTAATGTTTTTGTTTTTTGTTTTCTCTGTCCGAGCCTGTTCGTGTGTTTTGTTTGTGTAGCCTACTGTTTAGAAGAAGAAAAAAATTGAAAATAAAAGTAAATGAAAAAAGAAAGATGAACTCTGTTGCTTCCTTCATCCCCCCTTTCTCACAGAAGCTTATTTGCAAACTCTTTTCTCTCCTGTTTATAGCATTGATCGGCCTAGGTTTGCCCAACTAGTGGTTGTTTTATTGTCACCTATATAGAAAGAAGGTTACAGGAACAGGGAGAGAGAGAGAGAGTTTATTCTATAGAGACAGTCGGCATGTGTGGGAACGCCCACAAAATGTTATACGGCTGGCGCGCGCGCAAGTGGGGTAAAACCGCCCATATATCTCAATGGGCTGACTCATCAAAGGACGGTGCTATGGATTTACTCTACAGGATTGGCGATTCTAGAGCAGAACACAAGACGTCTGTTCAGATGTGCGTTTACTGTGGGGGTTAAATCCACAATCGTGTCTGCCTGGGCTGGGCTAGCAAGTAAAATGTTAATTATGCTGTATGGATAGAACAGGAGGATTTACCCCACCCTGACCACGCCCCCAGCCAGGTAACCCAGCGTCTATGACGAGACATCGCCTCAACCTATAATTGGATGCTTTATAGAATGGGGACAGAGTTGGGATGCTGAGACATGAATGTGATATTGCAGCAGTTTCGGGAGTCCTCTGAATGTAACATTGTAACTTCAATCCATTCATCTTCATCTTGAAGATGTGGGCAGCTTTGAGCTGTTTATACAGTAGTAAAGGTGCTTACTGCCTGATCGCCAAATGGCCTAATGATGCAAGTTTTTTCAGAATGTAAGTGTGTAAACTACAATTCATTGTGTGACATTTGCTTACTGCAATGATTTCTACCTATCCTCCAGCCAAACATGAGGATTTTATGACGCATGAGTGGCACATGGTGTCTTTTAAAGGCAAGAAATATAGCGTCCCCAACACTATGCTCTATAATGGTTCCGTTCATCTAAATCCTGGTCATATACTGTAGACCTGTAGACTGTAGGAATACACCATCGTGAAGTTTGCAGACGACACAGCAGTCGTGGGGCTGATCTCCAGGAGCGACGAGACGGCCTACAGAGAGGAGGTGGGGGCCCTGGAACAATGGTGCCAGGACAACCACCTTTCTCTGAACGTCTCCAAGACCAAGGAGATCATTGTAGACTACAGGAGGGGGGGGGGGGCGCACACCCCCCAATCACCATCAACGGCACAGTGGTGGAAAGGGTGGACAGCTTCAAGTACCTGGGAGTCAACATCCACCAGGACCTGACATGGGCCGGTCACACCGCCACTGTTGTCAAAAAGGCCCAACAGCGACTACACGGACTCAGGCGCCTGAAGAAATTTGGGCTAAGGCCAGAAATCCTTAGGGACTTCTACAGAGGCACCATTGAAAGCCTGCTGACTGGCTGCTTCACCACCTGGTACGGGAACTGTACCACCATGGACCGCAGGGCGCTACGAAGAGTGAGACGCGCGGCCCAGCACGTAACAGGATGTGAGCTGCCAGAACTGCAGGAACTGTATAACCAGCGGTGCCTCAGGAGGTCCCTGAAGATCATCAAAGACACAAACCATCCCCACAACAGCCTGTTCTCCCTGTTATCCTCAGGGAGGAGATACAGGGTCCCAAAAGCACGCACAAATCGCTTGAGGGACAGTTTCTTCCCGCAGGCCACGAGACTCCTTAACATACACAAATAGTGTAGTAGCTGTACTGTACCGTATTGTAGCTGCTACCATTATGTATGTCTAATGTTTAATTGTATGTTTAATTAGGTATATGCTATTTGCACCTGTACGTCAAATACGTCGAATTTAAAATGTTTAAGCACGCCTAAAGTATGCACATGACATGTGCACCTATGTGCAGTGAATATGCCACTGTCTCTGACTTGTCTTATCACTCTACTGCCTTATTGCTTGTTGTGTCTCTTGTTGTTTTTGCACTCATATGCCCTGTTATATTTGTACTATGTTGTAAACGGAGTCCACAGCACAAGAATTTCACACGTGATACTTGTACCACGGAGTGACAATAAAAATCTTGAATCTTGAATCTTGATCCCACTCAGGGCTTATGATTCTGACTGAATCCTCTGTTTGAATGTGTTGTTTAGCACAAACAAGAGCACACTTCACTCATGAAGAGGGTGACAACTTACTTGGGTCATCTAATTGCACACAGATACAGACACAAAACAATTCCAGGTTGTGCCACAGCAAGGCGCTCACTTCCCACTGCTCCACCCATGGCACTGCTCCACCCATGGTACTGGAAGGCAGTGAAGAGAAAAGAGGGCATCTTTGTAATGACACTACATCAAACAGGAATGTAATGGCTGTAGTGTGTTCTCCAGGGTTTCTGCTTTCTCATTAATGGGATTTGTTAGCATTAAGACAAATAGTACATTTAATGGTCACAGGATTTCAATTGCTGGAAGTATTTCCAATGCCATCAGTCATGTCCAACAATATTGAGGTGCTGCAGAGTCCGGGGGGAGGGGGGTCATATTTGCCTCAGCCCCTTCAAGCTTTCTTCCAAGTTTTCCTAATAAGGTGTTTTCTTAGGACTTTTTGTTTTCCTTGTGTGCATTTAGGGTCTTAAGGCTGTGCCAGGTAGCTATATTAGGCTATAATAGCTATTGTTTGTCTTGCTAAAACCTGCTTTTGCTTACCTTGTGTTTTTCGCTATCTTATATAAGTTTGTTAAATTTTATTCATCGATTGTCTTTAGTTACATCTAGCTAGACACGGGGCCCTATATCGCATGCCTGCGCCAAACAGCTTTTGTGACTGCAACTTGCGGCTGTCATCTGCTCTTTTCCACCCCTCACAGCTGTCCATTTTTGGGCTGCATGGCTGTGCCGCAAGATATCAATCAGGTTTGCAGCCCAGACTACGCGTATGGATGTGGCCACCGGCAGCCATCTCGGACGTCATCTTGAAAATTACCGCTTTCCTGAATTTTCCTTTTGGTAGACTTTTAGTATGTTATTTAACATGCCCAATGGTAAGTGTTAATGGAGGGTTTGGTTCTCAGGATTCACTTTGACTTGTCACCATGGGGCATCGGTTAGGATGCAGAAATATAATGAGTGTCCAAACAGGTTTGGGTCCAGTTGAAAGTATTTATTGGTCCAGCAAACAATATTTGGGCAATGAGGAAACACAGGAGGAAAACACAGGAGCTGCCCTTTAAGCTGGAAGACACAAACAACATAGGATTAGGAAAAGATATAAAGTAAATTTAGCCCATGTAAACTCAAGAGTTAAAAGTTATGCATCAACTAAAGATACAAGGATATAGAACATGTAAAGAATAAGGATCTAAAATGAATGGAGTAAATCATAAGTTTCTTACCGTGCTGTCTGTGCAATGTGCCGCCCCATGCATTGGTGTGGAAGGAATGAAGGAAACTGAGGAGTGCAGACTTAAATAGGAGGGAGGGAACTCAGGTGAAATGTTGGCCTACAGTCAGGACAACAGTGTCATTCCTTTTCTCTTCTGAACTCAAAATGCATTGTTTCTTTATCTAAGTCATTTATTAGCCTTTAGTTAATGATGAACTAATCACTTACAAGACATGAATATACTTTTGTAGATGATTAATAAATGTTACCATATCACAAATGTGTTGTAAGTCCTCTATAAACTTTTAGTAAATTAAGTGTTCCTCACCTGTTATAAATGATGTGTAAATCATTTACAATTAATTTACAAGGCTTTCTGCATCCCCTAATCTAAAGTGTAAACCATTCATCACACATAAATGTGTTACATACAAGGCGGTAGCTCTGTCAAAATTGAAGCCAATGTGGAAGTGCACTTAAACCTGCATTCTTTCGAATAGCGCGCAGGGGGCGACCCATTATTGATGCCTCACGTATGGCATTTTGGCCATTGCCAACTTGGATCTCGACACAAGTCCAGGGGTTTCCCACAGAGCACAGCCTGCTATTGGTCCGTGATCGGCGAGCTGTGTGATCAGTGGACAAGCGACCTGTCAATCACGCCCCAAAACATAGTCTGAATATAGGGATTGAGACCATAAACGCATTAGGAAAGTGTTTACTGAGGCCATACTTGAGGCTTCAAAACAGAAGTCCACAAACCAATGGGTCGCCCCGTGCAGGCAAAGAGGACACTTCCGCATTGGCTTCAATTTTGACAAACAGGGCTACCCTCTTGTATGTAACATATTTATGTGTCATGAATGGTTTACACTTTAGATTAGGGGACACAGGAAGCCTTGTAAATGAATTGTAAATGATTTACACATCATTTATAACAGATGAGGAATACTTCATTTACTAAAGGTTTATAGATGACTTACAACATTATGTTGACATAAGATTTATTAATCATCTACAAATGTATATTCAGGTTTTGTGAATGGTTAGTTTATCACTAACTAAAGGCTTATAAATGACTTACAACTGAACGTTATTATAAAGTGTTACCACTGCATTGCAAGACATTTTTAAGGGGAACCTGAGGAGGAATGCCGTTCCCCCTCTCGTTCTCACTGTTCCCTCCTCGGTGCAGTCTTTGTGCGCGCGGGATGTAAGATTGTATGAGTATGTATCTGCGCGTGTGAAACAATATAATAAGCTCGTGCTTATGTTTGATCGAGCTCTCCCCTTTTGACATAAATGTAACTCCATATGGGAACTCCGTTCCCAGGCGTTCCCCCCCATTTCCACCACTGCTACTGAATAATAAAACGTGTTTTCATCCACGATTTGGGGAAGTGATCCGCACATGAGGCGCGTGCCTCTATCTGTTTGTCCTATCTATCACACCGACATGCAAGGAAGCTCAGGAACAATACATGAACATAACTGTGAGGCAAGGCACGGGGAGCAGCTAAATAAGTAATGAAGCTGCACCACACAGATTTCTCCCTTAAACATGTATTATCACCTCTGCCCCCCAACTCACCCCATCTCACTCCACACACGCATGCACGCACACACACACACACACACACACACCGGCCCAACTCCTCCTGCATCACAACCAATGTATGAAGCAACGGTAATTATTATGCCTCACTGTTCGTGCACAAGGGGCAAGGAATGTGTTCAATACATCCTTCAGCAGTTTGTGCTCGTTTCAGCACATATGTGGCATGTGAAAGCGTGGTTGCTGCGAGGGCCGAGTGCTAGCTGCAGGCGCTGTGAGGGTCATATGTAACTGTACACAGAGTGCTAGCTGCAGGCGCTGTGAGGGTCATATGTAACTGTACACAGAGTGCTAGCTGCAGGCGCTGTGAGGGTCATATGTAACTGTACACAGAGTGCTAGCTGCAGGCGCTGTGAGGGTCATATGTAACTGTACACAGAGTGCTAGCTGCAGGCGCTGTGAGGGTCATATGTAACTGTACACAGAGTGCTAGCTGCAGGCGCTGTGAGGGTCATATGTAACTGTACACATAGTGCTAGCTGCAGGCGCTGTGAGGGTCATATGTAACTGTACACATAGTGCTAGCTGCAGGCGCTGTGAGGGTCATATGTAACTGTACACAGAGTGCTAGCTGCAGGCGCTGTGAGGGTCATATGTAACTGTACACAGAGTGCTAGCTGCAGGCGCTGTGAGGGTCATTGTATGTAACTGTACACAGAGTGCTAGCTGCAAGCGCTGTGAGTGTCATTGTATGTAACTGTGCAGAGTGCTAGCTGCAGGCGCTGTGAGGGTCATTGTATGTAACTGTACACAGAGTGCTAGCTGCCAGCGCTGTGAGGGTCATTGTATGTAACTGTACACAGAGTGCTAGCTGCAGGCACTGTGAGGGTCATTGTATGTAACTGTGCACAGAGTGCTAGCCGCAGGCGCTGTGAGGTTCATTGTATGTAACTGTGCACAGAGTGCTAGCTGCAAGCGCTGTGAGGGTCATTGTATGTAACTGTACACAGAGTGCTAGCTGCAAGCGCTGTGAGGGTCATTGTATGTAACTGTGCACAGAGTGCTAGCTGCAAGCACTGTGAGGGTCATTGTATGTAACTGTACACAGAGTGCTAGCTGCAAGCGCTGTGAGGGTCATTGTATGTAACTGTGCACAGAGTGCTAGCTTCAGGCGCTGTGAGGGTCATTGTATGTAACTGTACACAGAGTGCTAGCTGCAAGCGCTGTGAGGGTCATTGTATGTAACTGTACACAGAGTGCTAGCTGCAGGCGCTGTGAGGGTCATATGTAACTGTACACATAGTGCTAGCTGCAGGCGCTGTGAGGGTCATATGTAACTGTACACATAGTGCTAGCTGCAGGCGCTGTGTGAGTGTCATTGTATGTAACTGTGCAGAGTGCTAGCTGCAGGCGCTGTGAGGGTCATTGTATGTAACTGTACACAGAGTGCTAGCTGCAAGTGAGGGTCATTGTATGTAACTGTGCACAGAGTGCTAGCTTCAGGCGCTGTGAGGGTCATTGTATGTAACTGTACACAGAGTGCTAGCTGCAAGCGCTGTGAGGGTCATTGTATGTAACTGTACACAGAGTGCTAGCTGCAGGCGCTGTGAGGGTCATTGTATGTAACTGTACACAGAGTGCTAGCTTCAGGCGCTGTGAGGGTCATTGTATGTAACTGTACACAGAGTGCTAGCTGCAAGCGCTGTGAGGGTCATTGTATGTAACTGTACACAGAGTGCTAGCTTCAGGCGCTGTGAGGGTCATTGTATGTAACTGTACACAGAGTGCTAGCTGCAGGCGCTGTGAGGGTCATTGTATGTAACTGTACACAGAGTGCTAGCTGCAGGCGCTGTGAGGGTCATTGTATGTAACTGTACACGGAGTGCTAGTTGCAGGTGCTGTGAGGGTCATTGTATGTAACTGTACACAGAGTGCTAGCTGCAAGCGCTGTGAGTGTCATTGTATGTAACTGTACACAGAGTGCTAGCTGCAGGCGCTGTGAGGGTTATTGTATGTAACTGTACACAGAGTGCTAGCTGCAGGCGCTGTGAGGGTCATATGTAACTGTACACAGAGTGCTAGCTGCAGGCGCTGTGAGGGTCATATGTAACTGTACACAGAGTGCTAGCTGCAGGCGCTGTGAGGGTCATATGTAACTGTGCAGAGTGCTAGCTGCAGGCGCTGTGAGGGTCATATGTAACTGTGCTGAGTGCTAGCTGCAGGCGCTGTGAGGGTCATATGTACACAGAGTGCTAGCTGCAGGCGCTGTGAGGGTCATATGTAACTGTACACAGAGTGCTAGCTGCAGGCGCTGTGAGGGTCATATGTAACTGTGCAGAGTGCTTGCTGCAGGCGCTGTGAGGGTCATATGTAACTGTACACAGAGTGCTAGCTGCAGGCGCTGTGAGGGTCATTGTATGTAACTGTACACAGAGTGCTAGCTGCAAGCGCTGTGAGTGTCATTGTATGTAACTGTGCAGAGTGCTCGCTGCAGGCGCTGTGAGGGTCATTGTATGTAACTGTACACGGAGTGCTAGCTTCAAGCGCTGTGAGGGTCATTGTATGTAACTGTGCACGGAGTGCTAGCTGCAAGCGCTGTGAGGGTCATTGTATGTAACTGTGCACAGAGTGCTAGCTGCAAGCGCTGTGAGGGTCATTGTATGTAACTGTACACAGAGTGCTAGCTGCAAGCGCTGTGAGGGTCATTGTATGTAACTGTGCACAGAGTGCTAGCTTCAGGCGCTGTGAGGGTCATTGTATGTAACTGTACACAGAGTGCTAGCTGCAGGCGCTGTGAGGGTCATTGTATGTAACTGTACACAGAGTGCTAGCTGCAGGCGCTGTGAGGGTCATTGTATGTAACTGTACACGGAGTGCTAGTTGCAGGTGCTGTGAGGGTCATTGTATGTAACTGTACACAGAGTGCTAGCTGCAAGCGCTGTGAGTGTCATTGTATGTAACTGTACACAGAGTGCTAGCTGCAGGCGCTGTGAGGGTCATTGTATGTAACTGTACACAGAGTGCTAGCTGCAAGCGCTGTGAGTGTCATTGTATGTAACTGTACACAGAGTGCTAGCTGCAGGCGCTGTGAGGGTCATTGTATGTAACTGTACACAGAGTGCTAGCTGCAGGTGCTGTGAGGGTCATTGTATGTAACTGTACACAGAGTGCTAGCTGCAGGCGCTGTGAGGGTCATTGTATGTAACTGTACACGGAGTGCTAGTTGCAGGTGCTGTGAGGGTCATTATGTAACTGTACACAGAGTGCTAGCTGCAGGCGCTGTGAGGGTCATTGTATGTATATAACTGTGCACAGAGTGCTACAGTAGCTGCAGGCACTCTGAGGGTCATTGTATGTAACTGTGCAGAGTGCTAGCTGCAGGCGCTGTGAGGGTCATTGTATGTTAAGGTGATCAGATTTCTGAAATGAAAATCGGGGACATTTCCAGCTCGGCAGGCAATATATCATTAAAATATCCAATGTTATAATCTATGAAATACATAAAAAGGGACAATCCAAAATTTAGCCTAAGTTTGGAGTGTTATTTAGCCCCCTTCCTGACAAGCTAGCATGACATGGTTGTGGCCAGTGGATGCCTTAGGTCCTCTAGTTTCATATGATACCAGTATATTCACTCTAGCTTTAATAATGAGCCCGCTAGAGCCTCTGAAAGACAGTCATCTCGGCCGCGGACGAGGAGTAGAAAATCTGGGACGTTTTCGGGGACAGCTCCAGCCGGGGACAGGTCACCAAAAACAGGGACTGTCTGGTCACCTTATTGCATGTAACTGTGCACAGAGTGCTAGCAGCAGGTGCTGTGAGGGTCATTGTATGTAACTGTGCACAGAGTGCTAGCAGCAGGTGCTGTGAGGGTCATTGTATGTAACTGTGCACAGAGTGCTAGCTGCAAGCACTGTGAGGGTCATTGTATGTAACTGTACACAGAGTGCTAGCTGCAAGCGCTGTGAGGGTCATTGTATGTAACTGTACACAGAGTGCTAGCTGCAGGCGCTGTGAGGGTCATTGTATGTAACTGTACACAGAGTGCTAGCTGCAAGCGCTGTGAGGGTCATTGTATGTAACTGTGCACAGAGTGCTAGCAGCAAGCACTGTGAGGGTCATTGTATGTAACTGTACACAGAGTGCTAGCTGCAAGCGCTGTGAGGGTCATTGTATGTAACTGTACACAGAGTGCTAGCTGCAGGCGCTGTGAGGGTCATTGTATGTAACTGTGCACAGAGTGCTAGCAGCAAGCGCTGTGAGGGTCATTGTATGTAACTGTACACAGAGTGCTAGCTGCAAGCGCTGTGAGGGTCATTGTATGTAACTGTACACAGAGTGCTAGCTGCAGGTGCTGTGAGGGTCATTGTATGTAACTGTACACAGAGTGCTAGCTGCAGGCGCTGTGAGGGTCATTGTATGTAACTGTGCACAGACCTCAGCCCAGAGCAATAAAGACCAGTGATAAGAGCAGCACAGCTCCACAATGGAGTTGAATGTGTTGCCTTTGAAACGGTGGTATGTTAAAGCACTCGTGCATTAGAGGGGCCTGACCCAGATCACAGATAGACATAACAACACATGACAGCTTGTCCTTTTGAACGGCCTGTGTCCTAGAAGGCAGGCTGACCCTTCACAGCCCAGAAGCTGTCCCAATATGACATGTTCATCACATTATTAACCATGACTTTGTGTGTTTGAGTTAAACATTACATTCAAGCTCTTATTCCAGTTATACAAAGCCCTGACTCTGGGGATATGTGCTGACTGTAAACCAGGTCTGCTCAAGCAGTTACCATGGTATCTGTGCTCAGAAGATTATGTTTTCATTATACATGGGATACATGGGTGCTTGTGAGCATAATATGAAAGATGCATAATTATGAACAGCTTATCGCAAAGACTTTAGAGATGTCCTTCACCCAGTGGTGTCATATGTTCTGTGTATGTTGTATTGGTGGATTTGGTAGAATATTTATTATTTCTTAGTTCACAAAACTGTAGGGACATGACTTCATGAATGGTCTGTAAAAACATTTACAGACAAGAAAATTTAAATTGATCAAATACATCTTCCGTATCCTGGATCGCGCTCCTCTAGAAGTAATTTAGGCTGTTTGCAATTGTTAATATTGTGAGAGGTAGGGAAAACACTCTGGTAATGACAGCAAGTCCACAGGGCAGCTAATAACAGAGGCTGGGCTACTCAATATGGAGGTATGCATGCTGAAAAGTGTTTGTTTTTTTCACTTAAAATATAGCTCAATGAATTGCTGAAAGTGAAGAATTACAGTAAGTTTCAAAGAGGAATTATGTTAGAATCATATTCTTTCTTTTATAAAAGGGAGCATGTGGGCAATGTTCTCTGTTTCAATTTCGTCACGGAAGTGATGTAATCAGTGATGTCACTTGAGCAATTGTGCATTGTGACATCACTGATGATGTCATAGGCATTGTGACATCATCAGTGATGTCACAAGAGCAATAGTGATGTCATCAGTGATGCGAAGTTGTGACATCATCAGTTTATGACATCATCAGTGATGTCATAACAGCATGTGAGCCCACATAGCGGGCGAGCTGCAGGACGGGCGAGGCCGCACAGCAGGCGAGCCCATGCAGCAGGTGAGCCTAGGAATCGAGCGTGCGAGATGCCTAGTAGTTTTGAAGTACTGTAACTGTACATCTATAGCCTTAATACAGTGAAGAGGGCACTGCCAAATATTTAAAGACGGGAATCAAACCCACTGAGTTTATATCTGGAATACTTTGGCATGGGAACACACTCATTGAATTTGTCCATAATGGCTGATGTTGATTCCAGGACAAGATGGGTTTATGTGTTAGTTAGTAGCCTATTCATCTCTGTCCTTAGATCCGTTAATGTCTCTGCCTGTCTTTTCAAGTGTTTAACCTTGTCAGAGATAGTCTGGGATCCATTAGGCTCTACTGCTGTTTCCAGAAAGAGGTTGGGCATTACGGGCTCATTTAGGATGAGTTCCATTTTTAATAAACTGCTCTCAGCCCTGCAGATCAGATAGTGAGGAAGGTGCACTTAACAATGCCAGAGAGACAGATATGACTCATAATTTATATGACACCAAAGGTTAGGAAATCATACCCCCATGCACCATTCATTACCCCCCCCCCCCCCCCATCCCACACACACACACTTTGTTCTGATTCCTCTTCTTTGTGGATGCTCTTTTCACCTTGCACTCTCTAATTGAACGTGGCCTATTGGACATGTACAGAAAGCTCTCTCATCTTCTTCTCGGCTCTTCTCTAAAGCTCGCCTGTGGAAATGTTGATTAATGTTATTTTCTATCATGGGATTATTTGTTTGTACACTGCACCACCCCGGCCAGCTGAATCTATATCAGTCCAAACTGGCTTGTTAAGGTGAATTTGTTGGCAGAGAAACTGTCCTGTGGATAATAACATTAGTGGGGTTTACATTTTTACAACACACTTACGTGATTACAGTAATATTAGCATCTGTAACCAGCCCTGGAGAGGGCCAAACAAGACTTTATCCGTTGGTCAGCAGTTCCTATATCACTAGCTGGCAGCGATAATTCTGTCAAGTTGATAATTATACCCAGTTTCTTATTTTTGTTTCAAACAATGCCTGTTTTCATCCCAAAGCCCTTTTTTAAGTAGCTAGATCCTACTGTATCTGCCTTTATCTGGAATAAGACTATCCTGCAGATAAGAAAGGCACATCTGGAGAGACAGAGAGAAAGAGGCTGGAGGCTTAGCTACCAAATTTCTTACAATATTACTTACTAGGGCTACTTTTAAGGATGCCATGTTTCTGCCTTTTGAGCAGTTAGTGAGTGAATACAATATCTCCCCCCCCGAATTGTTTCGGGTATTTACAGATGCATGCCTTTGTTAGAAAGCATGTATTTTATTTTCCGCTACTCTGGCTGAAATACCAGGGGATCCACCCAAAGATTAGAGTCTGGCAGCCATTTTGGACTACTTTGACCTGAATTCCCTGCTAGACACTGCTGAAACACAGGACTACAATATAATTGATTGACAATCTCTGTAATACGTGTAGTAATTCGTTTTCATTTGTTTTTATTTCCCCCATAGATGTTTGTTAAAAAATATTTGAATAATATTAGCATCCAATTCTACCGGGGTTGCTAAATGTGTGTGAGGAAAGATAATGATAATTGCAGTTATGGGTGTGTGGGTATAGGATAGGCTAGCATTGCAGTGAGACAGAGGGGGTGGGACAGAGGTCACACCTCCCTATCTATCTCTCTCTCTCTGTCTGTCTCTGTCTCTGTGTGTGTGTGTGTGTGTGTGTGTGTGTGTGTGTGTGTGTGTGTGTGTGTGTGTGTGTGTGTGTGTGTGTCTCTCTCTCTCTCACTCTCAAATGACCCAGAAATGAAGGGCCGAGAATAAAGAAGAACGGGGTTAAAAGAGAAGTGAGGCAGGTCGTGCCGGAGGGGAGGGTGAGGTTAATGGAATCGGTGGAGTAAGGGGTGGGGAATGGAGGGGGTTCAAATGGTAGCTATGTGAATTGAAAATGGCTTTTTAGCTGCTGAATCGATTCACAGTCTCTCTGTTCTGAGAGCCTGTCAGTGGGGATGGGAGTTTAGCGAAGGCCCTTTAGTGTGGAGGTGAAAGGGTGCAGGGTGAAGAAAAACACCGGCTAAAGACCTTTCAATCTACTTTGAGTGGATTATAGACTCGATGTCAGCAATCACGTTTATTGCACGGATGTGGTCAGGATCAACACACCTCTCTCTGATATGAGGTCTTTTGTCAAAATGAAATGAAATTTAAAAAATCCATCAGAATTCCAACATTATCTATCTATACTATAATGACGATAGCGTCTGTCTCTCTGTCTCTCTCTCTGTCTGTCTGTCTGTCTGTCTGTCTGTCTGTCTGTCTGTCTGTCTGTCCTTTGCGTATCTCGAGAACCGTTGGTCGGATCGACTTGAAACTCGGGGAGTGCGCATTTACAAGTCTGTCATGAATAAAATCAAGGGGAAATAATCAGTAGAGCTCAGTGATCTTAGTTAAGTGAGATTTCTAAGAGATTTTTACGTGGCTATAATCTTAGGCTATAATGAGTCATACATTCAGAAATAATATCCTCTCTAGGGCAACACCACTTCCGGGAACCCGCATCCTGTGTAAGTAGGGTTCCCAGAGTAAAACCTGGCCATTTCCTCCACTGCTTATGGATGAGCATCATCTGCTGCATGCCATCGAGAACCGTTGGTCGGATCGACTGCAAACTTTGGGAGTGTGCCCTATTGTGCAGTGCAGTGCCCTGTTTTTGTGCAATTCGGCATAGCGCCACCTACTGGCAACATAGAAAATGTGGTTTATCTCAAGAACCGTTCGTCCGATCGACTTCAACTTTGGGGAGTGCGCTGATGGGAACTCGACACAGTGCAGTGCCGAATTTTGTGCAATTCGGCACAGCGCCACCTATTGGCCACACAAAAAGTGGTTTATCTTGAGAACCGTTCGTCCGATCGACTTCAAACTCGAGGAGTGCACTTAGGGGGACTCAAGGAAGTGCAGGGAGCTAAATTCTGTGCAATTTGGCATAGCGCCACCTACTGGCAAGACAAAAAGCGCTTTATCTCCATAGCCATTCATCTGATCGACTTCAAACTTAACACTCGGGGAGTGCGCTTAGGGGGTCTCAATGGAGTACAGGGAGCTGAATTCCGTGCAATTTGGCATAACGCCACCTACTGGCAAGACAAAAAGCGCTTTATCTCCATAGCCATTCATCTGATCGACTTCAAACTTGGTAAGTGTGCTGCTGGGAACCTGACATAGAGCAGTGCCGAATTTTGTGCAATTCGGCACAGTGCCACCTACTGGCAACACAAAAAGTGGTTTATCTTGAGAACCATTCATCCGATTGTGACTTCAAACTTGGGGAGTGCACTGCTCGGACCCTGATGGAGTGCGGTGCCGCATTTCATGCAATTTGGACTTATTCCAGGACTGTCTGTATGTCTGTCCTTCGCGTATCTTGAGAACCGTTTGTCAGATTGACTTCAAACTTGCACTTATGGGGACCTGACAGAGTGCAGTGTGTGTGCGGCGGGGAAGCGCCCACGGGGTGGTGCATGGGGGAACGGGCACTGCACTAGTATTATTTAAATGTATGTTTTTTTTGTCCATATTGAATACTAATCACAAGAGGGGAGGTTGAAGCATGCATCAACCAAAATAGACTTGATTGGAGTGCTTAAAGGGACAGTTCACCCCAAAATCCAAATTACATAATTTCCTCTAGCCTAGTGCTATTTATCCATCGAGATCGAGGTCGTTTTGGTGTGAATTGCCGAGTTTGGGAGATATTGGTCTACCTTCACTCAATTACAATGGGACTTGACCAAACTACACCCTGTATGTAAATGGTAAATGGCCTGCATTTATATAGCGCTTTTATCCAAAGCGCTTTACAATCAGTAGGTACATTCACCCATTCATACACCGATGGCGGCAGGCTACCATGCAGGGTGCTGGCACACCATCAGGAGCAATTTGGGGTTCAGTATCTTGCCCAAGGACACTTCGACATGCAGGCTGGAGGAAGCGGGAATCGAACCACCGACCCTGTAGGTCTGTGGATTATCTTGAATAACTGGGTCATCATTTCTTCAAATGCCTTTTTGTGGTACTTTGAGCACCATAAGCTGAGTGCCATTCAGTTCCATTGTATTCAAGAGAATTAAGGCAGACATCTCTACATCCGATATCTCCAAAACTCGGCAACTCACACCAAAACAATAAATCGGGGTACAGCACTAAGAGGGAAAATATCAATTTTGTATTTTGGGGTGGACTGTGTCTTTAACCAAAAACACAGAACTTAGAGGGGGGAAAGTTGCACTTGCAAAAATAAAAGTAGTATGGCGCACTCACTTTTCATTTGAATTTATTCACACACACACACACACACACACACACACACACACACACACACACACACACACACACACTAATGTGTGCGCGCAATCATTAACCATTGTGGTGAAAACTCTGGAGTGTTTCTGTTAGTTTTCTTTCTAAACACAATAGACTCCTCATCTTTTTGGATGTCGTCAGATCAATCCATTCCCTAGTGTAGCATACTGCATTCTCAGTCCGAGGCTGTTATATACCCATGAGATATATTGACTTCCACCTCCTTTCTTTCTGCACAAATCACAATATATGAACTCCATAGCAATCATCCCACTCGGTTTAGCAGAGAAATACGCTGCTGGATGAATATATGCCTTAAATCCTCCCAATATCCCATGGGCAGACCCACATAATAATTAGTTGAAAGCTGTGTGTGTGTGTGTGTGTGTGTGTGTGTGTGTGTGTGTGTGTGTGTGTGTGTGTGTGTGTGTGTGTGTGTGTGTGTGTGTGCGTGTGCGTGTGTGTGTTTGTGTGTGTCTGTGTGCGTGTGTGTGTTTGTGTGTCTGTGTGCGTGTATTTGTGTGTGTGTGTGTGTGTGTGTGTTTGTGTAGGCATGTGTAGGCCCACTGTAACTCTGCACCCGTTCTCAGATCTATCTACAATTGACTGTTGCAAAATTAAAGTTGCTTGTGTAAATGTCACTGAGTGGGAGGAGGACAGAGGTAAAAGGGGACATACACGAAGGATCACTCTTACTTACCAACTTCTCCTCCACAAGGCAGCTGGCTAATGCAGTATTCAGCAACCCACAGAGAAATCTCATAAAGCATAAAGATGCTAACACTGTTACGCGAGAAGGAGAGAGAGGGAGAGGGGGGGGGGGGGGGAGAATTCACCAATTAGATGGAAAAGAGAAACTTACATGATTAGTAAACAATACATGTATTACTGTGGAGGGTTTAATCCTCTCTTACTTTTTTCTTACCCAAAAATAGAATGCAACTTTAATTAACCCTGCTGAGTTAGCAAGACCTCAGCAAAATGTTTTATAAGGCAGCTGGCGGCAGGATGGCCTTGCATGTGGACACCCTGTCTGACTTCAGTGTTTTGCTTGTTCCTCTGTAAAGCACTGTGTGGAGCTACATTTACCTCCTGCCCCTGAGGAACAGCACTGTGTGGAGCTAAATTTACCTCCTGCCCCTGAGGTACAGCACTGTGTGGAGCTACATTTACCTCCTGCCCCTGAGGAACAGCACTGTGTGGAGCTAAATTTACCTCCTGCCCCTGAGGAACAGCACTGTGTGGAGCTCAATCTACCTCCTGTCCCTGAGGTACAGCACTGTGTGGAGCTAAATGTACCTCCTGTCGCTGAGGTAAAGCACTGTGTGGAGCTCAATCTACCTCCTGTCCCTGAGGTACATCACTGTGTGGAGCTCAATCTACCTCCTGTCCCTGAGGTACAGCACTGTGTGGAGCTACATTTACCTCCTGTTCCTGAGGTAAAGCACTCTGTGCAGCTAAATTTACCTCCCGTCCCTGAGGTACAGCACTGTGTGGAGCTCAATTTACCTCCTGTCCCTGAGGTACATCACTGTGTGGAGCTCAATTTACCTCCTGTCCCTGAGGTACATCACTGTGTGGAGCTAAATTTACCTCCTGTCCCTGAAGTACAGCACTGTGTGGAGCTAAATTTACTTCCTGTCCCTGAGGTACAGCACTGTGTGGAGCTAAATTTACCTCCCGTCCCTGCGGTACAGCATTGTGTGGAGCTAAATTTACCTCCTGTCCCTGAGGTACAGCACTGTGTGGAGCTAAATTTACCTCCTGTCCATGAGGTACAGCACTGTGTGGAGCTAAATTTACCTCCTGTCCCTGAGGTACAGCACTGTGTGGAGCTCAATTTACCTCATGTTCCTGAGGTAAAGCACTGTGTGCAGCTAAATTGACCTCCCGTCTCTGAGGTACAGCACTGTGTGGAGCTACATTTACCTCCTGTCCCTGAGATACAGCACTGTGTGGAGCTCAATTTACCTCCTGTCCCTGAGGTACAGCACTGTGTGGAGCTCAATGTACCTCCTGTCCCTGAGGTACATCACTGTGTGGAGCTCAATTTACCTCCTGTCCCTGAGGTACGTACAGCACTGTGTGGAGCTACATTTACCTCCTGTTCCTGAGGTAAAGCACTGTGTGGAGCTAAATTTACCTCCCGTCCCTGAGGTACAGCACTGTGTGGAGCTACATTTACCTCCTGTCCCTGAGATACAGCACTGTGTGGAGCTACATTTACCTCACGTCCCTGACGTACAGCACTGTGTGGAGCTACATTTACCTCCTGTCCCTGAGGTACAGCACTGTGTGGAGCTAAATTTACCTCCCGTCCCTGAGGTACAGCACTGTGTGGAGCTAAATGTACCTCCTGTCCCTGAGGTACAGCACTGTGTGGAGCTAAATTTACCTCCTGTCCCTGAGGTACAGCACTGTGTGGAGCTACATTTACCTCATGTCCCTGACGTACAACACTGTGTGGAGCTACATTTACCTCCTGTCCCTGAGGTACAGCACTGTGTGGAGCTAAATTTACCTCCCGTCCCTGAGGTACAGCACTGTGTGGAGCTAAATGTACCTCCTGTCCCTGAGGTACAGCACTGTGTGGAGCTAAATGTACCTCCTGTCCCTGAGGTACAGCACTGTGTGGAGCTAAATTTACCTCCTGTCCCTGAGGTACAGCACTGTGTGGAGCTAAATTTACCTCCTGTCCCTGAGGTACAGCACTGTGTGGAGCTACATTTACCTCCTGTTCCTGAGGTACAACACTGTGTGGAGTTAAATTGACCTTCTGTCCCTGAGGTACAGCACTGTGTGGAGCTACATTTACCTCCTGTTCCTGAGGTAAAGCACTGTGTGGAGCTACATTTACCTCCTGTGCCTGAGGTACAGCACTGTGTGGAGCTCAATCTACCTCCTGTCCCTGAGGTACAGCACTGTGTGGAGCTCAATCTACCTCCTGTCCCTGAGGTACAGCACTGTGTGGAGCTCAATCTACCTCCTGTCCCTGAGGTACAGCACTGTGTGGAGCTCAATCTACCTCCTGTCCCTGACATACAGCACTGTGTGGAGCTCAATCTACCTCCTGTCCCTGAGGTACAGCACTGTGTGGAGCTCAATCTACCTCCTGTCCCTGAGGTACAGCACTGTGTGGAGCTCAATCTACCTCCTGTCCCTGAGGTACAGCACTGCGTGGAGCTCAATCTACCTCCTGTCCCTGAGGTACAGCACTGTGTGGAGCTCAATTTACCTCCTGTCCCTGAGGTACAGCACTGTGTGGAGCTCAATTTACCTCCTGTCCCTGAGGTACAGCACTGTGTGGAGCTCAATTTACCTCCTGTCCCTGAGGTACAGCACTGTGTGGAGCTCAATCTACCTCCTGTCCCTGAGGTACAGCACTGTGTGGAGCTCAATCTACCTCCTGTCCCTGAGGTACAGCACTGTGTGGAGCTCAATCTACCTCCTGTCCCTGAGGTACAGCACTGTGTGGAGCTCAGTCTACCTCCTGTCCCTGAGGTACAGCACTGTGTGGAGCTAAATTTACCTCCTGTCCCTGAGGTACAGCACTGTGTGGAGCTAAATTTACCTCCTGTCCCTGAGGTACAGCACTGTGTGGAGCTAAATCTACCTCCTGTCCCTGAGGTACAGCACTGTGTGGAGCTCAATCTACCTCCTGTCCCTGAGGTACAGCACTGTGTGGAGCTACATTTACCTCCTGTCCCTGAGGTACAGCACTGTGTGGAGCTCAATCTACCTCCTGTCCCTGAGGTACAGCACTGTGTGCAGCTCAATCTACCTCCTGTCCCTGAGGTACAGCACTGTGTGGAGCTACATTTACCTCCTGTCCCTGAGGTACAGCACTGTGTGGAGCTCAATCTACCTCCTGTCCCTGAGGTACAGCACTGTGTGGAGCTCAATCTACCTCCTGTCCCTGAGGTACAGCACTGTGTGGAGCTCAATCTACCTCCTGTCCCTGAGGTACAGCACTGTGTGGAGCTCAATTTACCTCCTGTCCCTGAGGTACAGCACTGTGTGGAGCTCAATCTACCTCCTGTCCCTGAGGTACAGCACTGTGTGGAGCTCAATTTACCTCCTGTTCCTGAGGTACAGCACTGTGTGGAGCTCAATCTACCTCCTGTCCCTGAGGTACAGCACTGTGTGGAGCTCAATTTACCTCCTGTTCCTGAGGTACAGCACTGTGTGGAGCTCAATCCACCTCCTGTCCCTGAGGTACAGCACTGTGTGGAGCTCAATTTACCTCCTGTTCCTGAGGTACAGCACTGTGTGGAGCTCAATCTACCTCCTGTCCCTGAGGTACAGCACTGTGTGGAGCTCAATCTACCTCCTGTCCCTGAGGTACAGCACTGTGTGGAGCTCAATCTACCTCCTGTCCCTGAGGTACAGCACTGTGTGGAGCTCAATCTACCTCCTGTCCCTGAGGTACAGCACTGTGTGCAGCTCAATCTACCTCCTGTCCCTGAGGTACAGCACTGTGTGGAGCTCAATCTACCTCCTGTCCCTGAGGTACAGCACTGTGTGGAGCTCAATCTACCTCCTGTCCCTGAGGTACAGCACTGTGTGGAGCTCAATCTACCTCCTGTCCCTGAGGTACAGCACTGTGTGGAGCTCAATCTACCTCCTGTCCCTGAGGTACAGCACTGTGTGGAGCTACATTTACCTCCTGTCCCTGAGGTACAGCACTGTGTGGAGCTAAATATACCTCCTGTCCCTGAGGTACAGCACTGTGTGGAGCTCAATCTACCTCCTGTCCCTGAGGTACAGCACTGTGTGGAGCTACATTTACCTCCTGTCCCTGAGGTACAGCACTGTGTGGAGCTCAATCTACCTCCTGTCCCTGAGGTACAGCACTGTGTGGAGCTCAATCTACCTCCTGTCCCTGAGGTACAGCACTGTGTGGAGCTAAATGTACCTCCTGTCCCTGAGGTACAGCACTGTGTGGAGCTAAATGTACCTCCTGTCCCTGAGGTACAGCACTGTGTGGAGCTAAATGTACCTCCTGTCCCTGAGGTACAGCACTGTGTGGAGCTAAATGTACCTCCTGTCCCTGAGGTACAGCACTGTGTGGAGCTACATTTACCTCCTGTCCCTGAGGTACAGCACTGTGTGGAGCTCAATCTACCTCCTGTCCCTGAGGTACAGCACTGTGTGGAGCTCAATCTACCTCCTGTCCCTGAGGTACAGCACTGTGTGGAGCTAAATGTACCTCCTGTCCCTGAGGTACAGCACTGTGTGGAGCTAAATGTACCTCCTGTCCCTGAGGTACAGCACTGTGTGGAGCTAAATGTACCTCCTGTCCCTGAGGTACAGCACTGTGTGGAGCTAAATGTACCTCCTGTCCCTGAGGTACAGCACTGTGTGGAGCTAAATGTACCTCCTGTCCCTGAGGTACAGCACTGTGTGGAGCTAAATGTACCTCCTGTCCCTGAGGTACAGCACTGTGTGGATGTATTTTTGTAGGCCAAGCCGGAAGTGAGCATCGTGCTGGGTTCCCTCGTCTGGAAGTCAATGGGATTCCTGAAATAAGGTACCGGTATGTGGTTAACAAAGGTTTATTAAACTGAGACCTTTGTGTTGCCAGAAAACACTTCAAAAATTATTTTAAAGAATTGTGTTAATTTGTGAAGATTATCTTGCTGAACACAAAGGCCCAGTTTCATAAGTTAACCATAGACCTTATTTCAGGAATCTAACCAAAATCTCCATACAAAAATCCCATTGACTTCGAGACGAGGGCATGAAGCGATGCTAACTTCCGGGTTTTAAGGCTCATTCCTGCTGCATTCTATTGTGACAGTTGGGCTTTTAACTACTAGAGCAGACCCGGGCCCCTGTGTGGCCCATGCTGGAATTGCTTCTTTTTTTTTCTTCTTTTTTTTTACAGTGCACCTGAACGCAACATGCAAGTGTCCAAATGTTCATGCCATTCTGGCCAATACTCCACTTCTGTTATAACATTTCAGTCTGGAATATGGAATATCTTTCAATAATCTTTATGACTAAAAGGCTAAAAGTAATCTCATGTTTAAGAAATTACTGTTCTACATTGAAGTAAAATTTTTAATAATTAACTTGTTGGTTTTGGATTTATTTAGCTTCAAGAGTGCATTTTTGTTCGTGTGACCCTCAACATAGGCTTTGAGAATCCCGGGCCACTTACTGATACTTATGCTTAAATTAACCCACTCATATTCTGGTTTATTTCAAGAAAAACTTTTTTACTAGTCAAAAAAAATTTGACTAGTGGAAATTCTAATTGGCTGGTAACTTTAAAATCTAGTAGCCATATTGGCAGGTGGTCAAAAAAGTTAATTTCAAGCCCTGCAGGGAGAGCAGGTGGTGACAGGAGTTTGTTAGAAAAAGATCAAATATTGGTGTTTAAGACTGAATAATGACATCACAACTGTTAATTTAAAATGAGTTATTCCTCTAAACCTGACTTCAAATGCCCCAAATCTTTCGCGCCGCCGCCATTCGGCCCCCAGCCCTCAGCAAAATCTGGCCCTCTGGTAGCGAGGACATTTTTTTGTGGTCCTCTCTATCATCAAAGTTCCTGGGTTACGGCATGACAATATTTGTTTGGCCCCCGGCAACAATCTGGGTTTCTCATGTGGCCCCCCATGAAAAATAATTGCCCACCCCTGTAGTACTAGAGGAATGTGAGGCCACATCTGTACTATTCAGTAAGTTAATTAAACCAGTATTATGCTATTACTGGTTGATTGGCTACTTCAGCTGTGTGTGTGTGTGTGTGTGTGTGTGTGTGTGTGTGTGTGTGTGTGTGTGTGTGTGCGTGCGTGCGTGCGTGCGTGCGTGCGTGCGTGCGTGCGTGCGTGCGTGCGCGCGTGTGTGCGTGCGTGCGTGCGGTGCGTGTGCGCGCGCGTGTGTGTGTGTGTGTGCTGGTGACTGAAGGCATATCTACACCAGGGATGGGCAACTTTGATGATAGAGGGGGCCACAAAAAAATCCCAGTAGCCTACTGTAACACCATCACTCCCAATTATAGCTACTAATTTGATGAAAAGGCCTGGTAATCAAAGATTATTATACCAACTATATTATACTATACTATCTATACTATAATGACAGGATCGTCTGTCTGTCTGTCTATCTCGCTGTCCTTCGCGTATCTTGCGTTGGTCGGATCGACTTCAAACTTTCAGGGGACCTGACGGAGTGCAGTGCCCTGTCGGACGCGAAACATGTTCAATATTAATACATTTGTGTTCAGTTCTGCGCTCCTTCAAGCTCCAGCTGATCTGGGCGCAGGGTCGTTGACATTAAGTGAGAAAAGTAAACACAGCTGTAAGTAGGGTTGTTGAGAGTGAATGGCAAGTGAGAAAAGTAAACATTGCTGTGAGAATGAGGGGGGCAGCATCCCTCCTCAGGTTCCAATTAAAAAATGTCTTGCAATGCAGCGGAGAGAGGGCAGCATGAAGGACTAATATTCATGTGTCATCAAGTCTGTCATGAATAAAATCAAGGGGAAATAATCAGTAGAGCTCAGTGATCTTAGTTAAGTGAGATTTCTAAGAGATGTTTACATGGCTATAATGGTAGGCTATAATGAGTCACGCATTCAGAAATAATGTCCTCTAGGGCCACGTCACTTCCGGCCCCATCCTGTGTAAGTAGGGTTCCCAGAGTAAAACCTGGCCATTTCCACCACTGCTTATGGATGAGCATCATCTGCTGCATGCCATCGAGAACTGTCGGTCGGATCGACTTCAAACTTTAGGAGTGTGCCCTATTATGCAGTGCAGTGCCCTATTTTCGTGCAATTGGACATAGCGCCACCTACTGGCAACAAAAAATGTGGTTTATCTCAAGAACTGTTTGTCCGATCGACTTCAAATTTGGGGAGTGCGCTGCTGGGAACCCTACATAGAGCAGTGCCGAATTTCGTGGAATTCGGCACAGCGCCACCTACTGCCAACACAAAAATCTCTTTATCTTGAGAACCGTTCATCCGATTGACTTCAAACTTGGGGAGTGTGCTGCTAGGAACTCAACGTATTGCAGTGCTGAATTTCTTGCAATTTGATATAGTGCCACCTACTGGCAACACAAAAGGCAGTTTATCTCGAGAAACATTCGTCCGATTGACTTCAAACTTGTGGAGTGCGCTTGCTGGAGGGCGGTGCCGCATTTCATGCAATTTGGACTTATGCATAGTCATAGTGCTACCTACTGGCAACACAAAAAGCGGTTTATCTCGAGAACCATTTGTCCGATCAACTTCAAACTTGGCAGGTGCGTTGCTGGGAACCCGAGAAATTGCAGTGGTAAACTTTGTGCAATTCGACCAATAAGATCACAGCTTTCATGTATCTCCAGGACTGTCCGTCCGATTGACTTCTGTATGTCTGTCCTTCGCGTATCTCGAGAACCGTCAGATCGACTTCAAACTTGGGGAGTGCACTTAATAGTAGGGTCATCTGTGGCACTTCCGTGACCGTGGAGAGCGAAGGTCCGTTTCTCAATGGATTTGTCATCTAGGAGGGTTAATAAACAAATTTAGCCGGGGTGTATTTTTAAAAAAGGCGGGGAAAATATTTGAGAGACCAAAATCCAAAATGTCTGCCGTGGAAATGAACTTTTTAATGGTTTGACCTACAATGATGCACAATACATGGTTTCAGAGCTTATTCTGGTCAAGGAATACATATTTGGTGTTTATATAATGATTTGACTTTCAAATCCAAGATGGCTGCCAATTTTGAGCTCTAAAAGGCAGTTTTTTCAAAATCGTCATAGAGCCTTCATATTAGGCTTGAATGACAGGTCTTCTCATGATGAGTTGAATAATATACAGTAAAAGTACACAGAAGTAATCTCGCTGTGAGGCGATAGTGCTTACCACTACACCACCGTACCTCCTTTTATATCCTCAAACAAAGTGTCTTAAAGTGTGTAATGTTAACATTAGTTAGAGAAAAAGCGAGCTCGCGCAAGTGCTGACACTGACTGCTTCACAGACTGACTGAGCTAATCTGAGAATGCTTGACTGAAAAAGGGCCGTTGCCTACCAACAAGGTCAAGATTAAAAATCCATACTCTTAACAAAAACTAAAACTTCACTGAAAAGGGACATTGCACAACAGGGATTAGGACTAGACAGTCAGCTGAGTTCAAAGACAAGTTTCCTTTACTGTGTGCTGATGAAATCTAGTAGTCTAGGATTCAGTTTTAATTTCAAAGTTAATTTCATTGTTTGTTTTGAGTTGACCTTTAAATTCAGCTCAAGCAACTAACCTTGCTAGCTTTGCATACAGAATACTATTTTATGTTAGGCTATAGTGCAAAATTGTTTTTGGTTCATTATGAAAATGTGATGGGATGAACTGCACACCATATTCTCAGTAGCCTACCCTATTTAATGGGAAACCGCAAATCAGCAACTGTTGTTTACACACAAACATTGACTTTATTGACCTCAGAGATTACTTCTGTGTACTTATACTGTATATTATTCAACTCATCATGAGAAGACCTGTCATTCAAGCCTAATATGAAGGCTCTATGACGATTTTGAAAAAACTGCCTCAAAATTGGCAGCCATCTTGGATTTGAAGGTCAGAAATAGGTCAAATCATTATATAAACACCAAATATGTATTCCTTGACCAGAATAAGCTCTGAAACCATGTATTGTGCATCATTGTAGGTCAAAGCATTAAAAAGTTCATTTCCACAGCAGACATTTTGGATTTTGGTCTCTCAAATATTTTCCCCGCCTTTTTTAAAAATACACCCCGGCTAAATTTGTTTATTAACCCTCCTAGATGACAAATCCATTGAGAAACGGACCTTCGCTCTCCACGGTCACGGAAGTGCCACAGATGACCCTACTATAAGGGGACCTGACTGAATGCAGTGAGGGGAGGGGGGTGGGTGCGCCCACGGGGTGGTGCATGGGGGGAACGGGCATTGCACTAGTTATACTAATGTAGCTTTAAAACAGCCAGCTACAGCAATTTGATGGGGTACATCACCCAAATAATTGTGATATTAATCAGATTAGTAATGTTGCATATGCAATGTGCATCCTGGATATAGTTTGTTACAATAGCGTTAGCTCAAATGCTAACGTTAAACAGTATGTGGATGGACAATGGTAACATCATTAGCGCCATCAGCTGAGAAAAGCCCTGTGCACAGCAGTGCTCTGCTCCTGGGTGCTGGCTGGTGCAGGGTGAATCACAAAAGTAAAAAAGAAGTTATCCAGCGCACACCAGGGTAGGAAAATAGACACTTTATTAGGCTACATTAAAAACAAGAGACAAGGCGAACAACGCGTTTCACAAGGTGCTTCATCAGGTTCGCCATGTTCTAGGTTGTACAGTAAAATAAAAACACTGATTTGGTGGTCTAACCTAACCTAACCTAACCAAAAACATCTGCCTTGTAAAAAAAAAGAAAAGAAAAGGAAATTGACCCAGGGGCCACACTGAATGAGCTGTGAGTGTGACCTACTGGCAACACAAAAAGCAGTTTATCTCGAGAAACATTTGTCCGATTGACTTCAAACTTGCTGAGTGAGTACGCTTGCTGGAGGGCGGTGCCGCATTTCATGCAATTTGGACTTATGCATAGTCATAGTGCCACCTACTGGCAACAAAAAGTGGTTTATCTCGAGAACCATTCGTCCGATCGACTTGAAACTTGGCGGTAGTGTTGGTGGGAACCTGAGAAATTCCAGTGGTAAACTTTGTGCAATTCAACCAATAAGATCACCGCTTTCACGTATCTCCAGGACTGTCCGTCCAATCGACTTCTGTATGTCTATCCTTCACGTATCTCGAGAACCGTTTGTTGGATCGGGGGACCTGACGGAGTGCAGTGTGGTGGGACGCGCCCACGGGGTGGTGCATGGGGGGAATGGGCACTGCACTAGTACAGTCAATGACTGAAGGCAGCAGACTGTCTTTGGGTCAGTTCCAAGCCTGCAGATTGTAATGGATGGAATGGTTTAGAGTTAATGTTTCATCCATATCCATCTATGTCATGCTCAATATATTACATTTTCCTATGCAAATCATCCACTCAGGGACTGTTTTGATTAATGGCTCAATGACACATTATAGCCATGTTATCCATTGGTTCTCAATTGCTCATTGTGGCTTTTGTGCTGTCAATGCCAAGCACCCTACTGACCCCCGGTGGCCTGGAATTTATGGTGCAGGGCCCAAAACCACAGACAGGTTCAAAGGATCATGACACAATGTCAGTGAACTAACAGAGCATTATGAGTCCTTAATGTGGACCATTTTTTAGGCATAATATATATTCACGTACCATGTATTTAATGGCCTATTAATACCATATATTAACAGCCCATTAAATCTTTCATTAGGCACTCTAATCAGTTAAACACTTCATATACATTTTTCAATAGGCCTATGGGACTTGCAGTAGACCGGCACTACAAGAGAAGCTATTCCATCATACTGAACACGACTACTGTTTAGAGTGCTTATTCAGTTTTTTCCCATTCCTAACTGTGGTATTAGTTATGGTGTGCACTGTGCAGGCAGTTGTACACAGTTAAATTGTCAGTAAAGTCAGAAAGTGTTAAAACGGACTCACTTATACTCCGTAACCTTAAGTTGTCTTTTTATATATATATATATATATATATATATATACAGTATATATATATATATATATATATATATATATATATATATATATATATATATATATATATATATATACAGTATATATATATATAATAAGTAAATGCATTGTAGCATATCTTAGCAGAATTTGTGATCTAGCCACTTTGGAAAAAGTCTGTTGTTCGGTATACAAAATAGATGGTGATGGAAAATAGATGGTCTAGAAAGATAAAAACTGATTTCCAGCTTTATTGAGGCTGCAAGAATAATTATTTATCAATCCAAAAGCACCATAGAAGAATTTTCATCACAGAGCTCTGTCAACAGGGCTGTAGGCTATTTTATTGCACACAGTCTATCATTACACCACCAGCTTTGATAGCTGTCATAGGTGTCATTCTAATTCTGTATGGCATTGTGCACTATTCACAAAAGTCACGCCCCAGGCCCCACTGAAAGTAGGGCTCTTTGTAAAAGATGAAAAGGATGTGGTGCTAATTACAGTGTGCAGCGCTGTAGCATGCAGCATGTAGAATATGGCAGTGCAGGAAAAATAGCCAAGCGGTTTGATTAGCCGAGAGGCTCAGCAGGGAATTCAGCTGCTGCCAACAATCAATGAGTGAGCTGCGGGGAATTCCGATCAGTTTTATTGGCTCCTCTTCTCCTTTGTGCTGCTACCACATGCATCCAGAAATATATTGCCTTTTTGTGGATATTCTGTGCAATCACTATCACTATAGGTATAGAGTACTACTGTATTTGAGCTTTAACTATAAAATAGTTCATAATAATTTGGTTGTGACAGCAGATTGTGAGGAATACTTTAGCAACACCAGTGACAGCAGACAGCTTAATATATCAGGAATACATTTAAAAATAAACAAACTGTGTGCATGTTGTTGTATTTCGATTAATCACTGAAAAAGTTGTTCCCTTCTACTAAACAATATCTTTGCCCTTTTATTTGTTCAGGGTGGCAACCTGCAACAAACATGCAGTGTTTTGTCAAGAAGGACACAGCAGATGAGTCTGCTTCTTGCATCTTCATATCTTCATGCGTCTTTTATTTCAAAGAATAATCAAACTATAACCAACACAAAAACAACACTGGTGCTTTGCTCAGAATGACATGAGGTTGTTTTGCGTCCTGTCTGGGCAGTCTCCTGTCTCCTTCTGTGTAATATAGTGTCTTGTTCTGTGTAATTTAGTGTCTTGTTCTGTGTAATTTAGTCTCTTGTTCTGTGTAATTTAGTGTCTTGTTCTGTGTAATTTAGTCTCTTGTTCTGTGTAATTTAGTGTCTTGTTCTGTGTAATTTAGTGTCTTGTTCTGTGTAATTTAGTGTCTTGTTCTGTGTAATTTAGTGTCTTGTTCTGTGTAATTTAGTGTCTTGTTCTGTGTAATATAGTGTCTTGTTCTGTGTAATTTAGTGTCTTGTTCTGTGTAATTTAGTGTCTTGTTCTGTGTAATATAGTGTCTTGTTCTGTGTAATATAGTGTCTTGTTCTGTGTAATTTAGTCTCTTGTTCTGTGTAATTTAGTGTCTTGTTCTGTGTAATTTAGTGTCTTGTTCTGTGTAATTTAGTGTCTTGTTCTGTGTAATTTAGTGTCTTGTTCTGTGTAATTTAGTGTCTTGTTCTGTGTAATATAGTGTCTTGTTCTGTGTAATATAGTGTCTTGTTCTGTGTAATATAGTGTCTTGTTCTGTGTAATTTAGTCTCTTGTTCTGTGTAATTTAGTGTCTTGTTCTGTGTAATTTAGTGTCTTGTTCTGTGTAATTTAGTCTCTTGTTCTGTGTAATTTAGTGTCTTGTTCTGTGTAATTTAGTGTCTTGTTCTGTGTAATTTAGTGTCTTGTTCTGTGTAATATAGTGTCTTGTTCTGTGTAATTTAGTCTCTTGTTCTGTGTAATTTAGTGTCTTGTTCTGTGTAATTTAGTGTCTTGTTCTGTGTAATATAGTGTCTCCTTCTGTGTAATATAGTGTCTTGTTCTGTGTAATTTAGTGTCTTGTTCTGTGTAATTTAGTCTCTTGTTCTGTGTAATTTAGTGTCTTGTTCTGTGTAATTTAGTGTCTTGTTCTGTGTAATTTAGTGTCTTGTTCTGTGTAATTTAGTGTCTTGTTCTGTGTAATTTAGTGTCTTGTTCTGTGTAATATAGTGTATTGTTCTGTGTAATTTAGTGTCTTGTTCTGTGTAATTTAGTCTCTTGTTCTGTGTAATTTAGTGTCTTGTTCTGTGTAATTTAGTGTCTTGTTCTGTGTAATATAGTGTCTTGTTCTGTGTAATTTAGTGTCTTGTTCTGTGTAATATAGTGTCTTGTTCTGTGTCTTGTTCTGTGTAATTTAGTGTCTTGTTCTGTGTACTTTAGTGTCTTGTTCTGTGTAATTTAGTGTCTTGTTCTGTGTAATATAGTGTCTTGTTCTGTGTAATATAGTGTCTTGTTCTGTGTAATTTAGTGTCTTGTTCTGTGTAATATAGTGTCTTGTTCTGTGTAATATAGTGTCTTGTTCTGTGTAATTTAGTGTCTTGTTCTGTGTAATTTAGTGTCTTGTAATATAGTGTCTTGTTCTGTGTAATATAGTGTCTTGTTCTGTGTAATTTAGTGTCTTGTTCTGTGTAATTTAGTGTCTTGTTCTGTGTAATTTAGTGTCTTGTTCTGTGTAATTTAGTGTCTTGTTCTGTGTAATATAGTGTCTTGTTCTGTGTAATTTAGTGTCTTGTTCTGTGTAATTTAGTGTCTTGTTCTGTGTAATTTAGTGTCTTGTTCTGTGTAATATAGTGTCTTGTTCTGTGTATGAAGTGTCTTGTTCTGTGTAATATAGTGTCTTGTTCTGTGTAATTTAGTGTCTTGTTCTGTGTAATTTAGTGTCTTGTTCTGTGTAATTTAGTGTCTTGTTCTGTGTAATTTAGTGTCCTGTTCTGTGTAATATAGTGTCTTGTTCTGTGTAATTTAGTGTCTTGTTCTGTGTAATTTAGTGTCCTGTTCTGTGTAATATAGTGTCTTGTTCTGTGTAATTTAGTGTCTTGTTCTGTGTAATTTATGTGTAATAGTGTCTTGTTCTGTGAAATTTAGTGTCTTGTTCTGTGTAATTTAGTGTCTTGTTCTGTGTAATATAGTGTCTTGTTCTGTGTAATTTAGTGTCTTGTTCTGTGTAATTTAGTGTCTTGTTCTGTGTAATTTAGTGTCTTGTTCTGTGTAATATAGTGTCTTGTTCTGTGTAATTTAGTGTCTTGTTCTGTGTAATATAGTGTCTTGTTCTGTGTAATTTAGTGTCTTGTTCTGTGTAATATAGTGTCTTGTTCTGTGTAATAGTGTCTTGTTCTGTGTAATATAGTGTCTTGTTCTGTGTAATATAGTGTCTTGTTCTGTGTAATATAGTGTCTTGTTCTGTGTAATTTAGTGTCTTGTTCTGTGTAATTTAGTGTCTTGTTCTGTGTATGAAGTGTCTCGTGTCATTCGGTGTCTTTTCTGTTCTGTTCTTTGTGTCCTATCTTTTCAATTTCTGTGGTAATGCTTCAAAATTGGATGTGCTTTTGTGGTGGATGTGGTGAGTTTTTTTGTTCATGATGTAGCACATAATTTAGCAGGATGTATTTGTAGAATAATCATTTAATCCAATATTAGATGTTTTGAAAACATCACACGAAGGATTTTCTCCTCAGTGTAGCACAATGACATATCCCCCATAGCACTACTAGTGTAGTAACAAGGTTTCACATTATTTGCAGCCACAAATCGTCTGTCAAAAGTGTAGCTGTGACTATCTGTAATAGCCCATGAAAGCCGTGAGGGGATCTATGTAATGTTATGGCAGAATGTCATGAAAACTATCAAAAGCTTACATACAAGATAAAACACAGCGATCTATTTAAAAGCAATGTTTATTTTGCACCAGATCTCATGAAACATTCTTGGTGCCAAAGACAAATTCCCAAGTTATGACATAGTGCGTCTCAATAAGATGGTATGCTCCAAAAACAAACGACAACAAATATATTACCAAAAAAATGAAAAATATCTCATTTATCATAAACCGATAACAACCAAAGCAGAATATCAACATCAATAAAAGCACAGTTCCTGAAGTAAAATTTTCAATAGTCTAAAAACACAAACAACCTGTTCTCTTTAAAAAGACGGGGGGGGGGGGGAACAACGACAAAAAAAGTTATACAGTAACTTGCCAATAATGCTTCATCTGGTACAGAAACGTAAGTAGGCCTACTTCCAATCTCCCAGTGCCACTCATGCCTCTCTCACACACCCACACATATAGTGCTGATATACAAACTAACAAGAGCCACTTTATCATCAATCCCATTACCACAGCATTATAAAACACATTAAAAACAATTACACGTAATAAATACCAGATAAAGCACCGTTAAAGCTGAAATGTGTTTAATTGATAAACTGTGCAACCAACATCCATATAAAAAAATCCAATAAAAACACGATTAGTAGATCGGCGTGACTAATGTACAATGATTAAAACAATCATCAAATCACAAAATTTTGTTTTTTTTTAAATCAAGGATGTATATATATACACAACTCTTCACCGGGTGGAGTCTATCACACTTTAAGATCCCACCGTAACGCAAAGGACTGTATTAAACTCTCGATTAAGTGTCTCATACTTTATCATAATTTAAGAATGTCTTCAAACCAATTATGTAAACAAGGGCAGAATTGGGGTGATCTTGGCAGCACAGGCGGCACTTTACTCAGGTTCTGAAACAGGCTGTCAATACAGAATTTATTTGTCGTTTAAGCGCCAAACTCCAAACTGAGTGGCTTACTCGACTGAGAACAGCTCCTTGTAACAATATTTCACTATTCCAAATCAGATTCCATTGTGATAACCACATGGTGCCGGTCTGGTAGGCCAATAGAAAACTGACATCCCCTGTCAAAATTCGCATGCCTACGGCAAATGTTCACTCTAAATAACCAAGCTATTTTTCTCCAGTCTTCCTGCAAACACTGTGTAAATGGTAGCTCAGGCTGTGCTTGGTAGCAGAAAAAACATTTTAAATTACATCTGCTAGCGAGCCTGCTGCTACCAAAATGTAGAAAAAGTTATTTTAGATCATCTTCACGACAGATTAGCATGCTAAAAAATCTCAAACCAGGCACAATGATGCTAGTAAGTTACAGCAAGTACGACCAGAAAATCTTTTATCGCTTTTCCTACCACTGACCATTTGGCTAGCACTGCCACCACCTCAGATCAAACTCCGACTGGTCAACTTACAACACTCGTCATATTTTGTCATCATGAAATTAGCTCTATACCGAGTTCAATGGGGTCTTTAACGTTGGTGTATTTACAGGTTCAACTGGCTTGCCAAAGACGGTGCACCCTTTGAACTGAAAATCATCACTCAGTTAAAATGTGTTTCTAAATGAGAAGCGTTCCACTACAGCATCCCTCTTTCTATCCAATATATAAGGTTATATAGATCCCAAATAATTCCGTCTCTGCCGAGTCCTTCCAGGAATTTGCAGTTTTTTGATCTTCTGATTTACATGATTACCAATCTCTGCAAATAGTAGAAACAATTGGATTTTTCACCAATCCACAAAATGTACATCTTCCTTTAAAAAATATGGGTACCTCAATTACCTATCTCAAAGTCTTTGTGTGTCTAGCACAGCACTTGTCACGCAGATCACAAAAATTTTGCCCACTGACTCAGTCAAGCATGACTGGACACAATCAAAGGATACGTCTACAAAATCCTGGAAGGACTGTCTTTTTGTGCAAATGTGTGTGTATTCTATGGTATTCACAACGGCTCAATTGTTACAGTCACGGCTTTGCTGTATACAGTATTATGGCTTCTGCTCATTCATGGCTGCTTTTTCCCTTTATCCCTATATGGTTAGGCACTGCTCCCTACCCACTATAGTGAGAGTAGGTCAATATCAATCCTTTTTTTGTTTGTTTTTTTACTTATAGTGTGAGGTCACCACATCCTGGTGACTGAATACTGAGTACTGAATATTCTGAAGGCCACAGATTATTATCCATATTAAAAGCTATGAATCTAGACCTTTTGACCTTTGATCCGTCTTCTATTTATTCAAGAAAAAATACATGTTTGGTCTCGGGGAGAACACGGCATGATGAATGAAACCAATTGCTTTGCTGTGACAACACAAAATGGAATTCAGCTTTGTGTTGAAAGCTTAAATACTCGAACAGTCTTTTGGTTTGTTCATAATTAAATTTATGGAACTGGAAGGCCGTATCACTTCGGTCGGACGTCATCGGCACATACCGCTTTCCTCTTTGTTTCTTTCTGCTTTGGGGTCACAGTTTGGTTTGGCTGTGCTTTGGATGCGGTTGCAGTTGCCTTTGCAGTTGCCTTTGCCGTTGCAGTTGCCGAGGAGGAGGATGTGGATGAAGAGGAGGATGAAGAGGATGAACTCCACCGGGTCTCCACACCTGTGCTTGTCATCTTGAGCTTTCGGCGCTTTGCCAGGGGAGCGTTGTCGACGCTCTTCAAAAAGAAGCCTTCTCTCTTCCCACGGTTGAAAGCCTGGTGTGGAGGGCAAACAACAAAACAAGAAAGGACGAGAAGAAGAAATATATTTAACTAAGCGAATGCACTTAACATCTGTTTCGAGTAGTGGTGCAACGGATCGCAGTTGATCTGTACGGATCAGCCCCCATGGTTCAGCACACATGTGAACCACAGAGTAATTGCTAATTTAACCATCTGTGTGAAATACTGTTTAACTGCCTGGTCCTTTTTAAAGTTACAATTCATGTTACCTACATCTCGATGCAGCGTTGCAGTGAAAAGATACAGACAAGAGAGTTGCCATGAAAAGATACAGACAAGAGAGTTGCCATGAAAAGATACAGACAAGAGAGTTGCCATGAAAAGATACAGACAAGAGAGTTGCCATGAAAAGATACAGACAAGACAGATGCGTTACATTTGGGAAGGGGAGAGAAAAAGAGTGAACGACGATTTAAAAGCCGCCACTTTCCCCTCAATTGAGTGACATCCCGTAGATTGTGACTTTGGGCATTTTCCTTGGTATAACTGGGGAACTGGGCATGCTTGTCATTACTAAAATAGATCACAATATATTGTGATGTTTATGCAAATTATGGCAATATGCTGCCTTCATGCATTCCCTTTGAAAAACAGAGACAAAGACCGCTCTGCTCGCTAGGAGCAGCTCCCAGGCAGTGGTGTAGACGCGGGTAGACGGAGTCTACCCACTTATTTTCCGTCTACCCACTTCTAGTGGCAGATTCCACCAGGAAGTGTTGCATTATGGCCGCCAGAGCTGGTCGAAGCCTGTCTAGTGAACACCTGTGTCCACCTAGACTCAGCCCTCAGTCTTAATCCGTTTCACTCCTGTAAGAATATGAGAATATTACTATTTAAATCTTTGCATAACGTTAGGTGGCGCTGTTGGAAGCCTTGCATCGGAGAACCAATCATGAGTGTTGTGGGCGGGCCTGCTTTCTGGGGGCAGTGACGCTCATGCAGAACCGATGTCTCGCAAAACATCGCCGCGTTTGCGGAGAAACATATTAATCACTTAGAAACAAACATAACCTGTTAATAGGACGTGTTTCATCCGGCCCCGGCGGCTAGAGGTCTTTTCCCCAGCGATAAGCCAGACTCCCGAGGCTAACGTTACAGAGTCTGCTGATGACTTCACAGTAGCAAGCGGACCACTTCCGGGTAGGAAACATTATTGTAAAATAAACCACAGCTATAAATTTTGTTTGGAGCATATCAGCTTCATGCTCTGTGTTAGGACTATGATAAATGGCATTGCCGCTACCAAATAAAATTCTAATAATAAATGTAGGCGTGTCTGCTGCCGGCCGTTCTCGCCGGGCTCGGACAGACAGTTTCTGACAGTGAAATTCCCAGACGTTTGGTGGCGCAGCTCACCAAACGTCTGGGAGCCGAGACTAGTGTCCACCAGACGCGTCCCCAAAGCGGCTCTCTGCTCTGCTCGGCTAAACATATGCGCCCTGTGTATTTTCGCTACCCTCTTTGAGTTACGTCAAGCAGCACAGAGAAGATCGAGCTGGGCAGGAATTCAGGAGAATAAAATAAAACATCCTGTCGATTTTCAGAATAATACTGTATGTCAAGAGAGAAACAGTCACACATTGACGGGGGCAATTTGGTCTGCTTTCTATATAATGCATCCCTCAATTACTTGTGGAATGCTTTCATGGAATGCTTCCATTATTTTTGGCAGCTACTTGGGTTCAAATGGGTTTTTTGAATTGTTTGTATCTATTATAGAGGTCCGGCAGGACCTGGCTGGTTGCACCTCTGGCTGTCTTGTGTCGGCCTGAGGGTCTGCTCTTAGGGCACCTCTGGCTGTCTTGTGTCGGCCTGAGGGTCTGCTCTTAGGGCACCTCTGGCTGTCTTGTGTCGGCCTGAGGGTCTGCTCTTAGGGCTCTGGCTGTCTTGTCTCGAGGGTCTGCTCTTAGGGCACCTCTGGCTGTCTTGTCTCGGCCTGGATGTCGGCTGTTCCATTTCCCCGCAGGAAGGGCCAAACACTCATTCACGTTCCAACCTGGTACCTCGGATCGTGGAAGGATTGGTCCAGGTTTGAAAGACTCAGGCTGGCAAGCAGAGTGTTCTTGGCCGCTGGGTGACAAGCGTGATACATCCCTTGCATGCATTGGAGCTATGTGGAACGTGGAACCTTGAGGGCCGAACATCAAGAACGTTGAGAACATTTGGTATGTCATAACACATCTCTCATCCCCGCTTGATGATGTCACACTGTCGGTGATGTCTTAGATCCAATTGTGATGTTGTCAGTGATGGCGTGGTTTCCATTGTGATAGCACCGGTGATGATGTCATGTTTGGCTATGACATCATCGGACGAGAACATCACGTCACATGATGTCATAGATCGCATTGTGATGCCATCGGCGCGGGGATGATGTCATCACTCTCAATGGATCCAGAAACAGCTTCTATGGACCTAGCTGGGCTTGGAAGGCCAGCAAATGCCTCGGATGGAAGGCCAGCGAATTTACATTGACGCGAAGCCTTTGTAACAGTATCAATGAACTAAATTCAGTAATATTCAGGTTATGGTAGCCTATTTGTTGTTGTAGTCTATTATAATTCAATCACTCACTTTGTTTTTGTAGACACAAATAATGACTAGCCAGCAAAAGTAGTTTTAAAAACTAGTTTAAATCCAAGAACCCCTGAACTATACAGTATATATATATATTAAAGTAGTAAGTACCGTAAATTCCGGACTATAAGCCGCACCGGTGTATAAGCCGCACCTGCAAAGTTGACTATTTTTTTCTTATATAAGCCGCACCGGACTATAAGCCGCGGGTGTTTTAATGTTTTTTTTTTTTTTTTTTTTTTTATATTGTGTTTTAATGTTTAATTACCATATGTAAGGGTTCATGCACAGAGGGGATTGTCGGGAAAGAGATGGCTGTTTGAGGAAGCTCCCATTTATTAACATTTCAACAAAACAACATAACACAACACCACCTGTGTTGTTTTTTACAGTGCACACAGTGTCATACAGTGTGGTGAAAAGAGGGCAAGAGAGGAAATTAAAACAGAAGTGGATTTATAGTTAGAAAGAGTGCTAAAAAAGAGAGATTTTTTTTTTTTTTTTTTTGAAAAAATCCATAGATAAGCCGCACCGTTATATAAGCCGCAGGGGCCAAAAAAGGCCAAAAAACGGGAAAAAAGGTGCGGCTTATAGTCCGGAATTTACGGTAGTTAAAAACTAGTTTAAATCCAAGAACCCCTGAACTATACAGTATATATATATATATATATATATATATATATATGTACTTTATAGTTCAGGGGTATATACATATATATATATATATATATACACATTAGAGCTGTCAGCGTTAACGCGGGCCAACCATAACGCGTTGGTTTTTTTTTAAATCGCATGCCGCTATTTTGTCCCTTCGACGCACCCATACTTGTAGTCAAGCCGGTCGCAGTGGTTTCCTGTCTCCTACTGTTGCAGGAATGGAAAAGAAAGAGAGCAACACCCTTCTAAATGGCTCGTTTTACTTTAAAAAAAACTCTAGCGTCGCCATAGCCTCAACGCGAGACTCATCAGTCATTCTTCCTTCAGAGTCTCGGCTGTGCAGGTCCTCTAGCCACTGGGAGGTCGGCTCCAATGGCGTCCAAAATCTTCCGTAGTTTCCAATACCGAGCCATTATTCACATGGAAGTGCCAAAGTTTTTAGCTCAGACACAGCCTTCTTCGGCTGTCATTTTGGGTTTCGACTGCTCCACAGCGCCGCCGCCGGAAGTATCGGTTCTGGAGCGTGTACTGCACTGTTTACAATTGTGCATTTCTTTTCTATTCAAGATATATTTTGTAGACATTGTTACCTCCTGTCTACATTGCACTTCTATTGAATTGAAAATAAATCTAAAATTCAAGATCAGCGATTAACTATAGTTAATCGCAAGATTAATCGCGATTAAGAAAATTAATCGTTTGACACCCCTAATATATATATATACAGTATATATACAGTATATATATATATATATATATATATATATATATATTCAATGCACAAGTTTCCATTTGAATTCCATTTCCGTGACATCAAAAGCGTGACACGATCCGAGCCGTGAGTTTTGTGATCCGTGGCACTGCTAGTTTCAAGATATGTGGTTCACAATGCCATGTCTTACCTTGTAAGTGGCATTGACATAGGTGCGGACAGTAGGCCCACTGGATTCCAGCACATCTGGAGTGCACAGTGGAGTGGTGGACATGGAGGCTCCGCCCTGCAGCCAGCTGTTCTCTTTCAGGTCAGACAGCTTGAGCCGGTTCTCTGGATCCACTGTCAGCAGGCCTAAAACCACAGAGGGGACGGGGGAAGGTGTGGACCAATTTATACAAAGGCAAGGGAATAAGATGGGAGGCACACAAGCTAAGTAGTAGAGCTGCAAAGATGGGCTGTGGAATAAAAACATTCCTAAATGACAAAGTCTAATGGCCCATTTCCACCGCTGGTATTGGCGCGGCTCCGCCCAGCTGGATTCGCTTTTTTGTAGCTTTCCACCGGTCAAAAACCGGGACAACCCGGGTTGAGTCGTACTATTTCTAGTATCACCTCTGTCGAGGTTCCAGGGATGTGGACCCGGTACCATACGGTGACGTGAAAACACTACAGACGACTGATTGGTCAGGCAGAATCGTGTTTACTGTGTCTATGGATACCGTCAATGCTGGATACCAGTTTAGTGCAGGCTTAAAATTCGGTGCGGGATTGCGAGAATCGTGCATATTTTTGTCAATTCCCGCAGATTTGTAATTAGTTAATTAGAAAAGTCCGCGGCTTGGGAAGCCCTTGCAGTTGTGTGTCATGGCTCCAGCTCCGCTAGGCAGGAGCCGCGCGTTTTAGCGGAGCCGCGGGTTTTCCTGGCGACTGGCTGGGCTGCTGGCTTCTCTTCTTGAATAAATAAATAAGTAAATTAACTTATATTGCTACAATTAACTCATTAACAGTGTGTAACAGAATACATTCAGTGTGCAACAGAATAGCCTACATTCTGACTGTGTGTTATGGAACAACTGGGCAACGACAACTGGGCCAAGTTAGAGAAAGCGTGTTAAACCAGAATACGGGACTAGAGAAAGCAAAACAAATGAACAATCTGAGCTGGCGATGTTGTTTTGTTGTGGAATGCACAGTGCATGGAGACCTACACGGCTGCTTTGACCGAATAGAGGTGAGCATTACTTCTTTGTGAAGAAGGAATGGAAAATTATCTCAATTTGGCCATACCAGCGATAATTATAATAAGTTTGAGCATATTATGCATCATAATGGTCCCAATTCGTGCAGCTGTAACCTCTTAACACATTGACTGCCAGCCGTTTTTTTTTGCTGTAGGTAGCTTCTGCCAAGCCGTTTTTTGAGGATTCTGGCTCATTTTACAAGAGCCGAGGATTATTTTCTGCTTGGAGTTTGTGAACATACAATATCTCAAAAGTACTAATAGAATGTGTACTTTCTCTGTCTAAAAGAGTTAGTTTGTAGAGTTAGTAGTTATGTAAGCATTAGCAATTGAATACAGCATGGTTTTAGCGTCAGAAAAAATATTCAGAGATAAACGGCTTTTTGTGAAATTCGATCACTTTAACCATTCATTTTTGGCATCAGTAAGACCTAAACAATAGTTTTGAACAGTAATTTCCTCCATAACAGCAGGAAACTCCCCTCTGCTCAACTCCTCCCTCCGTGGGCGTTCTTCTTGGCTGCAGCGCCCTGTCACAAGCACTTTCCTACCTGTGCAAATGCACTTTCTCATACTCTCGACCTCTCAAATAAATTTCTGAATAGAAATTAAATTACTCTAAATTAGAGCGAAAAAGAAACAAAAAAGAATGGGTTGAAAATCCCATTCTAAAAGCCTTTTATGGCTGTTTCCAATTTGCAAAATAGCCTGCTGCACCACAAGCGTGTCACCAGTCTCACTGCCCCGCTGCCGCTGTGCGGCTGTGCCTGGCTGTGCCTGGCTGTGCCTGTCTGCGTGGCCGCTCCCCGAGGAAGCCCGGCTGGACTCGCCCGCCTCCCGGAGCCCTGGCCGAGAGCTCCGATGAAGCCCCTGCGACTCTGGTCATATTTACGCTGCGTGCCTCAAAGTGTGCTCCATCCGCAATCCACCATGCACGTTTGCAATCCCGCACCGCCAGCAATCAGCGCGGAAACGAAAGCGCCTCCGCCAATCCATTTTCATGAGAATGGAAATGGATCACACTGCTTTTTGCTTGCCTTCCTACTTCCTTGTCGCCACTTAGTGGGTCGGTGGAATGGGTTGTACACGTTGTACACGTCCAATACTTATATAAGAGACGTAAAAGGGTTAGATCAACGTCCCACCGTCAAAAAAAAAAAATCGATTCTGAAAACGTGTTTACACGTCGCTGGCAGTCAACAGCTGGATTCTGAAAACGTGTTTACACGTTGTTGGCAGTGAACGTGTTAACAATGTGTGTCTCTGGTCCATGTTCTCACTTCCTTATCTCGTCGCTTCCCAGGAATGGTCTGTTTCTATAATATATTCAGAACTAACAGTTCCCATTGGCCGCTGGGGGAGAGCCCGCCCCAGGCTCCCAGTGGCCAATCAGATTAGCGTCCGTGGACCAGCACGCTAGGTTGTGTCCACAACTAACGTTAGCAACGAGCTATCGCTAACTTAACGGTTGCTACGCTAAACAGGACATCTCAAAATGCCTAGACTTACCGAATACACCTCCGCAGTTGCTGGATCACGTACAGTTGGCGTCGCTCCAGCTAGAAGTGTTAATTTTGTGGCTAAACCTTGATTGTACTGCCCCAGATTGTTGAAACATTCTGGGCTGAAATGGTTAGCACAGACCCAACAGGTCCTGATGAATCTCGCGCTGAAACAGCTTGCTATGGCAAAGAATAGACAAAATGGCGCAGATAGTTTGTGTGAGAGAGATCGCGCGCAGTATGCTAAAGTCGCGTTGTGACGTAACACCTACCCCTCTGGGAGAACAGAGTGTAAGGGGGCATGGCTTGACGGAGACAGCAGGAGAGAGCTGGATAGGGAGAAATCCAACTCTGACAGTTCTGAGGTTGTGAGCACTCATTACAGGGAGGGATGACAACAGCATATATGCATTTAGAAGTAAAAACAGCTTTTGCACAGAATGGGTTGTTGGGACCTGCACGTGTGCCGAGGGAAGGGGGTGTTCCCCATATAGATGCGTTCCCCCACTTCTCCAGATAGCACTACACCTCTATAAATGACCGACATGGGCAAATGTGACCATCGGCAAGGAGAATGGATATCAATTTGTTGTTATTGACACTACATGCATGCACTGCGCGGGGGACGGGGGTTACGCTACGGGAAGAAGGGAAGCCACCACCCCGGCGGCAAGACCGTGGCTTCGCTAAACCTCCGCCTCCGGCATAGCGGAGCCAAATGTAACACACGACTACAAGGGGTTCACGAGCAGCGGACTTTTTCTCTCTCAAAACAATTGAAAACCACCGTCATGATAAAGCTGAGCAAGGAGATCGATTTTATTTCACCAGAGCCGAAGGCAGCAACACAAAAGACTGATGGAAATAACAGAAGAGAAGGTAAAGTCACACTGTTATCCAGCATTGACAGAAAGTATCCAGACACAGTAGACACGATTCTGCCTGACCATCCAATCAGTCGTCTGCAGTGTTTTCACGTCACCGTATGGTACCGGCTGGAACCTCAAAAAAAGCAGGGACCAAAACCAGCACGACTGAACCCCGACTCAACCCGGGCTGTCCAGGTTTTTGATCGGTGGAATGAGACAAAAAAGCGAGATGAGCTGGGCGGGCAGCGCTAATACCAGCGGTGGAAATGGGCCATTACTGTAGCACGCACAGCTCCAATCACGCATTAAGAGCTGAGGCCACCGTCCTGCGCATAAATGTAGAGCTGTTAATGAACATGCAGTGGTGCTGCACTACAAGCACGGTCTCCTCACATCCAGCTCACTGATTACAAATGCAGACTTATTACATTATTATTATTATGACATTATTACATTCCCCAGCAGAGCAAGCAGAAGCTCTCTGAGGAAGGGTTGCTTAATGGAGAATTTCGGTTTTTTACACCACGGTCCTCATTTCCAGCTTAAAATATGATGTTTTACTCACCGAAATATGTTTGGCTTCATTCGGATGCCCACAGAAGATTTTGAGCTCCGAGTACCGGTAGTCTCCTCAAACAGGCTATAACGAGAGCAGGCGGCCAGTGCGGGGCATGCTGCACGGCAGTGCACGCGCTCTCTAAATGACACTTTTTCTGTCAGATCACGGTTCATTATGGTTGTAAATATAATTATTTAGCTAATAGCTAGAAGCTAAGCTAACAACAACACAGCAGTCGGCGTTGATCTGCCCCGGATGGGGTTACAGTGCGTATCTTCCCCCTCTGTGAAACCTCTTCTTCAGAGAAACCACAGAAGGGCGAAGATACGCACTGTAACCCCATCCGGGGCAGATCAACGCTGACTGCTGTGTTGTTGTTAGCTTAGCTTCTAGCTATTAGCTAAATAATTATATTTACAACCATAATGAACCGTGATCTGACAGAAAAAGCCCCGCACTGGCCGCCTGCTCTCGTTATAGCCTGTTTGAGGAGACTACTCCTCAAAATCTTTTGGGCATCCGAATGAAGCCAAACATATTTCGGTGAGTAAAACATCATATTTTAAGCTGGAAATGAGGACCGTGGTGTAAAAAACCGAAATTCTCCTTTAATGGGCAAAAGGTCATGTAATGTGCCCCTAACAAAAAAAAATCCAATCAAATATACTATGCCATTTTGCTTCCCTTCTACAAAGCATTCGGTTTATTTCAACTGGTGTACCTTTCACGAGCTCTTTGGCCTCCTCCGACACAGCCTTCCACGCGTCCCCAGCCAATGAGAAGTCTCCCTCTTTTATCTTTTGCATGATATCAGCGGCGTACGATGAGGTCATCCCGCGCTGCTCACTCAGAAATGGCACCTGGCCTGACAGCATGGTGTACTGGTGAAATAACACACTCTCATTATTACTACCACACTTATCCTATCAAACATCTAATGTGACAGAATCAGTGGTTTTAGCTCAAATTACCAGGATGACTCCGAGACTCCAGAGGTCGCAGGCTTTGTCGTATCCTGCGCTCTCAAAGAGTTCTGGTGCGGCGTACTGCAGTGTGAAGCAAGGAGTCTGCAGGGGGGCGCTGCCTGCAGGGCACAGGCGGGCAAAGCCAAAATCTATCACTTTCAGCACCGAGTCTTCTCCCTCGTCTGCAAACAGCACGTTCTGCAAGGCAAACGGAGGGAGAACATCATTATCCTGTCTCAGTGTCTTATTTTTCTTACCTTTCACTCTCAGTCCACATTTGCTTTTGCTTTTTTTACATGGGAGGTGCATTTTCAGGGAGGAGGAGTGCGTCATGTAGGTCAGTGATTCTCAACCTCCCTCACAGACCCCAGTTTCTCTCAAACCCAAATAGAATATTTGTATTCTCAGTTATGATTTTGTGCAGAATTCCATGTCTGAAACTATGATGCAAAGTGAATTCTTCTACATTCTCTAATGGTGTTACTGTTAAGTTCTTCTAAATTTGACTGGGGACCCCGTGGAACTCCCTCAAGTCCCCCTGCTGGTCCCCGGACCATGTGTTGAGAATCACTGATGTAGGTATTAGGGTTGAGTCTAGTTAAGACAAGCGATAGCCCACCTCTGGCTTGAGGTCTCTGTGCACCACTCCAGCCTCGTGCATGAAGCTGACAGCGGAGACCAGACTCTGTAACAGCTGGCTGGCCTCCGCCTCTCCAAAGAGCTTCTTCCTCTTGATCCTTTCCAGCAGTTCCCCGCCTTGCAGCAGCTCCATCACCAAGTAGGTGTGGTACTGAGGGAGAGAGAGAGAGAGAAAGAGAGAGAGAGAGAGAGAAGGGGGGATGGTTGTGATGATAATGTGTTTTGTTTTTGCATTACCTAAAGGGTAACATCATCCATTTTACAAAATGTAATATTATTCAGAAGGATTCACAACATGACTGATGAAGAGACACTGCTGTCTGCGCATGCAACAAAACAACTACTATGTCCCGTAAAATAAAACAATTGCCTTCCAATGGGAGAATGGAGGAGGTATAGAATTGCAACAAAATTTACTATCTAAATAAACGTGTCACAAGCTGAACCTCTTATGATTCAGCGCGGTAAAACCTTGCATAGATCTGGAGGGGATTTATCCATCTCCTTTGACAACGCTCACATAGACAAAAATTAATACTGGAAAACTAACTCAGAAAGGTAAGGCATTGTTTTCTTGCGTTACAAGAGTTTATTGTTCACATAAAAGAGATTCAGATTGTGACGTGTTTATTTAGATCGCAAATTTTGTTGCAATGCTATACTCACATGGAAGGCGGCAGTCAGTCATGTTGTATATCCATTTGTTAAAATAGCCGGTGCAGGGATTCCGCTAGGATTCTTTTTTAAGAAGGCCAATGCGGCCGGTAATGTTCCAGAATTCCGGCCATATAGAATATCTACCAGCCACTATTAAAAAAAGGATGTTATAAAATAATTGTTTCCTAAATAAACGTTTTGAATCCATTTATTTCTCTGCAGTCTATTCTTTATAGCCTCTATAGTCGATCTTTATTCCAGTGTTGTCATTAAAAGGCCGACTTTGCGGCAAGAAAATTTAATTGGGCGGCATTCAACAGGCATGCATGCCGTTCTCGGTAAGGACGCTTTCGTTAATGAAACACAGACAACATGCACGATCCTACTGTAGCTTATCTATCTGCACTTGCGGACACTTATTATGAGCCAATATCTCGCCTGGACATTGCCTTGATGAAACTAGAACGACCGCAACGCGGACTTATGCCTCCGCCATTAGTTCATTCTGGAGTCCAAATCGCCATTTGAGGCAAATTGGAAGAGATTCCGTCAAGGCGCTCCTGTGATGTTGCGTTACAGAGCTTGGAAATTGGGTGTGTGAGAGGTCACAGTGACCTTGAACTTTGACCACCAAAATGTAATCAGTTCATCCTTGAGTCCAAGTCGATGTTTGAGACAAGTTTGATTAAATTCCGTCAAGGCATTCCTGAGATATCGCGTTAACAAGCTTGAAAATGGCATTCGAGAGGTCACCTTGACCTTTGACCTTTGACCACCAAAATCTAATCGGATCATCCTTGAGTCTAAGGCGATGTTTGAGGCAAATTTGATGAAATTCCGTCAAGGCATTCGTGAGATATCGCGTTAACAAGCTGGAAAATGGCGTTTGAGAGGTCACAGTGACCTTGACCTTTGACGAGCAAAATCTAATCAGTTCATCCTTGAGTCCAAGTCGATGTTTGAGACAAGTTTGATTAAATTCCGTCAAGGCATTCCTGAGATATCACGTTAACAAGCTTGAAAATGGCATTTGAGAGGTCACAGTGACCTTGACCTTTGACTTTTGACCACCAAAATCTAATCAGTTCATCCTTGAGTCTAAGTAGATGTTTGAGGCAAATTTGATGAAATTCCGTCAAGGTATTCATGAGATATCGCGTTAACAAGCTGGAAAATGGCGTTTGAGAGGTCACAGTGACCTTGACCTTTGACTTTTGACCACCAAAATCTAATCAGTTCATCCTTGAGTCCAAGTCGATGTTTGAGACAAGTTTGATTAAATTCTGTCAAGGCATTCCTGAGATATCGCGTTAACAAGCTTGGAAATGGCGTTGGCGAGGTCACAGTGACCTTGACCTTTGACCTTTGACCACCAAAATCTAATCAGTTCATCCTTGAGTCCAAGTCGATGTTTGAGACAAGTTTGATTAAATTCCGTCAAAGCATTCCTGAGATATCGCGTTAACAAGCTTGAAAATGGCGTTCGAGAGGTCACAGTGACCTTGACCTTTGACCTTTGACCTTTGACCACCAAAATCTAATCAGATCATCCTTGAGTCTAAGTGGATGTTTGAGGCAAATTTGATGAAATTTCGTCCAGGCGTTTCCTCAGATATCGCGTTAACAAACATCGTACGGACGGACGTACGGACAACCCGGATCCATAATGCCTCCGGCCTGGCTATCGCCGGCGGAGGCATAAAAACAATGCAGCTAAAAGTAATAACTGCGACAGTGTCAGTGCAGACAGCGCATGACTTGAATCTCCACTATAGACCTAGGCTACGCACCTTCATCTCTTCCACTCCACACCTGGCACCTGCGTCAGCTCTCCGGCACTCGCTCTCGGCTCCCATTTGGCTTAACTTGTGGTAAGCATTTTGATTAATCTCCTCATGTCATACGAGCACGTTTTACCCCCGCTAAATTGACAGCCTACATCGGGCAAATCAATCAATCGCTCACGCTTGTTGCCCGACTGCATTTCATTCCAGAATCACGTTTGGTAGCCTATACAGGAAAGCCATTTGCGCTTTAGTTGCCACTAAGCTGTGCATAACTGCCAATTACTTGGCCCTTGTATTATTAGCGCCGTTGCAATTCTAATTCATTGTCTGAGTCTCTCCTCATTTGTGAAGCGGTAGTCTAATCTGCTTGACTCTGCGGTAGGCCTGGCAACATAGCCTATCTTATAGGTCACGCAATATTAGCATAGCCTATAATATGCTATTAATGATTGCATTTAGGTCACACAAGATTAGGCTATTTAATATGCTGTTAATGAATGTATTTATTTATATGGTATATTTCCAAACCGGCCACTCTGGCAATTGACGTTTCAATCTGCCGGCTCACGCTCACTGTCAGTGACATGTCCGTGACATGTGACATGTCACGGACATGTGACATGTCACGGACAGTACATGTGAGCATGTGGCTTTCTTCCATTTCTCTGCTGTACCTGGTCAGTGTAGACGTCGTGCAGTTTGACAATGTTGGGGTGAGCCTCACATTGCCTCAAAGCAGCAATCTCCCTCTGGGTGTTTACTTCCATTCTAACAGAGTCAAAAGAGACATTAGACGTGAACAAGGACATTCTGTCCTGATATGGTGATATATAGTAACACAGGTTAGAGCACAAGCATGATGATGAATCACCTTGATTTAACAGTGACACACAGCGGTCTACCAAGATGAAGCACCAGTGCCTCCACTCACCTGCGGCTGACGATCTTGACGGCATATTCGTGGCCACTTTGCTTGTGTCGGCATTTCCTGCACACAGAGAAGCTCCCCTCGCCCAGGGGTGGACCCTGGAGACACAGCTCATAGCTCTGAAAAAACTGGGACTCCTGAACAGAAAAAGGAGAGAATTCGTCGAGCTCAAACTGACGGGGGAAATAACAATTCTTGCGCAACAGGATATGGCTCCCAACACTGCACTGAAAAGACTTGTAATAAATCAAATTTCCAAGGGTTCTATGTTTATGTGGGAGAATGCTTAGATCTGTAAACGCAGGCATTCTTGCACTGAAAATCAAATGAAACATGAAAACGTGAAAGACATGAAAAATGTAACTTTGGTGAATAAACTTTGCAGCTTTCTCTTCCCTTTCAAGCGTACAGATTGCGTAAGGGCTTCAACTGAACACAGGCTAATTGTGCAAGATTGCTTTTCTGAGAAAAAGTGAAAAACAGACACTTGCACGCAAATCATTTAACAACCGTAGGCAGGGGCGGACTGGGATCATAATTCAGGCCGGGCATTAGATACCAAGCAGGCCAGGCCGATACGGGCCGACGCGCGTGCCGGCGTCCGAAGGGCGCCTGCGCAAAATGTGGGGCGTTTGAAGCTCAATTTGGGCCGTTTGAAGCCCAATTTGGGCCGTTTGAAGCCAGATTTGGGTCGTTTAAAGCCAGATTTTGGCTGTTTGAAGCCCGATTTGGGCCGTTTGAAGCCCAATTTGAGCCGTTTGAACCCCAATTTGGGCCAAGTCCAACTTTACAATGAGATGCACCCACTTTAAACCTGAATAAAGTAATAAAACCACTAGTAAACCAGTAGGCGGCGCCTGGCCTGCTGTTCAGTGAGTGGCCTGGCCTGGCCTGCAAAAAAAAAAAAAAAAAAAAAAAAAAAAATTGGCAGGCCAGGCCAGGCCAGGCCACCGGGCATTTGCCCGACGTGCCCGATTATGCAGTCTGCCACCGACCGTAGGCAAAAATGGGTGGTGCAAATTCAACTAACCTGGGTGAGCCAAAACACTTCACAGTTTATTCAGTCATCAATTTACCTAACCACTTGTTTGCACCAACATCCACACTAGATACATACCTCTAACATTGCACTCCGCTGGACAGAGGCGGAGCCTGGTCGATCAGCACCAATCTGGAATTCTATGAAGTCCCCCATGACCGCGTTTTTGTTGAACAGGATGGAGGGAGCAATGAACGAGTAGCCCTAAAATGGCAGAGAAGAGATGTTGGGTGTCTTACAAGGCAGCCTGCTGTGACTGTGGAATTAATGTACGGTAGTGTACATCTGAAGGGTTCCATTCCCAAACGCCATATATCCATTTTAGGGAAACTTAAATAAACAAACGCTACCTAAAATTCAGTCAATAACAAGAAACAGAAGATTTCATCCTCAAAAACAGAAAAACAGAGCTATATTTTAAGCAAAGGAATTAAAGACCCTGGTAAGTAAAAGCACCAAAACCTTCCAACTATGTAATTTATGGTCTTATGCACCTAATTGTAAGCATCAAAAAGTTGTAGACATTAGTTTCAATCCAAATCCTAAATATTGCCATTTTGCGTTTTTATTTTTATTTATTTTTACTGTTTGCTGAGGTTGGGGTTGGAGTGAACGGCCGCTACTTAGGGGCTCATAATGTTAAATTTGTATCACACCATAAAGAATAATCTTTCTATGAAGCTCTCAGTTGTCTGTCAAAGCTCAGAAATTAAAAAAATGCCTCCCCCCTCCCCAGCTTGAGACGATACGCCGCTGATACGCCTGCGCTGTGGCATTCGGCATTTGCCAGCCCAGGGACTGTGACTCGCTATTGGGTTCCAGAGAAACCCCCCGGCATTCCAGCACGACTCAGCCATTGCAGAGTGCTCACATTCGCGCTGCAGTTGAGGAGCGGTTCGGGGAGTGACCTCGAGCTCCAGGGAGAGACAGATCGTGATTTTTTAAATGCGTGTTTCAAAAGTCTGATCGCAGCAGCTCATGTTTTTTTGTCTGTTGGTGAGCTATTTTCTCAGGGAAAGATCAGACTCAACGCGGAAATCAGTGTCTGAGCGAGCCGCTGCCAGCACAGTCCTCCATATACGGGTTTGGGCGTGTCATGCAGCATGCTTGATTCTCATTGGCTATTGGTGATCATGCTGCAGCCTGGCTGCATCATATGCCCCCGACAGTCTCACAGCAGAGAATAGCATTGAGAGCATAGATCATACATGGGCAAAATACGACCCGCGCCACCTGTGTGGCCCGCGGGCGATGGAACACAGTGCACCTGAACGCAACATGCAAGATACCCGCTGAATAGAGAGCCCCAGGGATGACGTATTTTTGTAGGCTGAATGCGGAAGTCCCGAACTTCCTGGTTCTTCACTGTTTCTGTCTATGGGATTTTTGAATGGGTTTTTGGCGCGATGCTTCAAATAATGTCTGTGGGCAACGCGAGTTTAATCAAACGCGAACCAAGGTTCAGCGGGATAATCTTCACACATGAGGACCACTTTCATGAGTTTTGTAGCGTAAATGCGAGCCCTAGAAGTAAAAAGCTTGAGCTAAGCTAATCCAGAACTACACACTGTCGCATAGGCTTCCACGTCACGTCAGCGCTCAACCTGGACTGTTGTTGATGTGTGCACTGATTACCCCGGGCTGAACGGGCTGAACCAGGTGAGGGAAAGAGAATTTCCATGTTCGTCCTTTGAGTGGTGACGTTATTGACGTATATATCTCCATCGACTCAAAAGTGTAGTCTCATTTAGCCGTTTGCTAGCTAGCCACCCTTTTAACGGCACATAAAAGCTTCAAAACTCATAAAAGTGGTCTTCATGTGTGAAGGTGATGTTACTAAATACTGGTTCGCGTTTGATTAAGCCAGCGTTGCCCCAGAGAGATTATTAGAAGCATTGCGCCAAAAACCCATTCAAAACTCCCATAGGCGAAAACTGTGAAGAACCAGGGCTGTTAGCATCGATGATTTCCGGACTCGTTCCTGGGGCTCTCTATAAGTGTCCAAATGTTCATGTCATTCTGGCCAATACTCCACTTCTGTTATAGCATTTCAGTCTGGAATATGGAATATCTTTCAATAATCTTTATGACTAAAAGGCTACATTGAATTAGAAATTTAAATAATTAACTCATTGGTTTTGGATTTATTTAGCTTCAAGACTGCATTTTTGTTCGTGTGACCCTCAACACAGGCTTTGATCATCCCGGGCCACTTACTGATACTTATGCTTAAATTAACCCACTCATATTCTGATTTATTTCAAGAAAAACATTTTGGCTAGTGGAAATTCTAATTGGCTGGTAACTTTAAAATCTAGCAGCCATATTGGCAGGTGGTCAAAAAAGTTAATTTCAAGCCCTGAGAGCAGGTGGTGACATAGGAGTGAGTGAGAAAAGGATGAAATATTGGTGGTTAAGACTGAATAATGACATCACAACTGTTAATTTAAAATGAGTTATTCCTCTAAACGTGGCTTCAAATGCACCAAATTTTTCACGCTGGCGCCGTTCGGCCCTCAGCAAAACCTGGTAGCGAGGACATTTTTTGTGGCCCTCTCTATCATCAAAGTTACCCATCCATGGGTTACGGCATGACAATATTTGTTCGGCCCCCGGCAACAATCTGGTTTCTCATGTGGCCCCCCATGAAAAAGAATTGCCCACCCCTGGCATAGATAATAATTGCTGCGCCGACATTCAATTCAGTTCAAATTTGACTGGGTGGTTAACTCATTGAGTGCCAATGACGACAGCTGTCGTCAATTCAAATACTGACGTAGAGTGCCAAAGACGACGATTGTCGTCAATTGCGTTTTTTGACGGTGGGACGTGGATCAATCCCTGATACATCTCTGGTACAACTATTGTAGCTATTGGAGGTCTATAACCTATTTTACAGAACCCTTAGGTGGCGACAGTGCTCTCCAGGTTAACAGAAAGGCAGAGAAAAACAGAGAATAAGTCGTTGGGGAAACGGAAATCGCATCGCATCCGTATGCATCGATATGCATGAAGCGTTTTAACGTTAGATGCGCCTGCAGCAGCCAATCTGCTCCCACAATTGAGCTCCTCCATGCCCGCTGCGACAGCCCATTCGCATGATCAGCCGTGGAGTTGTTTATTATTCTCAACTGGAAGCATAGGAGCCGGTGACAAACACACGCGGAAACGCTGTAAAAAAGCTGGATGTCGCGCATAGATGGTCGCGCACCCTTCACAGTGCAGAGCAAACTCAGCAGAGAGCCACCTCCCATAAGGAGGAGTGTGCAGTTGAGGCGAGGCGGGGGGGGGGGGGGGGGGGGCATGCAGAGCAGCACACAACACTGACCCAGACAGACCCAGGCAGCAGGACAGGGTTGGCAAACGCAAGCCAGAATATCCGATGCCCACCAGCAGCAAAGACCAGCAAGAAGCTGCAACCAGCAGCGCACGCAGGGGCCAGCGCTGCTGGTTGCAGCTAAAAATATTATTCTGCCAAACAAAATTCCCTGGCCTTCACTGTTTTATTGAAGGAAATTATTTTTGAGGTGTGACTACATCAGAAAATTAGCTTCAGAGTCAGTGATGTGTTTGAAATGTTTAATTTCACAAAAGGGCCATTATCTCAGCTTCTAGAAAAAAAATGCTCTTTTTTGTTAAATCAAGCTATCTTCTCCGGCTGATAACGAAAGAACGGAAAATGATATCAATAAACCTGTTTTTGCTGATGATAGAAAAGAGCCTCATCGTTCTTTTTGCGTGTTCATTGTTTACATAGTAATATCACACAATATTCTGTGGGCCTCGAGAAATCACTGAAAAAAGCTCTGAAACTCTGGCACTGGGAGCGTCCGTTCTCCAAAAGTGGCTGGCACTCAATGAGTTAATAACAAATGTTTCTGTGGTGTGACAAACTCAAAACACATATTTATGTTTGGTTTCCAAGGACTTTAAGATGACTCAAATTTCTCTCTTAAAAAAAAAAAAAAATTGTTTTTCATGCTGGAAATCATTTGTCGATATTTTCAAATGGTGTAAACGGAACTGAAATCACACTGTTCATTTGCCGTTAGTGAGGACTGACCTGGAACAGGCGGCCCGTGCTTGGGGGTGTGCTGGCTGGGGAGTAGACAGGATCCATCCCAGTGAACTCCTCAGCAAAGTTCCCCGTATCAAGATCATTCTTAAGCTCTGGTCTGAACGGGCTCGCCACCTTCCTTTCTGCCAGGTCAGCCCAGTTCAGTCCCTGTGCCAGGAAAAAAGAGATAAGAGAGCTGTGTGCAGAGAGTTGTGTGTATGGGTGGAAAGAGATGACAGAAACAGGATCAGAGGGGGGGGCATCTGGGTAACGTAGAGGCAAACGCACTACCACCGCGGAGACCCGGGTTCAATTTCCGGCAGCGGTACTTCCGGCTTTGTCAGACGGTCCTACAGACAATCGGCTGCATAGGCGTTATAGAAGTTTTAATCTGCCAGCTCACTACACGTGATGCCAAAAGCTGGCTACAGACAGCTAATGGAATCCCCGTTGGGGGGAATAGAGAGAGTGCACGTGTATAGGAGGAAGCATGTGCTAGTCTACAACTCTCCCCAGATGGGCAGCAGGCGTGGAGCAACAAGGGGTAATGGGGGGAAATGGAAAAATAAATCTCAATAAACGTGATGAAAAGGAGCAGAGGATGCCAGGCGAGGTCAACAGCACCTTGAAGAAGGCGTGTGCCTTGATGTCTGCGGCCCCTCGCGGCCCGGAGCCCAGTCTCCTGTGGGGATCTTTCACCAGCAGCTTCCTCAGCAGGTCCTGAGCGCTGGCTCCGATCATAGAGGGGAACGGGGGATCACAGCGCAAAATACGTCTGCGGGGTAAGGCAGAGGGAACAATGAGAGGGAGAGGATGACTGCACATCATGTTAACGTAGCACCTTCAAAATGTATTAGTGAATTCAAATTAGGCTGCAAGCTTTACTTTATGGAAAGGACACACCACTTTTATTAACACAACTGTGTTTTCTGCCGGCTGGATGAATAAGTGAAAAAGGAGCCTCCAGCACAATGGCCGGCATCTTTTTCACGAATTGGAGAGCAATACAATTTGATCAAAGATGGGAACGGTACACGAGTGAGATGGAGACTCACTTTGACACCTCGCTCTGGGAGTTTCTCTCTCCCTCCAAGGTGAACGGAGACGCTCCGGTCAGCAGCTCAAACATCAGGATCCCCAGACTCCACCAATCTACTGACTGAGGAAGGGGACAGCTGGAAATGACAACCTGGATTTTCTGTCTTGCCACCGACTGCCTTCCATCACAACAAATACCTGCAGCATCTTCAATGTAAGCATACAGGTCTAAACGCTCAAGTGGATGGATGACGTCCCTGTCATCCTGAAACCTCTTACACGACATCACCATGCAGCTCCTGAGCCGTGACGGCTTTACATCTGTCAAACTGACACAATGATTTGAACCCTGACTCTCGGTGCTCGCTGATATTCTTTTTACCTTGCCGTGGCCCGACTTCCCCCTGATGATTTCTGGAGCCATGTACTCGATGGTACCACAGAAAGAGTAGGTCCTCTCCTTCTGCAATGAGGGGGGAAGAGACACTCTATGTCTATAATGACAAATCTATGAATAACGGAGAAAACACATTCCATCTCCCTCACTCCCACACACACACACACACACACACACACACACTTGAGAATGTCTGCATGCACACACATTCTGATGGTTAGCATCTGTTAGTGCATTTACACACCTCCTCTTGCAGAAATTCTTTGCTAAGCCCGAAATCTGTCAGCACCACGTGTCCTTCACTGTCGAGAAGGATGTTTTCCAATTTGATGTCTCGGTACACAATCCCAAGCTGTACACAACACAGTGAATACTTTATCAGTTACACACAGCGGTGAATGTAGTAAATTCGGAACAGCACAATAACATTTATACAAGAACACTAAAGGGTAAGTTCACACAAAAATGGAAAATACAGTCATTATCTACTCACCCCCCATGCCTGTGGAAGGTCGGGTGATGTCTTTTAGTCCGTAAAACATTCAAACTTTCAAACGTCGACTTGAAAATGTACCCCCGTTTTTAGCTTCGCTGTAGCCAATGAGCTGAAAGTCTTGTTCACTTTAAGCTCACGGCTACAGTGAAGCTTTCAGCTAAAAACAGGGTGTAAATGATGTCTTGTCGAGTCAACTTGGCATCTTGGGGCTTCTGAAGACTTGGATTACACCAGATGAGCAGTATGGAAGCTTTTTTATTCATTAATTAATAATTAATTGTATTCATTGTTTTTGTTTTGCTTGTCTGTTTGTTTGTGTTTGTTTGTTAGTTGTTGGGGTTGTTGTTGTTGTTGTTGTTGTTGTTGTTTTTGGGGGGGGGGTACTTTTGAAATTTGGACACCATTCACTTCAATTGTTTAGGAGAATACTGTAACTGTTACCCTGGAAAACTCCACAAATGTTTTGTGGACTAAAAAACTTCATCCGACCTTCCACCGGCATAGGGGTGAGTAGATAATGAATGAGTTTTCATTTTCTGTGTGAACTTATCCTGAGATATCCAATGTGATCGAGAACTTAATTAAAATTGGTTATTTCTATTTATCGTGTCATCTTTTCAACATTTCTGAGCCTGAAACAATGTGTCAGAACAAACAACCACCCAGACACCAACACAAAGTTCAGCATGACCCTAGTGATAACATGACCTCAGTGAATGAGAATACTGCTCATCTCCCAAAGATACTGTTGTTTTGCAAGTTTAATTTAAAGATATCCAGTGTCGTTTTAAGCCATGGAACAATTTGCAAAGTGTGTATTGTTGGTGATTAATGTACAAGCTGCAATAATCTATTATCTCCAAAAACTTTTCCCATGTTAATTTTTAAGATGGATTGCGCTGCTGTATTGCCTACAGCAATCTTCTGCTTTAAGATGGCATCTGCAAATTACATGCCCTCAGGAAATATTTTCATGGGCTGGCCAACCTTTTCATTGAAATTCGTTATCCAAATTGCTAGATTCCAAGGGAGAATCTAGTTTGCTGGCCCACTAGCTACAAGTTATGGACTACCGTAATCAACAAAAAACTAAAGAGCAATCAAATGCAGCGCAACCTTGAAAATGTAGTTTCACCTCCCTTCCATATTTGTGGTTTGTGGACATGCTGGGAAAACGCATGACAAACCTTCTTTGCCTCATTACTCCAAATTTACAGCTGGTTGTCAAAAGTGTCATTGGGTATCTTTAACCATCTAGAGTGTTTTCCAGGCAGTAAAGTAAAAGAGTCCAGAGGTGGACGGAGGTCACAGGGTTGAGAGGAGAGACACCCACCTTGTGCAGGTGCTCTAAAGCCAGGATTATTTCCCCAATGTAAATCCGCACCGCCTCCTCACTGAAGTGATCCCGCTGGTACAAATGAGTGAACATCTCCCCTCCGCTCACATAGTCTATACACACAAACAGATACACAGCCAGCCATGCACTTGAATAGACATATCAATTACAAAGACACAGACAGCAGGGATGTAATGATACGCTTAAACAACGATATGATACGTAACGTGATACATGGTTGCGATATGATATAAGGACGATATTGGCTCATTTAGAGCGATATGATACGATTCAATGACTTGAAATCGATAGAGGCCTTGCATGGAATGTTTGTGTAGTTCTATTTCTTCCAGTATGGCTGCCTGTAACCATTGGTTTCAATAGACTATAACCGATCCGCACTCAGGAAAAACAGTTGATTTCTTTTATTTTTCTTTACATGATGTCCAACAGTGCAGCAAAGACGTTTCGGCCAGTGCCTTCTTCAGTAGCTGCAAGTGTAACTGACAAACAATTGGTCTCAGGGCCTCCATCTATGCCAGGCTCCTCCCCTGTCAGTCACACACCTGAAGCTCATCACTCCGTCATCAATCAATACAGTTTCAGTCATTCAAAACAATAAACATTGCATATCAAAAAGAGAAGAGGGTAGTGGTGTGTTTATTTGATGAACTATGGGCATGACATTGTGTGTAAAAGGTTCAATGGTTTGGCTTGTGTGTTGCCTGTATGGTTAAATGTGTAAATTGTCTGGATTTGAAAATGGTCTATGGAGAAGCGCTGTTTTTTTTAAGTGTTTTTAATGTTTATTGTTTTGAATGACTGAAACTGTATTGATTGATGGAGTGATGAGCTTCAGGTGTGTGAGTGACAGGGGAGGAGCCTGGCATAGATGGAGGCCCTGAGACCCTGAGTTTGTTAGTTACACTTGCAGCTACTGAAGAAGGCACTGGCCGAAACGTCTTTGCTGCACTGTTGGACATCATGTAAAGAAAAATAAAAGAAATCAACTGTTTTTCCTGAGTGCGGATCGGTTATATTCTATTGAAACCTCTTGCCATGAAGTATAACAAAGTGATCCAGCACCGGACTGAATTGAATCAAGACTTTTTTTGGGGTGAGCACGTTGTTTGGTGAAAATTCTGTAACCATTGGTAACCACATTCAAAAGAAAATACCTACTTTCTATGCAGTGGTAGAAACACTGGAAAAGCATGATATTAAGATTCAAGATTCAAGATTACTATTGTGACTTGTTTACAAGAGCCAGTAATAAAGACACCACATTATTATGTTTTTGTTGATATATTTTGCATATCAACACATAACAAGCGCCATCTGTTCCATTGCCATCTCCCAAAAAATGGTTGCTAGATCACAGGCAGCCATCCTGGAAGAAAGAACGACGATACGATTTAACAATGATACGATACGTATCATGATACATGGTTGTGATAAGATACACGGACGATATTGGCTCATTTAGAGCGATATGATAAGATACGATATGTAGGAATTAGGGCTGGGACTTTAACGCGTTAATTTAGATTAATTACTGAAAACATAATGTGTTAAAAAAATTAACGCATTTTAATGGCACTTTATTTTTGCACTACAGAGACCATGGAACATTTCTCAGTGGACGAATTCCAGGCATACCAATCATACCGATGCACAACGTGCATTGAGTGACATCAGACAACAAAGCCACACATGTGGAAGTGCGCTGTAACGACAAACATTTGCATATCAGCAGCACTTCAAGCCTCCGTCATCACCTCAATGCTAAACATGTTGCAGCTGCGTGGAAGCCAGAGATACATGTAATGTTATCTTAGCCACTGATCATGCTAAAGCAGAGTCGCCAACCCACACTCAGATGACGGGGTTCAGAGCCAAGATTAGTAAGTTCACGTCTGATAAGTGCAAATACAGCAATATGTATTGTCTGGGCTCCAGGTTAAAAGAAACAGAAATTCTCCTTTAAGTTTGGAAACCCCTGATCTATTGCATCGATGTATCGCTTTATATTCCTACTAGTGGTGGGACTCGATAATTCTTTTTTCTAATTAATTAGAGGCTTTGTAATTGGGTCGGGAAGATTTTCAGATTTCAAAGTGGGCCGCAGCATTCTTAAAGGAGAATTTCGTTTTTTTTTTAACCTGGAGTGCTCTCCTCACATTAATTATTATCTGACGACTCACCCAGTGTTCTTCGCAGCGTTTTTGTCCATCTTAGGCGTTGTTTTGAGATCAATAATGTGCAAGCCAGTTCTAGAATGGAGCTCCGTGGGGGCCACATAGCAGCGTGCTTTTCATCCATGTAAATAGACAGTTTTATTCCCGTTTTCAACCTATATCGTCATAATCCGATCCCCAAGGAACCATCAGACTGCTAATTCCCCCCCGGGCTCTTTTCAGCGGTAGTTACAGGCATCCCATTTCCGCCTGTCGGGTCAGTGAGAACAAATCTCGTCAAGTCAGTCCACAGGCCAGCAGCAGGAAAGTCTCGCGGGACTTGACAAGAGTTGGTCTCACTGACCCGACAGGAGGAAATGGGATCCGGGAAGAATAGAGGGGGAATGGAGAATGGAGGGGCTCTCCCCCAATAGCAGTCTGGTTCTTTAGGGATCGGATTATGACGATATAGGTCGAAAACGGGAATAAAACTGTCTATTTACATGGATGAAAAGCACGCTGCTACGTGGCCCCCACGGAGCTCTGTTCTAGAACTGGCTTGCACACTATTGATCTCAAAACAACGCTGCGGAGAACACTGGGTGAGTCGTCAGATAATAATTAATGTGAGGAGAGCGCTCCAGGTAAAAAAAAAACGAAATTCTCCTTTAAGAATGCTGCGGCCCACTTTGAAATCTGAAAATCTTCCCGGGCCCACCCAACCCTTTAATCACAGCTCTGATCAACACACGACACTAAGATGATGTATTTCCCTATATGTTTTTTTATATTATTTTTATTTTTTTCATTAACAGAGCATGTGAACTTGGGCATAAGGGAAATTAATAATCCATCCACATACAAAAACATTTCGGCAAAATACCCAAAAGCACTTTGCCAACATCTCCCCCCTTACTCATCAGAAGTATTTGCATGCATAACACATTTGTTGAGACAAAATGTGATGAACACCAACAGAAGAAATCAATCTACAAACTATTAATGCTAAACTGTGAAAAATGCTACCTTATCTGTAAAGGGGAGACGTGTGGGTACCCATTGAACCAATTTTCATTCAGATAAATTGAGCTGAGAGGTCAAGGGACCCCTTTGAATTAGTTTTCCCTCGCCCAAATTTTACCTACGTTTGGAGCGTTATTTAGCCCCCCTCCCGACAAGCTAGCATATTATGCTTGGTACCAATGTTTGCCTTAGGTCTTCTAGTTTCTTCTGATAACAGGATCTCCACTGTAGCTATAAAAATCACCCTGTTACAGCCATTTGGTTTGACTCCAGATTTGAAAATCTGGAGTGTTGGCAGACCACTCGCGACCCACCTGCAGTACCTCCACAGCCCACAGTTTGGGAGTCACTGCAATAGATGAATCCGTATACTGGTATCGGCCGATATTGTCTTGTTGACTGCAATCGGCCATCGGCAAAAAAAGATCAGTATGATTGAATTTGTGCTCATTCAAAGACAGTATGATGAAGAACTCAAAACAAGTGAGTTATTTGTTTAATGAAGATGTCGGTTTCCCTGTCAAAAAAGGCATACAAAAAAAAACATATCGCCATTGGCCAAATTGTTATTTTAAACATCGGTATCGGCGCAGAATTCTGCAATCGGTGCATCCCTAAGTACACCCCTAACAGACAGGCACACACAGTAAGGGCCACATACAGAAAAAGCCTATTTGGCAGAATGCTCCACATTTGGGTGCAGTGACCCAGCGCTCACCCAGGATGAGATGCAGCTTGCTCTGCGTCTGAAAGGCATAGTGCAGGGTGACCAGGAAGGGAGACTGGCGGATGTGCTCCAGCACCTGCCTCTCAGTGCGAGTGTGTTCCGTCGTCTTTGCCTTTTGAACAATGGCTGCTTTCTTCAGCACCTGGGGGATTCATTAGGATCTTCCATCAGTATCTACAGTATCAATCCCATCAATACTAAGTACACATCAACAATGGAGTTGGGTTTAAAGACCAGATGAAGTCAAAAATAAAGAGTCCTTAACTCATTCCCCGCCATTGGCGTCTCTAAACGTTATTTATTCACCACGCAACCTGCACGCAAGACGTCCACAAGTCACTTGTCCTCAGGAAATAGTAATCCAGTTCCTAAACTCTTGACGCCGTGTAAATTTCAGCCGGTAGATTGCTCCTGACATACAGTAGCCTACACAGACAACCAGTCGTCCCCCCGCGCAAGACGAACGCGCGACCTGGTCTTCCCTCTTAATAGCGGGGTGAATCTTTCTCACACCGATGTTACGGTAAAAGCTGTGCCCACGGGCGAGTTTGACCGGAAAGGGAAACAAAATCAGTATGGGGTTCATAGTTGAGTGTAACACCGCCAGTATCCGCCATCAAAGGCATTTATTCGGGTCAGGAGCCGTGAAGAGGACTTAATTTACAACTAGAACGACCGTACCGCGGATTTATGCCTCCGGCATTAGTTCATTCTTGAGTCCAAATCGCCATTTGAGGCAAATTGGAAGAAATTCCATGAAGGCGCTCCTGAGATGTTGCGTTACAGAGCTTGGAAATTGGGTGTGTGAGCTCACAGTGACCCTGCATTTTGACCTTTAACCATCAAAGTCTAATCAGTTTATCCTTGAGTGCAAGTCGATGTTTGCGCCAAATCAGAAGAAATTCCATCAAGCCGTTCTTGAGATATCGCGTTAACGAACTTGGGAATGGCGTTCGTGAGGTCACAGTGACCTTGAACTTTGACCACCAAAATGTAATCAGTTCATCCTTGAGGCCAAGTTAATGTTTGAGGCAAATTTGATGAAATTCCGTCAAGGCATTCCTGAGATATGGCTTTCTGGTCAGAGACTGCTATTTTTGGTGAAAACGACCTACATTCAGGTGTCGATAACTAAAGAACGAGTGAAGGTAGAATCAAACTTTTTTTTTCATATGAAAGCCGAGGCTCTCTTCTTTCTTTTGGGATATTCAGTCTTTACGTAGTCATAGAAAAAGATATTCTGTGGGTCTTGGAAAATTAAATGAAAATTATCAAAAACCCTGGCGGTGGCGAGTGACTTTTTCTGAAAAACTGGTGGTGGAGAATGAGTTAAGCAGTGTACATAAGGGCAGTGTGCCTGTGAGAGAGTTGTGCTAAAAAACATTCAAGTGAAGGGTGGCTTAGTCAGCCTTCACTCTGTGGTGGAACATTTGGATTGACATCTCTCAGCCAGCTTCAGTTGCTGTGCTGGAGGGTGGCATGTATACCAAATTCTCTCATGTCGGGGCGTAGTGTAAAGGTAAACGCACTCGCCTACCACCACGGGACCTGGGTTCAATTCCCGGTAGCGGTACTTCTGGCTTGGTCAGATGTTGGCACAATTGGTCATGTCTGCAGGTGGGAAGCCGGTGCGCTATGAGTCCTAGACGTCGCACCATGCAGTACCATGGGAAGATGGTGTCGAAGTAGCCTATCTATCTATCTATATAAAAAAATTGAGTATGGGGACTTTGTTTGTTTCAAGTTCTGCGTTCGGCCACAGCTATGCCGTTTTACGTGCGATCGGGCTGAACCCTTCAGGGTGTGTAAAGGGCACCCGTGCAATTGACCTGCCGGATTTTTTAATTAGGCTAATTAGCTAATGATGTGATGTCATCAGTGATGATGTCATTAGCGATGATGTCATAAGGGCGCACACACACACACAAGGAGGCATTGTGACAAGACTGATCAGTGATGTCATAGGGGGGCACACACACTGATGATGTCATCAGTGATATCGGACACACACACACACACACAAGGAGGCATTGTGACAAGACTGATCAGTGATGTCATAGGGGGCACACACACACACTGATGATGTCATCAGTGATATCATAATGGGACACACACACACACACACAAGGAGGCATTGTGACAAGACTGATCAGTGATGTCATAGGGGGCACACACACACACTGATGATGTCATCAGTGATATCATAATGGGACACACACACGGAGGCATTGTGACATCCCTGATGCAATAACACACACACACACACACACACACACACACACACGTGTCAACAGAGGCATCGAGCGAGCGAGATGCCTAGTAAGAGGAAAAAGACCAAATACTCTGATCTGGCAATACAAGCTGCCCAGAACGGCTGGAAGACCAAAGATTGTCTCTGTACAAGTGGGATCGGATGCAGGGGTCCCAGGGATTCGTTGCGACATCTACGATCCTTCTATTGAAGAAGATGGGGGTGAGGGGTCGTTCCCTCCAACAAGCAATCAAGCCTTTGTCAAATGCAGCGGAAAAAAGCAGCAATTGGCTTTGGATTAAAAGAAAAGACAAGAACTGGGCTGCAGGATCAACATAGGAGGGTGTGGAACTAAGCGGGGTGTACCTGGGATGCCAGGTATCACCGTGACCGTTGAGCCCTCTGGAGACGCCGTGGGCCTATCAATGAAACGTTGAAAAAGGAGGGTGCCCACCTGATGACCCCGATGAAGTACCCACCCTCCCTATCAGCACTCCATTCCTACTGCCAACATCAAGAATGCCAAATAAGCACAGGGATTGAAACATCAAGTCCTATTAGCTCTACTACTACTAGGGATGTTCATTTTGAAAATTTTCCAAAATCGATAATCGGTGAAAATTAACGATCAATTATCGATTATCGATCATATTAATACTTAGAAAATTTTCAATATTTTTTTTTTTTTTTACAAAATGAATGCCTATGGCAGAAAATACGAAAGACAACGTGTTCTCCTCAATGAACTCTTTATTTCAATGTGTCTCCTCTCCAACACTGCTGTCCCCGGCGCATGCCGGTGTGAATTTCCCATGTTTAAAACAGTTTTGTTGGCACAAAGGCCCGTGCCCAGCCAGAAAACTAGAGACTATATGAAGCTCCACCTCACGTTAGTCGGCTGTGCAATGGAGTGGGGCGAGGAGGAACGAATTCCACCCAAACCTAGTACAAAAAATAATAATAATAATAATAATTTAACAATTAAAAAATCGATCCAAATGCCACAGGATCGATTCCAATCCTTAACGATCAATTATCGATTTTCGATAATTGATGAACATCCCTAACTACTACTGGACGCTGCACTAGTGCCTCCTGTCGTCGGTCGAGGGGCTTGTTCGGGGGGAGGGGAACTGGGGGAATAGCGTAATCCTCACACGTGCTACGTCCTGCCAGTGAAACTCCTCGCTGTCAGGTGAAAAGAAGCGGCTGGCGACTGCACATACTGTATATCCAAGGAAGCATGTGCTAGTCTCAGGCTCTTCCCAGATCAGCTGATGGGGTGGAGCAATGACCGGGACAGCAGGGGGAATTGGCCAAAATTAACCTCGCGTCACCAGGCTCTTCTCGGCGAGAAAGAGCCTGGCCTCCGTTTACAAGGGATTTTCACTGTTCACTGTTTCACCGGCCTAGAGCCCGCCCTAGACAGGAAACAAGCAGCGGAAACAGCTCGTTCATTTGAGAATCAGACACAACGAATAAGAAAATAAAACGGCAAACAACAAAACAAAAGATGGACGTACCGAAATAAGTTTTTTTAAGAAGTTCTTGTAGAAACATCGCAGATTCACAATATCACATATTTTAAGGCAATGTCTTTGGCTCTCCAGAAACCTTCCTCGGCAGTGACTACTGGAGAAATGTGCTAACGCTACTATACAACTTGTGTTGTTGTTCATTTTATCAGGCTCGAGCTAACGTAACCTCGCCGCTTCAAGCTAACGGCAACAAAGACGTTTTTTGGCGCACTTGTTTCCGGTATCGTTTCCTGTTTCCTTGGTTTACGCCCCCATGGCCAAAAGCGGAGTAAAGGGTGCCCAGACTAGCCAAAATGGGAGGAAGGGGGGAAGGGGGGGGGAGGGGGAGAAAAAAATTCTGTCATGTAATGTGTTCATCTAAAACTATCTTTCAAAACTGCCACTTTGTTTTTCATCGCCTGATGATCCCCAAACACTCTGTAATTTGGCTAGAATTCATCAATGCGATGTGCCCTCATGCTGTTCAACTCTATCTCCAGCCCGTATGTCCTTTTCAATCACACACTCTTGTCGTGGAATGAGCTCAGATTGTCATTTCATGTGGTCCTTATGCCACCCTGAGTTTTGGTCCTTTTGAAAAATGAAACCGTACAGTTTGGTATAAATTAGCATGAAGGGAAAGGGATGCATGATTTTATCAGTAGAGACAAGCTGCTAGTCCCCCTGTGAAATCACTAGGTCGCAAAGCGCATAATTACATCAAAATTTCAAAAGCTAATTGGAGCCTATACAGAGGGCATAAAGCTTTCAGTGACTTTCAGCAAAAACATGAATGTGTTTATAGGGTAACATAACATTTTAAATAGGTTTCTTAGCTTACAATACAGCATTGCCCAATATTTTAACTAAAAGCCTCACCTTCATAGCATATAGCTGGCCTTCATCATGACCGCTGTTCTTCCTGACCAAAAACACTTTTCCATAAGCTAGACAAAGACAAGAAGAAACATTTTATGCAGTCACACCAATTACTTCTATAAACAAAGTCATACAAGTAACAGGCAAAAACAACAGACACACCAACATCAAGTGTCTTATTGAGGTGTGGAGCCACTGTGAGTCGCCACAACAGGTTCAGCAGGTGCATGAAATGCACAAGTGTCTGGAGTTCTGCCCAACACATGGAACAGTATTCTTCCACACAAGATGTCATTGTGTGTTGTTTGTTTTGTTGATGGGAAACAGCTTCTCTGGCCCTACTCAAGGCTCTCCCATAAGTATTCAGTTGGGAAGAGATCTGGTGACGGAGATATGGTCTAATCACGAACCATTCGGATACCATTCACGATCAACTCTCCAATCAGGATATGAATATGAAGAAGTGCGTCACCACTGGATGAAGGTAATCAGTGAGAATAACTTTGTTTTCACTGGCAACACCAACTGTACTTGACCTCTCAACATGGCAGGAAAATGCATCCCATCTGCTTTCAGTATACTTTATATCACCAATGTATTTCAGTTTGGCTACACACGAGGCCGTATATGTGTGGACGCTTCATGCAGACACTTACCTCCAGTACCCAACACTTTGAGAAGCTCAAAGTTCTCCATGCCGACCCTCTCAGTATGACCTGTGAGGTTAGCTAGTGGCAATAAACAATGATACCACGTTAAAAGAAAAAGTAGACAAAAGAAGAATATTATATTTTCAGCACACAGCAAACTGTCCCACACAAACTTGGTCATTCCCAAAGTCGAAGGACAGACACAATTCAAAATTTCAACAATTTTACTTATTCTAGAGAGCTTGGGTATAAGCCTCTCACCAAATAGCATTCAACTTTATGTAACACCTCAAACTTGGCAACACACAGTCAAATGTTAAGGTTCCGGTTTACAACAAAAGTAAAGCATCACATACAAATTACAACACAGGTGTGTAGTGTAAAGTGGCGTCAGGAAGTATTCAACTCCATTTTTCTGTACTTTGAGGTGTTGCAGCCTGAATTTAAATGTTAAAAACAGACATTTAACATTTTTTGTCAACAATTCACGCAAAATACCCTATAATGACAAAGGAAACAAATTTAACTTTTTGGACTTAAAGTTACAAGTTACTTAAGAACAAAATCTATTTAGCCTGGCAAAAGTAGCCTCTTGAGAGAATAAAATAAAAACTCAGTCATATCATACAATCGTTCAACATAAAAGCAAACCACAAGAAACACTGCCACTAACAATGGACAGAAAAATACAAGGAGAGAGAGGAGCGCAAAGGGGAGAGAGAAAAAATAGGGCAGCAATCAGAATGCAGCACACTATAAAAATTGTACTCATTGAAAATTTGCAATGAATACAATGCAAATTTTGAAAATGTATTGAAACCACTATCGGAAGGAAATAAAATAAAAAGATTGGGGGGCAACTTCTGTCCCACAGTGGCACTGTCTAAAAAAACTGTCTTTGGGCATTTACAAGATTTTGGGGGCACTTAAAAAATATTGTAGTAATATAGCAATGCTGCATATCATTGCTAAAGCGTAGTGTGAAAAACAGTGTTGTTTGTGTGAATGTGTTCTTCATTGTCTTCTGGCAACTAACTTGCAGGTGCAAAATGGAAATGGAATGAAAATCAAATTATCCAAATCTTGGGGGCAATTTTTGCCCCTTGATCACAGTTTTTAGGGCATTCTTGAGGTTTCTTAGGGCATTTTTGCCCTTGCTCCTGACTCATTTCCTACACTGATTGAAAGGGAAATACAGAAATATCTCATGTAAATACGTACATATTCAACCCCTTGCCTTGAGTCAATACTTCGAAGTACCTTTAGCAGCGATTACAGCTTTGAGTTTTCTTGGATAGGTCTCAGCTTGGCACATCTGGATTTAGGGAGTTTCTCCAATTCATCCTTGCTGATGCTCAAGCTCACTCAAAGGGGGCATCTCAACAACAATGTTCAAGTTATACATTTTCAATGGGATTCGAGTCTGGAATGGCTTCAGAACAAGAATGTGAAAAGTCCTTGAGTGGCCCAGACAAAGCCCAATAAGTCACTGTCCTGCTGCAGCATACATCATCATAGCCTCAATCAAAGGACTTTTCTATTGGTCTTTTGCAGTCTGAAGCTGGTTCTCACAAAGTCTGCCGTTTGCTCTATTCATTGCTCCCACTAGCCTTGTCTCCCGGTCCCTGCTGCTGACCTTCACCCCACAGCATAATGATGCCACCAGTATGCTTCATTGTAGGTGAATGATATGCGGTGAGCTGTGCCCGGTTTCCACCTAACGTAGCACTTTGCATTATGGCCGAAGTGTTCAATTTTAGTTTCATGGGACCCCAAAATATTTTGCCTCATCTACTCAGTCTTCCGCATGCCTATGATTCCCTGCCCTTGCCTAATAAGTATACTTACAACAATCAAAAATTTGTGAAATCCATTGATGTCCGTATTTTCAGTTTATTTTCAGTCCGTTTTAAGAATTTTCTAGTTTGGTCCACTCCAAGCCTACCAGATTAACTTTGCCAACCATTGGTCCCAAGCCAATCAGGATTTCCCCTCTGATTGTGGTATGGGCAAATCAGGTGGTCCCGATAACCTCCTAGTGTGCCATGCCCAGCGTAGGAAATTAGCCAAGGTCAAGTGGCAAAAATCTCAGAATGCCCCTAAAAACTGACCGAGGGGCAAAAATTGCACACAAGATTGCAATGATTTTCATTCAATTCATTTAATTTCCATTTCCAACACACACTCAGCACCTGTAAGCTGGTTGCCAGAAGAAGACGAAACACACACACACACACAGCGCTGTTGTGTTTACACTACCTTCAGCAACTTTATCATGTATGCACTAATTTAAAAAAATTAACTAAGTGCCCCCAACTTTTGGAAATGCCCCCATTTTTTAGACAGTGCAGCGACAAAACATCTTTCAAATTCCCTACACTGGCCCCCCCATATTGACACATGCTTATAAATCATGTCCAGTCAATAGTTGGCCACATGTGGACTCCAATCAAATTGTAGAGACAACTCAGGGACAGCAAAAGGAATATGGATGCACCTTAACTCAATTTGTCACTGCAAAGGGGTTGGATACTTGTTAATTAATGCGAAATATTTCAGCTCATATTTTTTAATTAATCAATTTTTGACACTGTTAGTTATTGGTAATGAAATCTTCATCTGATCCATTTTGAATTCAGGCTGCAGAAGAACCACAACAATCTGACAAGTCAAGAGGTTGAATACTTGAATACTTTCTGAAGGTACTATGTATACCTGACTTACCATTGGTAATCTCATGCTTGACGGTGCAGGCCTTTTCATTCGTTTTTGCATCGGAGTCATCGCTACTATCAGAAGCGTCCCCAGACATACCGAAAGTAGGCTCTATCTACAGATTCTAAAATGAACGGGGCCACCCGGCTAGCCAGCTGTTTGGGTATTAAAAAAAAGTTACACTAAACGCTCAGCCCCGGAAAGCTTTATTGCGTTATGACGATTTAGAGATGACCAAAATGGTCTGGTTTTCTAAACAATATCGCCGCTCTAATTGCCTTGCCTTTGACATGTTTCGCATTAGCTAACGTTAGCTGTCTTATCTCAAATGATACCAGAGGACAATAATGGCCGAAATCAATCAGAAAAGGCTGAGAAATGTTAGCTGGGTTAGCATAGGTTAACACTGCTAGCTGGCGTTATTTCACCCTAAAATATCATCAATGCTGGGAGTAACAGCCATTATTTTTCATCCATGTAAGAACAATTACGTTAGCTACTCATTAACGTTACTGTTTGACATAACATAAACGTTTGATCAAAACAAACGCGTAACATTAACGTGTTTACGTTAGCTAGTTAACGTTAACCTAGTTACTGGGTAAATAGCCCGATTGTTAGCTAACGTTATCGTTAGGACCAAACAAAACATGGTATGCTACATAGTTAGCTGGTAATGGTTAGTAATAAGTTAGCAAACTAGTAGCGTTAGCTAGCTTAGCTATACCTAGCTCGCGAGTCCCTGCTGTAGTTGCTCATCAAACTTTCAAACGTTAGCGTTTGCTAATGTTTGGTTAGCACACTCAATTACAAAATTCCCTGGTTAACCAAGATCATGTTGGAAAGGCCAGCTTGGGTAGTTCCTTATCATCTACGGGAATCAAGTTCATGACTCACTCATGTTGAAAATAATGCACCCCACTTTATATTTTGTCAGCAGCTAACTGCTAAAAAAAATGCCTGTTTCCCAATTTCCCAGCGACAGGGTGGGTGCGTTGTGCGTCACGTGATCAAACAGGAGGAGCGAGATTGGTCGAGCCCTAGCTAGATGACCTCCCACATCAGCATACATTTCCTATTTACATGGATCACCATTTTTCATAACCCAATTTTTCTATGAATGTACGCTAAATATGTTTATGGCAAATTGTCTAGCTACGAACATATACGTTGTAAATACTGGGTTACACTATCCAAGGTGAGTAGTTTACGCACCTTGTTTCCCCCATGAGGGAACAGCGTGACATCACAACACCGTAAAACACCCGGAACCGCGGCAGTTACCTAGCATAGATGAGTTGTGCCAAACAAACGTTATTATCTCAAAAACTACATCACATCGCTTATATTGTGACATGAGTGAGAGCATAAGTAGCTCAAGAGTTTGATGTATGCATGTCGTGTTAAAGTTGTGTGAACTGTCAGTCAGCCGGCTAGAGTCAGACGCTCAAGCCCCATGGCCGTTTCCACCCAGTGACGCAGTTTGTTTACAAAAATGCTGATCGGCTGATCCCTCGTAATTGATACAGATAGTAATGTCTGCGTTTACCCTCCACAATGCCCCTGATAGTATACACTGCATAAAGAGATTTTGAAGCCATTTGACTGGTGTAAATACATTGTTGGTCTCTCACTGCCACCTGCTGGACGGAAGAAAAGTAGTTCAACTATTTTAACAATGAAATACTTTAAGAACAAGACGGCCACCAATGACTTTTCGAAATACATTCAGATATATTTTGCTGAACAGGATTCATACATGACACTTCTTTGACAGTTTCTTTTACATGTGAGTGCCACACTGTTCGTGCCGCCTGTACTTTATTTTGTGGCACATCATGGATTCCAGATAGAGCAAGGCTATTGTGAAAATGTAACAAAAGTAGGCTTAAAAAATAAAAAAATCAATAGACAGAGTTTTGAGCCTGAATCCTCCCTTAACACAAGAACCCAAAGGATAGAGATATGACATATAATTCTGTGACTGAAGTATTTGGAGCCATGTGTACTATACTGGTCAACAGCGATACTTTCATTTAATAGCCTATACAGCATTTTCTCTCTCAAAATGGATGTTAAACAAGCTGCTGTTATCGGAGGACAAATTCCAACAGCAGTGCCTAAAGCCAAGAAATTATAGGGAATCTCTATTTGACCGAGCAAAAACTGGATACTGTCACCTAAACTGTGATCACTTGCTTCTCTTCCCCAGCTGTAGTACTCAATAGGCTGTAGTGACCTGGCCTGCTGAGGCTTCAACACATCCAAGTCAAGCCAACCATTAAAGATGGAACATTGTGATGCAATCTTGACTCCATTAATCCACCAACTAGCCACTTTATGAAAAGGTAAATCCACCCTATACCCAAAATTCACAGTATTCCTTTTCCTTGAACCAATTCACTAGCCTGGGTAAAACCCAGCCCCCACGTGACCTGCTCTCAGTCACTACTACTGTGACTAGTGAGCAGGGTCTGTCTGAGAGCAGGTCACGTGGGGGCTGGGTTTACCCAGGCTACCAATTCACTCCGGGCAAATCGTCATAGTTTGGCTGGTGGCTGTCTAGTTTTAATCTTGGCAATGCAAAATTTGAGACTGGTTAGCATCTACTTTGATAATGAATCATCGATGCACCTGCCTACCTGTCTGCAATGATAAACCTGTAAATCTTTTGTTTGTCAGTATGCAGGATTGCAGAAAAACTACTGGGTCGATTTTCATGAAACTTTGTGGAAGGGTGTATCATGGGCCAAGGAGTAACTTTTTTTTTTAGCATAGCTTTGAAATATGAAGATGAACAATTATGAACATAGGTCAGATTCAAAACAATCTCAATTTGCACATTGCTTTAAAGACAGAGCAGAGTCAGTCAGGCATGGGGAAGAAACACTCTCTGGCACACCTTTGAAATTGTCAATTTGTATTTTAGCTTGTGAGAGTAGGCCTAATAGGGTACACAACTGCTTCATTTATTACCACGTCCTCCATCCCCCACAACCCATCATCAGTGGATTAGCTCCACAAGGTGTCCCTTCATGAAACAGTACAGACTTTTTATACTCCATTCAAAGAGACTCTTTGGAGGAGACTATTACACACACAAAAATCATGTAAACTGTTAAACCAAAGAAAAACTATTACTTTCAAATTATTTGGATCGGGGTACCAATGTGCTTATAAGATTTTGCTACCTGCATTTGAATGGCTGGCAGACAGGACAGAGCTCTTCTGCACTGTGGTCAAGCTGTGAGACAAGGAGCAGAGGAACACAAGCTGTATGTTTGACATCTTTCAAGCAGCATGTCTAGATAAGCTTTGCAGCGGCATGGGAGTGGAAAAGAAAAGGACATAATCAATATTGCCAATTCTAACTAGTGATCTACTTCCAGAACCTAATCATCAATTACATTTGCGTTTTCACTTGTGATAATTCATCTTTTTCCCCATTTTGTTTTAATTCCCTGAACCATTTCCAAGCCTTTACAAGAATAACGTGAACTGTTTTAGGGTGGATTTCCCCTGTTGTCATGGGTATTGTAACACCTTTTTAATAATCCGTCGACATTATTCCAGTACTGGAGTCCTCAAGTTTGCAGGTGGCATACAAGATACTTTTTGTCATTACTAATGAAAACAATTTGTGAGATTGATTTAAAAAAAACAACACATAAAGGTCAGAGTCTGAATGAGACTGAGGACAATATCATTTTGAATTTGAAGGCAAAAAAGAGGAGGATGCAATATTTGGAGGGAATTGCATTTTGTTTGCGCTGTGGTCTTGAAGTCTCCTCACGCGTCTGGCTCTTTCTCTCATCACCGTATGGCTATCAGTCCCACATCTATGAGTTTCTGAATCTTCTGGGCAATGCCTGGATTCTTTAAGTGACTGAGGGTGGAATAAAAAAAGGAAAGAAAAGGGAAAAACAGTCAATTCTTCATGCATTTCAAACAATGATGGTATACTTTCATAATGTTGATTTTGCACAGAGATTCAAATCTAAACAAGAGTTGGCCAGCTTACTCGCTGAGCGCCTGAGGGTCCTTCTGCATTTGCTCCAGGATCATTCTCATGGCTGGGTCACTCATTATCTGCTGCACCTCGGGGTCAGACATGGCCCTTCTTTTCACGTCTTCGGGGCTGTCGTTTCTCACAGTCGTCTGGCTCATCACACAGCGCTGAATGCCTTCTGTGGCTTCCTGGATGGGTGCGAGGGCGGGTGGGTGAAGAAAGCCAGACACACGGGTCATTATCAGCAGACAACTTGATCTTCATCTCATACATATGAACTAAGGTGTGGGCTTTGTTACACTGTCACTGACAATACCTTTGAGGAAGAGTCGAGCTCCAGGGCTTTGTGGTACACCTCCATAGCTTTAGTGAAATCCTTCATGGCTTCTAAAGCAGCTCCCTTTCGTGTGTAGCCTTTTACTGTAGACGGGTGTTAAATTAAGCGTTAAAATCAGAAGAAATATCCACCTTGAATTGAAACAGCAAAGATAGTTATAGGAATCAATTCGTAATGTTACTCTAGACTTACTTCCGGTGTTGTTGCGACAACGCGTGGGGGTACGGGGGCTCACTGTCTGTCTGATGCCAAACTCAATACAAAAACCTGTCTGTTTTACTGTTGTCTGGCTTGTCACTAAGTGCGCCCGACTACTATAACGCGACTTTAGACCAGTTATGAATCAGCTTTTGTAATATCCGGGCTAAAAACCGAAGCTCAGACCACGTACGTATCTTAATTTATTTACAAAATTCACATCCACGCTCATTGATTTGAATGGCGGGTTACCCCCAGTTCCGGGTCCCTTCCTGCCTCCTTTGCTCGCGTGACATCAGAGTAACATTACAAATGTAATTATATGTTACTTCAGTTAAAGTTCACTACTTACTGAAGATGGGATCAAGTTGGATGCAATCTTCACAATCCTATGACAGATGAAATATGATTGTCATTTTCAATTACAACACAACTCAGAGGCACTTTTTCCAGGTTTGAATCTCATTATCAGAATCAGAATCAGAATCAGAAAGACTTTAATGATCCCCGGGGGGAAATTGGGACAGGTTACAGTAGCTCGCTCACAGAACACACATAGCAAGAAGTAAACAATAGCAAATGCAAAATAAGCAGAATAAGAAGAATAAGAATAAGAACACAACATAGCATAGGATAAACAGTAGTAAATGCGATAGAAGCAAAAATTAGTAGAATACGTCTAAGTGAGCAAAATACATAACCAACTGCTGTGGGGGGGCTTGGCGGTGACGCACAGTACCTTCAGGGCAAGCTGAAACTCCAAGAGTTTTGTGTAGCAGGCGGCTCTGTTACTGAAGAGTTTGGCATCGCCAGGGTTCCTCTTGATGGCCTCAGAATAATGTCTCATGGCTAAGGGGTAGTCTCCTATTGAACAGGATAGAAGAGTGAGTACATTAAAGCCGTTTTCCCACATGCGTACCGGAAAATTACCTGTAAGTCAATATCGGACATTTCCCTTCACACTCCGGCTCTCGCATATGGGAATCTAGCAGCGAAATTGCCTGTATGTTGGGGGGGCGGGGCGGCACTGCAGAGCGGGTGGGGAGTGACGTGTCGGCAAAACTCTTGATGGTGAAATAAGTTTGCTTGTTTATCCGTTCACCTGCGTCGCGTTGAAGCACTTTTTACAGACTGGCTTCGTTTGATGTGTCCGGGCTTGTCTTCGCTGTCGGCAACAAGCAAAATACTTCCACATTTCGCTTCATGCATTTGCTTCGTCTGTGTCCCTGTCGGGCTGTGCCTGTGACTGAAGGAGGAGGACTGAACGACTGTGGCCAGAGAGCGAGCAGGCAGCAGAGAGGAGAGATCACAAGATCATTTCGCCAGTTTGCTTTAATGTGCGCGAATGATTAGATTATGCCCGCTGGAACATTAAGCAACGTGTGTACACCTCGCCCATGCCGGCAAATGACTGCACCCGTTCTACACTTGCGCCTGTTATCGCGCACACCGCTCTTCTGACTGGCTCGAAACTGGTGAAATGTCGGCGATGACGGGGTCGCGCTTATACCGGCACGACGACTTTCCCACATGCAGGCATTAGACCACGTTCCGGTCATTTAGCGGTACAAAGCGCATGTGGGAAAACGGCTTAAGAGAGAATCCAATCGCATACAAAGAAAAAGCCCTGCACATACCTTTTTGGAAGGCCTCGTTGCCCTTTGTCTTCTCTTCCAGGGCTACATCAGGGTTGATGTAGGCTAGTTTATCCTGCTCCTTCACTATCTTCTCTGCCTGCAGATTCAATGCATTTTTCAAGGTGTAAAAAGTGTCAAATAACTTTGTTATAATAGATGTTCAAAGTGACATTAGTTCCTGTAACAATACCTTGGTTTCAACAATAGTCTAAACGCAGCTTACAAAGATTTTAGTTACTTACTCGCAACTAAGTTAACTACATTTCTCCCACTATTTCTATAGTCTATTTTGCAAAATATTATTAGGGCTGAGTTGTTAGCTGGGTTAGACAGATCAACACAGTTTAAGATGCCTAGTTCTGATCACCCGAATTGGCGTCACCTAGCTCAGTGGAAAAGTAACAAGTAATAAAAAATAAAGTAACAAGTAATAAAACTAAAAGGCCTACACCTCCTCACCTGCTGACACTTCTTCAAGACATCAGGGGTGCGATGCTCCGTTAAACTCTTGTTGAGATACTGAATTGACTCTTTGTATTTTTCCTGCTTGAAGTATGAGTTCCCAATTCTAGCCAATGCCCTATGAAAAGAGGAGGAGAGGGATGAGGATATAAACATGTTCTTAAAAAAAATCAGAAAGCGCAGAGAGCCACCAACATCATTCCTGTTTCCTCATCTAATAAAGCAAAGGCAACTCAGAATTGGTAAGATTATCACTTAGTTTATTCAAACTTGGCTTATGAATTACACATACCTTCCAGTTTACCAAATGCTCAGCATTTTTGACACATTTTGCACTTTTCTTTTCTTGGGGTGTGTGGTAAATCCCATATTACATGAACATGACAATGGATATAGGCAGGTCACATTGCTGATTGAGTGTTACTCTGTTCACAAGGACATTTTGGCCCCTTTGGGCATGTTGGATTGTACTGGAGACAAGCTCCCTGGAAACTGAGGTGTATGTGAAGCTCTACAGCAGTGGTGCCCAACCAGTCGATCGCGGGCTACTGGTCGACCGCGGACTGACTCCAGGTCGATCGCGTCAAAAATCGATGCTTTAAAAAAATAAAAAATAATAATAATCAAATAAAATATAATGGAAGTACATGCAGTTGTTTATTTTAATTATGGAAGAAAGGAGAAGTGGAGACCGCACTCGAATGCAATAAACAGCTTTAATGTTCTTTGGCACATTAAAGCTGTTTATTGCATTCGAGTGCGGTCCCCACTTCTCCTTTCTTCCATTAAGTCTTTTTGGGACGACGCACCAGTCTGAGCGCAGTGGTAACGCTATTATTTTCTTATTTTAATTATGGATCATAATACAATGCAATTTCAAATGCACTTTTATTTTAAAAGTAGCCACACAGTGAGAAAAAAGAAAGTGAGAAAAAATAAATCATGTATTGGGGAAAAAAAGTGATGCATCAATTTAAGATGCATCGAGAATCGTAATCGAATTGAATCGTAGCCCTCTGAATCCGAATCGAATCGTGAGGCCAGTGAAGATTCACAGCCCTAATGTCAAGTGGTTGTGGCACAACGAGAAAGTGTTGTGAGGTTAGTTACTGCAGGCTGGAAACGATGTGTGTGCGTTTGCGATGTTGAAACTGGACTGGTAGATCTCGGGAGGCTGGCTACTTGAAAAGTAGATCTTCGGTCAAAAAAGGTTGGGCACGCCCCTGCCCTACAGTAAGGTAACTGGCAATTCTGATCAGAATACACACACAAGGAAGTAAGAGGCTAGACACACCGAGAACACTTGAAATGACTAGCAGGAACAAAGGCAGACTGTTCAGTTGCCTTTTTCGGAGGCAAAAAGTTGAACACACCGCAAATACTACAGCCGGCGGTAAACTAACACGTACGTTCTGCGCCTGTGTGAGACCTTATTGAAGAAACAAAGTAGCGTTTGCCTACCATTTCACTCACCACGTAAACAGTTTCCTAATAGAGTACCACAGGAATGAGTCTGGAAGTAGCACTTCAGTTCGTAATGAGAAAAGTGAATTGATTTCAGAATGGTGATTTGGGTTAAATGCATGAAATAAGGTCTGTTGTTAACACAAGCTTATGGGAGTGGTCATTTGTGTTCAGCAGGATAATCTTCACAAACGAGGATGCCTTTTATGACCTTTGAAGTTAAATGCTTCAAAAGTCATAAAAGTGGTCAGTGTTTGTGAAGATTATCCTGCTGAACACAAATGACCACTCCCATAAGCTTGTGTTAACAGACCTTATTTCATGCATTTAACCCAAATCACCATTCTGAAATCCCATAGCCTTTTCCCCCTATGAAGAATATGTCTTCCTTGCGGTACTCTCTATAGCTACTTCTAATCGAGAATGTCAAAAAGTTGCAAATGCCACTGGTGTATGTCAGCCCTTGTCAAATCAAATCCTGCTGAGGTTGTAAAATGTATCTCTGACACAGCAGCTAAGTATTTAATATAAACTCATTGATCGTGTGGTTTGACCCATAAGACGTTGTAGAGTTATGGCCAGTTCAGACTAGAAGCTCCGAGCCCTCGACAAGGCTTTTTGGAGCTCGTCGACAAATCCTCCCCAAGATCAGAGGCAAATCGTCGCTGGCTCGCTGGTCGAAAATCAGCTAGGGGTGGGACAATATATCGAAATATCGATATATCGTGATACTTCCTCTTGTGATACATTATCGATACACTGGCACCTGTATCGTGATACCATATTGTGATGCCATATCGTGACATTTTATCTTGAAAGGTGTATATTTTGCATTTATTTTGAATTTTTCCCTTTAATCTTGATTAACACAAATTGAAAAGACTTTAGTGAGGCATTATTTTGTATCCTTTGAAACATTTTGACTTCATACGTGGAGTCATGGACAAGGGGCAGTCAGTGTGTGTTAAAGAGGGAATATGCAGTCTGCCCTTTGTTGTACATTGTTTCATATCAGTTCTACGAATAAATACATAATTCATGCTTTTTGCCTTTTTAGGGGTATTTTCTCCTCTTCAGTTACACAAATATCGTGATGTATCGCAGATGAAATTTCTTGCAATGTATCAATTATCGCAGAATCGCTGTATCGTGATACTATCGTTATCGAAAGCCAAGTATCGCGATAGTATCCTATCGTGAATTACTCTGATTCTCACCCCTAAAATCAGCGCTGGATTGCTACGTGTGAACTGTTCATCAAGGAACTCACTTTGCAATTTGTCTGTAGTCCTCTCGATTCTCTCTGCCCACATCAATGGCCTTCTCACACAGCTCTCGGCATTTCTCATACTCTGCCTTCTCAAAGTACACAGCTGAAGGGAAAACAAAGAGAAGAGTAGGTCATAAAGGTCTGACCTTAATGCAAATAACATTTAAATAAAACATTTCTTCTCCAAGCTAAAATACCGTAAAATACCAATTATTAGCCCGGGCGTTAATTGACAAAATATGTAGCCAGACCCCGCGTCAATATGGGACCTGCGGCAGTTTGGGACCTGCTTTAATTATTTTTGTACAAAAATATTGCTCAGCAAAGATAAATAGTATGAAATTGTTTATTTAAACCATTTATTTGAATGAGTTGGCTACAGCACCCCACACGATTGCTTGTCTATGGGGAGAGCCGCGCCTCCCTCTCAGCGCAGCAGAGCACATTGCATGCCAGTTCTGGCCTGTACATGAAATCAAATAAAATTTGAGCTGAACTGTGACCTACCGGTATTTACCACTAAACTTTCTCCGCTGAAGGTGAGAGAACATGATCATCATGTGAGCAGATTATTTGTTGCATGCGCTGCCTCCTCCGCTGTTCATCACTCATGGAGCACCCTCTTCAGTAGCGCACATGTGAAAGTGCGGTGAAATACCAATTAGAAGCGGACTTCTATGCCCGCTGGCAGGGAAATATACCATAGGCACATTTCTCAAAATAATTATTATACCAGAGATGTCGGTTTTTGTGTATAAAAATCTTCAGGAAATGCCTACACAATTTTCAGAATCATCAGATGTTGAGGGAAAACGAATTTTGATCAGCAAGTTTCGTGCATGTGTTTTTTTCCCTCGTTGTTCCCGTTTCCTCTTGTTCGTATTCTTCATCCGATTTTTCTTCTTCGTTGTGTTTGGGAGATGCATTCAACAGGATGTCGCAAAGGTAAAAAGAAAACATTGAAAAAACTAACCGGGCGTCAAATTGGGACCTGCTTTTATGTACAAAATATGTATCCAGACCCCGCTTATATATGGGACCCGCGGCAATTTGGAAGTCGGCTTCTAATTGGTATTTTACGGTAGTCTCTTATGATTGATGAAGATGCAAACATGCTCAATTAAAGCACCCCCTGTGGCATTGTGAAAATCAATGAAATGCTCAATACCAAGACATTAACTCATTGAGTGCCAGCCACTTTTGGAGAACGGACGCTCCCAGTGCCAGAGTTTTCAGAGCGTTTTCAGTGATTTCTCGAGGCCCACAGAATATTGTGTGATATTACTATGTAAACACCGAACACGCACAAAGAACGAACTGGCTCTATTGTATCATCAGCAAAAAAAGGTTTATTGATACCATTTTCCGTTCTTTAGTTATGAGCCGGAGAAGATAGGTCGTTTTGAGCAAATACAGGCGTTTCAAATTATTAGCTGAGATATTCCGCCTTTTGTGAAATGCAGCATTTCAAGCACATTCACTGAGTCTGAAGATAATATTTTCTGATGTAGTGACGTGGTGTAGTTGTGTGATGCCCTGCGTGCCCCACCCCCCTCTCACCCCCTCCCCTCCTCAGCTGCAAACTCCTCCCCACACTACACAGCCTCACGCACCCACTCTATTTTCGGAGTGCTCCGTTTGTGTGTGCCGGGCGGCTCCCAGCGCGATAGGGAAGAGCCAAACCGGACTGCTGAATGGTTTGGCGTCGGGTGCTGCTTTTCTGGTGGCTAATCGTGTGGAGAAACTATACAGACAGACAGAGACAGAGGGGCTCAGTTGTGTGCGCGGATTGACTCCTGTTCGCGCAGCCAACGTCAGCTCCAGACAGAGCAATCTATATGGCTCTGGCTGCAGCATGCATCGGTTTCGCTTTGATCACGGCTTTTTCCTCCTGTTTCTCAGGACCTGTCTCTAATCTGGAGAGCACTGTCGCCACCTAATGGGTTTGTAAAATAGGTTATAGACCTCCAATAGCTACAATATTTGTACAGGAGATGCAGAAGGCTTTGATCGACGTCCCACCGTCAAAAAACGCATTGGACGTCGAAAGACGTCCTTGGCACTCTACGTCACTATTTAATTGGACGTCGAAAGACGTCCATGGCACTCAATGAGTTAAGCATCTTCTAGCTATTTTTGCATCTATAGCACAATGAGGTAACCGCTCTGACAAAACCAGAGATTTAAATGATTACAGCCATATTGAGACAATTCCAATAATTACAACCAAATTGAGCTAGCAAACAGAAATGTGAATGATAAAACCCATCAGCGTCCCAAGCTTGTGTAAAACATGACGTCCAAAGGGCAAACGCCCGATACTCAAATTGCCATCTGCTATTGGCTGATGTGAGCTTTCTTGGTGAAAGCCACTTCTGGGTGGAACACCCTACAGATGAAATATGAGCCATTTCTAAACATGCAGTGAACTCCTGATCATAACCACAACTACCAGATGATATAATGAGCCATTTCTGGGCAATGTAACAAGGCGGCAAGCGCTCACTTTTTGGCACATTGCCACCCCACGTTATCACCTGAATGCGTCAGAATGCATCAGGAAGTTCACAGTGAGACATTGTTATGGAGTAGTGGAGAAAAGTGTTTGGCAGAGATCTCGTGTTGTGGATGCAGTGTATATGGAGATAGAGTGTGCGTGTTTTGGGCATTGGGTGCCAATTCTGTTCCTATGCGCTCTCTCTCTCGTGTCTCTCTCTGCAGCAGCACGGCACTACTGCTGTGCAGCACACATCCCGGCAGTCGGCTCAGATGTTTGAGGTTTGGATAAAAAAGGATCTAGTGTAGTTCTGTTCTTCCAACCTATGGTAATGCATACCTGCTTGATTGGAAATGTAAGTCATGTTGGTTGGGTCATGATTGACTGCTTGTTCATAATGTTTCAGTGCAGCAGCAAAGTCCTTCTTCTTATAGGCAGCATTCCCAAGTTCTTTTTCTTTCAAGGCCTATAAGAGACAGAAATGGAAATCAGAAGTGTTCAAATAATTCATAAGAGAGAAGCCCTTTCTATGAATGTAATTGCTTAGACAATAGACCACAGTTGAAATCGTCATTTTGTCAGCTCCATGATACATACAGTATGGCCAAAGTTTAGTTTTGAATCGCCAAAAAGAAAATGTCTCTCAACCTTCTGGATATTAATCTGAAAGCTGAAAGTAGCCTAGGCTATGATAATTAGGGGAAAATTGCTTGATGTCATTTTCAGGATATTACTAACATTATGTACTTTTATAGTGGTTTTCATTGGCTAATGTACTACTTGAGATTTATTTTTTTACGTTTTATTGTCTGACAGTTAAATCAGCATGCTGCTTGGCAGTAGTCGCATGCTGCAACCAATGCAAGCTGAACTGTGAAATGTAACATTAACAATCCATGCCCTGAAGAAGGCCGAGAGGCCGAAACGTTGGCATTTTTTGTGACATGGCCAAATAAATTGGTGAATTTGAGAGCTCCTTTGTCCTGAAGTTTTGTGAGTGCTACCTTGTGCCATTGGTACTTTATGCTTCAAACTTGATGTTGGTTTAGCTGGACCCTGCTGACCTAAGAAGTCTAGACGGTTCGTAGCGTGGGAGCAATTCAGCTATGTATTTTGGGCCTAGGCCATTAAAGGTCCCAATTCGTGCAGCTGTAACCTCTTAAAAACGTGTGTCTCTGGTCCATAAAACATGATTCTGGATTAATCTGTCGAAAATATAGCAACCCCGTTTGTTGTGACGGAGTTCTCACTTCCTCATCTCGTCGCTTCCCAAGAATGGCCTGTTTCTATAATATATTCAGAACTAACAGTTCCCATTGGCCGCTGAGGGAGAGCCCGCCCCAGGCTCCCAGCGGCCAATCAGATTAGCGTCTGTGGACCAGCACGCTAGGTTGCAAGTTATCGTTAACTTAACGGTACTACGCTAAAGAGGACATCTCAAAATGCCTAGACTTACCGAATGCACCTCTGCAGTTGCTGGATCACGTACAGTTGGCGTCACTCCAGCTAGAAGTGTTAATTTTGTGGCTATAGACTAAATGGTGCAGGTAGCTTGTGTGAGAGAGACCCGCGCAGTATGCAGGAGGAAGCTAGTGACGTCCCAATTCCCCTCTGGGCAAACGAAGCGTTTGGGGGTGTGGCTTGGAGGAGACTGCAGGGGGACGCTGGATAGGGACAAATCCAACTGTGGCAGTTCTGAGCGTGTGACCACTCATTACAGGGAGGGCTGACAGCAGTATATATGCATTTACAAGTAAAAACAGCTTTTGCACGGAATGGGACCTTTAAGTGATTTATAGACTAATAACACTATTTTAAAATCTATTCTATGACACACTGGCAACCAGTCATTAAGAGGTCGATTTCGCAGCAAGAATATTTAATTGGTCGGCACGTCGTTCCCGGTAAGGACACTTTCGTTATTGAAACAGACAACATGCATGCTCCTACTGTAGCCTATCTATCTGCATTTGCAGACACTCATGAACCCATATCTTCTGGACATTGCCTTGATGAAAAAACAACGTAGCGTTAGCTAAAAGTAATAAGTGCGATAGTGTCAGTGCAGACGGCGCACAACTTGAATCTCCAGCAATAGGCTACGCACCTTAATCTCTCCCACTCCACACCTGGCACCTGCGGCAGCTCTCCTGCACTCGTCCTCGGCTCCCATGTGGCTTTATTTGTGGTAAGCATTTTGATTCATCTCCTCATCATTCGAACCAAGCGCGAGCCATTGATTGATTGATTCGCCCGAGTAGGTAAAAAGGCTTTTTACCTCCGCTAAATTGACAGCCTATGTCGGGTTGCTTTCGCTTTTGACGGCGGCAGGCACGCTTCTGTTTCTTTCCTGCCGTCTTACTGGCCTGAAGTAGGCTACTTGTCGTTGCATGATCTCGATAAAAAAAGGACTGGCCTAGCAAGGGATGTCTGTTATGACATTTCGGTTTCCTCCTGTGTGTTTCCTCACAGCGGGTCCAGCGCTGGCTACCACTCGCTATTGAATCCTGAATCCATCCGAAAGCGTCTGCTATATTTTTCTTTTTCACCAACACTCAACATACAGGGGGCGGAAAAAATATGATGTAATAAGTCTCTATTTAAGTCGTATCTTATTGACAACATCACAGGCTATAGGTCACACAATATTAGGCTATTTTATAGAATTAATTTATTTATCTGGCGTATTTTCAGCCAGCCACTTGAGCCGGTGACCTTTTAATTTGCCGGCCCACGGCAACAAATACCGGCTAAAAGCCGGCAATTGCCGGCTAACGGAATCCCTGGACCAGAGAAAAGGCTATTGCAGTAGTCTAACCTACTATAGATGAAGGCGTGAATTAGTTTTACTAGATCCTGTCTGGACATGTAGCCCCTAATTCTTGCTATATTTTTAAGATGATAAAAAGCTGATTTTCTGATTGACTTAATGTGGGAGTTAAAGTTGAGATCGGAATCAATAATAACGCCAAGATTTTTGACTTGATCCTTAGGCTTCAGGGATCGAGACTCAAGGCGTGCAGTGATTTTAAGCCTTTGTTCTTTGGGACCAAAGACGATCACCTCGGTTTTGTCTTTGTTTAGCTGTAGGAAATTCTGGCACATCCAGTTATTTATTTGATCAATGCTGGCACTGGCACAATGATTCTATGGGAGCATAGTCAGCTGAGGAAAGAGTTATATACAACTGAGTGTCGTCTGCGTAGTTATGATAGGCTACTTTGTTTTTTCGCATAATTAGGCCTAGAGATAACATAACTGGTGCGTGCCTGTTCGTACTGGGCTCACGCTAGGGCTCACGCTAAATACAGGTCCATTGGAGTGAATGGAGATGTTGAAACTCCTGGCGTGAACTACAGTAATAATCACATGAAAAAAACATTTCTCACATCAGTGGGGAAGGCAGGAGTTGGCTGTGACGTAGGATGCAACCACATTTTGAAGGGCAAAAAAAAAGCAGGTTTGAACCCATAGAGGGGCACTACTGCTGTTGAAAATAATAAAAAAAATTGTAGATTATAAATTTGGTCTCAAATGTGGAAATTTTGAGCCGTTTTGGGGTTTAGTCCTGCTTTAAGTGTAAGTTCACCCTCATGATGCATTTGCCAAGAATCAATGAATGGCTTGGCAGCACTAGACTGTGTGATAAACCAAAATGACACCTGAATTGGATTTTTAAAAGTGAATTTCTCTAAAAAAGGTGCTGAGCTTGAATCCCTTCATGAATTAGACCACAAGGAGGAAGTTGAACCCAGAGACTGATGTACCTTTCTCTTGTTCTCGGGCAGGTCTTCCTCCTTGGGAGGAGGAGGTTGAGTGTTTTTAGGTTTGGGGGGTGGAGGGGGGGTGGGCTCCTCCTCTTCCTCCATCCCAGCCAGGTCCAGGCCCAGCAGCACAGAGAGTGTGGTCATCACTCTGGGATCCTGCAGCTTCCTACGCAGACAAGTGCATTTGTGACGTTTAAATATTCAGGTTTCGTACACAAATACATATCCATTTGAGAATCATTGCACTATTTCTATACATTAATTGGTGACTAGTTATTTTTGGATAATATATTCTCTAGCTAAAGGTTATTCTAACAAATTTCACAATATATGAAATGATTACAAATATAATGGGTAGTCATGTATTAGCACTGAGCAACATGTCTCCATGGCTTTAACGACTTCTTGTGCAATTCTCAAACTGTTCAGGACAAGCAAATGACTCGTTCCAGACCTGCATAGGAACCGTGGCCATCTTACAACATTTTACCTCTGATCTCATCTTTTTTGTTGTTGCTTAAGCTTGACTTAGAAATTATACTTTAGTGTCAGTCTTTATTGCACAGCAAAGATTTCTTTGGGTTAGAACATTAGTTGGAAACATTTAAGATAATGCAAGTAGACAACAACAAAAAGTGTATGACATGGGTCTACTAATGTTTAGATCATTGAAATGTAATAATCTTACAAAAGTTTACATATTGCATCTTTAAGGCCGACAAATCCTTGAAAATGCACATACATGCCAAGCTCCGATGGTTTGTTCTTGAGCTGCTCCAGCAATTCTCTGTAGCTGGGATCTGCCAGGAGCTCGCGGGTGCGAGGGTCACTCTCCAGCTTCTCATACATGTTGGGCACTGCGAACGGGTTCATCATCTTTTTCTCTGGTGAGGCGAGACGTGCTTATGAGTACTGTGATCTGATCTACAGCATTATGGCATTCAAGTGGTCCACACACTCTGGATGCTTATGAGTACTGTGATCTACAGCATTATGGCATTCAAGTGGTCCACACACACTCTGGAACCACTTTTGCTCCCACTTGCTTCGCTACTACTTTCCCCGCCGTCAACATGAAAAATAACACTGACAAGCTGAGTGGACTGCTAACTCTCCCTTTTGGAAAACAATAAGCACTCAGTCACAATGTGGTTTTGCTTGAATGATCCTGTCAGTAGTCATGTCTCATCCTCCTCTACCCACACACACACAAGGTATGAAAAGCTGACTAGCACACAGTTTTCATGTCATAATAACACTATTTTTCGCGGCGACACTGCTAGACATTTGTGAGAAATTACAAATTTGGCCATTTCTACCTGCTAGCCGGCCCTCGATGTTCTGCAGACCCTCCTTCAGCTGCTGATTACTTGGCTCTTGGCGGAGCCCCTCTTGGTAAGTTGCTTTAGCGTCCTCCAAACGGCCAAGAAACTCTAACGCTGCTGCTTTGCGAGAATAACCCTGGTTAATCAAAAATGGGGGATGTCACATTAAATCAGATTATTTATTTATTTTTTCATTCATGTTATCAAAGTAAACGGGGCGCATGCCACCTCACCTTTCCCCAGTCAGACTTGATTTTGATGGTCTGGCAGGCATCCTGGAGAGCGCTCTCATAGTTGCCTTTCTTGGCGTGCGCAGCCGAGCGGTTACTGAAGAGGACATGGTTTGAGGGGTCGAGAGCCAAGGCTTCGGTGTAGCAACGCACAGCCTCCTCAATATTCCCCGCACTCAGCGCCTTGTTGCCCTGGTCTTTCAATTCAGAGACCTGTGAACCATGGAGATACAATCAAATTCACAATATTGTAACAGTCCTGTTAGGGGTGGACAATAAATCAATATATATATATATATCGTGATCAAATCTGCTTCAATAACAATGATATATTTTTTTATATCCATTTTCAATATAGATTATTTACTAGGGATGCACGATATGGATGTTTTCAACCGATACATATCTGCTTCTCCTAGCCGATAACCGGTACGATATGAACCGTACGATATTCATCAATTATCGAAAATCGATAATTGATCGTTAAGGAATTGAATCGATCATGTGGAATTTTTATTGATTATTGTGTTTTTTTTGTTTTGTTTTAGTTTTTTTTGTGGACTAGGTTTGGGTGGAATTCGTTCCTCCTCGCCCCACTCCATTGCACAGCCGACTAACGTGAGGTGGAGCTTCATATAGTCTCTAGTTTTCTGGCTGGGCACGGGCCTTTGTGCCAACAAAACTGTTTTAAACATGGGGAATTCACACCGGCATGCGCCGGCGACAGCAGAGTGTTATAGAGGAGACACATTGAAATAGAGTTCATTGAGGAGAACACGTCTTTCGTATTTTCTGCCATAGGCATTCATTTTGTAATATCTATCTATATATATATATATATATATATATATATATATATATATATATTATTATTATTAATATGATCGATAATTGATCGTTAATTTTCCCGATTTTCGATTATGGACATTTTTCCAAATGAACATCCCTAGTTTAGACACCAAAATTGTGATCCTAAGTCAGAAGCTGAGATGTAGATATAGGTTTTTATATTATGGCCACCTTAAAAATCCAAGATGGCCACCATAATATATTTGCAGGAAGTGGATCCTATCAAAAATGGCAAGCTATGGCTATGGGCAGCATTTGTGGACAATTTGGTGCTTTTGTCAGAAACGTCCACATCCATCTCAAATCTAGCGCTAAGCCACCTACCATGTCAACTAAACCCATTAAAAACCATCCGACTTGAATTTTTTTTTATCTGACACTATTTTTATCGCTAAAATTGTATTCCTTGGCCCTGAAAATGTATGTGTAGACACTGAAATTGTGATCCTACGTGGTTTAGAAGCTGAAATATTGTAAGAAATAGGTTTCATTAGGACGTGATTTTGAAATTCCAAGATGTCCGCCATAACAACGTTTTTGGAGGTGGATCCTATCAAAAATGGAACGGCGACGTTATTCTGAGTAAGTAATTTTTTTTTTGCTTTTGTCAGAAATGTCCACATCCAGTTGCTAAGCCGCCTGACTTCTTCCATCAGGTCTCTGTTCGCTTTTGGTGCGCACCAGAGATCGATTGCTGCATTCACACATTACATTACGCAGGGCTCGACGTTAACTTTTAAAAGTGGTTGCCGGAGGGGCAACCTGGCAAGAGCTTTTGGTTGCCCGAATAAAAATATGGTTGCCCAATTTTAGTCGCCTTATATTTTGAGTAATTAAGATACTATGCAGTCATAAGCCGGCTTAATAATGACAATGTGACAGAAAAGTGAGTATAATAGTCTATAGTATAGTATAGTATAATAGGCCTATTCAGTGCGCGCACCGGGTGTAGTACTAGTAATAATGATAATAATAATAATACATTTGTGTAATTTCGTTTTCTAAACAAATCTTATTTTTTGTTTTCATAATGCATTTGCACTGAAAGGATTTGTTTAACTAATATTTGTGAACTTTCATTTTCATATATTTTTTTTTAACAGTTATTGTTCATATTGTGCTTAATTTATTAATTAAAAGTGTTATTGATAACGAAATACTAAGGATACTATGATGACAGTGGTTTGGGGCCCCCACTCTAACATGTTGCATAGGGCCCCAAAAGACCCAGAAGCGGCCCTGTCCCCGCTGCACTCCACTCTCTCACCCCGTATGCGACAGGCAGACAGGCAGGGATGCAAAGCATTCCTCAGCACATATACGCGGTGGTAAAACATTTTTGAAGGGTGTATGTATGTTGTAGGCTTGTAGGCTACATGCTTTGCAGTATAACGTTAGTTTTCTGTCCCGTTCAAAGACGCAGCCAGGGGTATTTCACCTCGATGATAATTTCCTCGTCCTTTGTTTCTGTGCCGGGGGCTGCGGGCGGACGCGGTTCTTCGTTATTGTTCTTTGAATTATGATCTTGCAGCTCGATTTGTGATGTCGATGCTGAAGCAAGGTTAGCAACATTAGTCGGGGCTTGCCTTGGACCCATGCAGCCAGACTTCATCTGCTTTTGATATCTTCACGGTGCGTCTTGCAGCCGCTGTGATTGTGTGCGAGCAGGCGGAGCAGCCACCTGTCCGAGTCAGTAGCCTACTCGTTAAACACACCGCACGTGCAGCATGCATCACGTAGGTTCCGACTGGTAATTAGTAACATCGTTCCGATTGTAACAGCAATAAAATGTCACATAGCCTATGTCACTCACAAGTATTAAAACATATTTATTTGGTGTATATTTTGCTGTTTGCTAGGGATGCACGATAATTATCGGACCGATAAATTATCGGCCAATATGGCCATTTGCGTTATTATTTATTATTCCGATAATGGCCTTTTTCCGATAAATTATCCGATAATAATCCTGCTTTATTTTTTGCCTCGGAAGCGGAGCTTTTGTTGTCGCACATTCGTGACATCACAGCTGCGACGCAAACATGGCTGCTGCCAGTATGCTGCAGTTTCAGAATTATCAAGCTACTGTAATTTGCAATCCATGTCCCACACAGGTTCCGAGAGGAGGGGAAACCAATAAGCTGGCATTACGTTAAACCAAAGCTGGCGATGATGCAGCGGATATGTTTGTTGTTATTGTTAGCGAGTTTTGTTAGCATTAGCTCGTCGTGCGGCCTACCCTGCAGACTCGTCCGCTTGGCAGACAAAATGCTTGTGACATTTACAGTCTGTGGCTTGTGATCAAACAGCCCCGCAAAAGCACTTAATACACAGAGCTGGCGTAAACTTATAGAAACTAATGGAAACCCCTTTACCCGAAATGAAACATCCAGGGATTGTGTATTTAACTCGCAACCACTCGCTAACGTTAAGCTAACCGCGCTAGTTAGCGTTAGCTGCTGGACCATAGTGCTGGACAGAGCCATCTAACAGCCAATAATGAAAACAAAGGCGCAGTCGCGCGCACATTAGGCTACATAAAAAGCATCAGTCAGTCAACATAGGGTTCTTTTCTTTAATCTGGTGGCAGCATTTTTCAGTAAAAAGTGAAACGACACAGATGGTTTATATAGTGCCTGCCCCATTCATTGGGCCCAGGCTACAACTCACTGAGAACTGGAACCCATGCAAAATTTTAACAGATCAGTATGACAAGTCTAAATTACTATGCCTTTTGTCATTGTGTTTTATCTGCAGACTAAGCAGCTTGGCTTTCCGTTATATAAAAGCCTTTATTTTTGTATTGACTATAATTGAGTGATACACTTTATTAAAACAATCATATTATATCAGAAGTTTTCTTCGTTTTGCGTTCACAGTGATGTCAGTTAGATTTGGTTAGGTCAGAACTATGCTCACTACATCCATACATCTACCCTAACCCTTTTTTAACCCCAGGTGTGCATAAAATACAGGTTAAAAATAGGGATGCTCCGATCCACGTTTTTCGCCTCCGATATCGATACCGATATGTGGGGGGCCAGTATCGGCCGATACCGAGTACCGATCCGATACCAGTGCTTGACATTAACGGCTGTCCAGTTGCCCTTGGCAACCATTAAAAAAAAAAAGGCCTGTGGTTGCCTCAGTGGCAACCACATTTTAAACAACAGGGACAGCAAACAGCAAAATATGTACCCCAAAATAAACATGTTTCTTATATTCCTAAAACCCTAAATCAATATTAATAAATCACACACAGACTCTCTCTCTCATCTCCCCCATGCAGCCCTGCAGTCGCTAGGCATCAGCTTTTGGTTGCCGAAACTGTAATATGGTTGCCATTCTTAGTCACCTTATATTTAAGATACTATGCACTTAGTCAACTGGCATGGGTTGGTGGTACAATATGGAAATAATTCCTGTCAGAGAATCCTTTGTTGTTTGAGCTTTGATTATTTCCATGAACTGAGTTGAACATACAGATATTACAGGATTTGAAATAAACATAAGCAAATAAATGGTCTTGAGTTTAATGTAAATCCAACAAATATGACAGTTATTTCTGTTATACAATAGCTAAGTACACTGTGTATTGATATAAGTAACTAACGTTACCTCTCTTGTTTAGCACATATTAACAGATTGTCTTAATAAGGGAGAGTAATAAACATTTCAACTGTGTCCATACACCAATAAACCAATACAGAATTAGGCTACTATTATTAGCGCACAATAATCAACATTAGCCTACATAATCCTACATTAGCCTGAACAGCACTGATAATAAGGTAAGGTAACTTCATCTGAAAAGTAGGCTACTTAAACCGTCAGTCAATTGAGCAAGACCGTTGCAAGTAGGCTTTAAGGCTATTCTAAACAAACAAACAGAATGAGGTACAATTATTCACAACATAAGTATCACAGCTTACATGTAGGCTATGTGCTCACGCAAACTTCAGGGTGATAGACAGTCCATATTATTGTCTCTGCACAGCGTTTCAACGACAGGTTGTCTCTGGACAGCGTTTCACCACATGAGCATGCAACAGCTGCTGCTCGTTAAAGATCGTTAACTAGCTGCGGAAGCACGGCTGCGTCAGGGAGATGAGAGAGGGAGAGAGAGGGTCCGTGTGTGTGATGTCAGCTTATCAACAGGGCAGCCCTGTGTCAAACTGGTTGGCGTAGCTAGCATGAAATACCTCCAAATAGGTGATCCTTTGGCTTGCTCCATGCTGTTAGCTGCTGCTGCCTAGCCTACATCAGCTTGTTTGGAAACAGTCTACCCCAGGCGTGCTGAGCACGTTGCTAGCGTATGACATCACACGCTGCACACACATAGAATTAGAGTGAATAGAATGGCCCCTATGGATCGGTCTATGGATCGGGCCATTTGCCACCGATACCCGATCTAGAATTTTGTGCTATATCGGGGCCGATACCCGATACCAATATCGGATCGGCGCATCCCTAGTTAAAAACTAAAAATATATATATATATTTTTTTTTTTATATAATAATTATCGGTTATATCGTATCGGTTATCGGCCAAGAAGAATATATTTATCGGTTATCGTATCGGCTCTAAAAATCCATATCGTGCATCCCTACTGTTTGCTGCTGTACATATTTCTTTGCATGTTAAAACGTGGTTGCCCCTGGGGCAACCAAAGGCCAAGAAATGGTTGCCCTATTTTTTTTTTGGTTGCCCGGGGCAACCAGGCAGCCGTTAATGTCGAGCCCTGCATTACGTCATTTCACATTTCACACCTCCACAAACTAACTGCACCAAGGGGGAAAACAAACTCTAGTGCGATTCAACCAAACAAAACGAGGTATGTGAAGGCACCCGCAAGTTACTTTCAAAATGTGATATACTACATATTACTAGTTACTTTCATTTGAAAGTAATGTTACTTTACAATATTACTGTCTGTGTAGAGTAACTCGGTACTTATTACACTACTTTTGCATTACTTTCACGTTTCACCACAGTAGCAGAATGACCCAGAACATCCCGAAAAATAATGTCAACCGTCCAAAATTCTAAATGTTATCCTTTTGCTTTGTTATTTTCATCTATTGTGGTTATTTGCATAAAAACACACAATTTGATTAGGAAATGAGTGTATCTTTATTTATATGTGCTTTAGGAAAAAAGGTTTTAACTAAATGTGTAACTTGTGTTACTTGACAAAGTAACTGGTATAAATAACATCACTGAAATCCTATTGGTTATATTACTGAGTTAATGCTAAAAGTGATATATTACATGTAATGAGCTACTTTTGTAATGAGTTACCCCCAACACTGCCTAAGGGCTAGTGAAAAGTATATTGTGTCTCTGTGTGTGTTGAGACTCTTCACCTGTAGCCAATGGCTAGCAGCTGGCGCTGCACTTCTAACATGGCAGGTTTGCCTTCTTCAAAGCCGCATAGAAACACACACACACACACGTGTTGCTTCCAGAAGAGGGTGCGCTAACGTCAATATAGTATAATGACTACAGAAACCAGTGAATTTGGGAACAGAGGTAAAGCGAGACACTGCATGAAATAGGCCACGCCCATCACAGGGGAAATCGCTCCGTTCACTCCCATAGACCAGTGTCATTTTCCTTGAATTAAACATAGCTAAAAGCTGTTGTGTGGTGGGCTGCGCACACAACAAATGTAAAAAATCGCCAGTTAAAGTTTTTTTGTACTCCTCCTGAGCAAAACAAGGAAGCCATTGAGAATTGGCGAGAAGAAAAATGTGGATCTAGGTGTCAAGGAAGTAAGTTGGAGTGTTCATCTTCCGTGTATACAATCTTTTTGTGCAACACGCAACATAGGAGAACACCAGGATTGGAGGGGGGGGTTTCTGTTTTCCCCCCGTTTTGGGCGTGGTTTCTGAATGATGACGCGCTCCGCAGTGTCTCTATCGTGATGCTGGTATCGTCATTCCACGGTCGTATTATCCTATGGTAGTAGCGTTGTGTAAAGCAGCTGGTATAGGCATTGTGATGTTTTCAGTGTTTCCCCTACCATTCGCCAGGCCAATGACGCCCCCGCCAGGCCAGAAGAGAAAATGCAAAAAAAAAAGTAAATATCCCCCCTGGTCTCCCCAAAGGTTCTCTAGGTCAGTGGTAGGGCTGTGCGATTAATCGATTTTGAATCGTAATCGAATTAATTAGTTAGGACGATGTTAAAAAAATGAAAATCGTAAAATCGTTTTTTTTTTTTTTTTTTTTCACTTTAACTAGGGTAAGTACGTTACGCGGGGCGGCTCTCTCTCATGTACGCATGCTGCTACTTGTGTAAAGTCTCTCTAGAGGCTGTGATACTGGCTACTAAAAACAGCAGCACAATGGACTTATTTCAACACCTCCGACCAAAAAGCAGCTTGTTGCACTGCAGGCTGTAGCCTACAAGATAACGATTGCCACAACACACTCACGCGCGCACACGAAACACAGACATTATCACCGGACGATGAAACGTTGCCAGTTCACATAATAACAAAACAACACGTGAGGCCACCGAGTACTGATAGATTGGCTGTATTCATGGCTGCCTCAGCTGACTCACTTGTCCCTGTGTGTCTGAATTTCCCCCTAACTGCTATCGCAGTTCCACGCATTCCTGTTGTGACTGTGTTATTCTAGTACAGATATAACTCCGAGCACGGGTGGTCGCTTAGACACTAATATAATTATCTCACGGAGGAACACGCAAATCCACCAGTGTCAAGTTAGCAAGCAACAGCCAGGAAGTTAAGCATAGCAGCGGCAAGCTAAAACAGGAAGTTGAGTTGTTCTACCTTCAGAGTAAAAGCGTAAATTGTCAATTATGGAAAAAAGGGGGGAAAAGAGCTCTGCAGGGCAACGAATGTTTAGAGAAGTATAATAGTATAATAAATCGAAATCGAAATCGAAAATCGAGTTTTGAGAGAAAAAATCGTCAATTTTAGTTTTAGGCAAAATCGCACAGCCCTAGTCAGTGGTTCTCAAATGGGGGTCCGGGGACCCCCAGGGGTCTTTGAGGGGGTTCCAGGGGGTCCCCAGCCAAAAGGGGGGTCATTTATTTTAGCTATAATTCCATTCATAAGTAACACTGACTATTTTGGTCATGGGTTTTATACACTTTCTGTAATAAAACATCTAAAAGCATCAATCTTATTATCATATGGGGGACCGTGGGACAAAATCCTATCAAATGGGGGTCCGTGGTCTAATTTTTGTAATTAGGGGTCCTTCACGTGAAAACATTTGAGAACCACTGCTCTAGGTTACAGAACTGCACGAAAATATCCTGTTTAAAAGCGAACATCTTTCAATCTAAGGCGGGGGGATGTAGATTCCTGTAAGAATGATCAATATTGTGATTTATTATCCGTTTCAATTTATTAACACAGTGAGTCCTAAATTAACTATGTGTTTCAGTGTGTATTTCAACTACGGATGATAATGATAACCGTGATAAAATTCCTTACGATAACCGTACCGTTTCAAATTTTCATTATCATTAAAACTGTGGTACCGTGATTACTTTACCATGATTACAGTGCTTTGAAAAACGTGGTAAATACTGTCCATCATCAACCAAACTTGGCAACTGTCTCCCAGATGCAAATGCACAGCCTTGGAGAAATGATTTCTGTGAGTGTATCAGTACTTTTTGAAAATCTTCAGCACATTTTAACAAACCGTGATAATACTCATAACCGTGATATGAAATTTTCACATCGTTCCATTCCAACCCTAATGCATCAAGTTTGAGAACAAAATTTGCATCCTTGACGCAAAACTAACACCAAAAACCAAAATGAAACTCTCTCCGAATCTGAGTTAGGGTTCCATCTGATTGGAAAGCTGAAAAATCAATCATAACTTGATTGGTTGAGCCATGCTAGCCGCTGCGTGTCTGCTGGGCATAAGCGGAGTCAAACTTTTCCCTTCTGCACGCAGCTTGACTGTGATTCGAGAACCTTCGAGAGGACGCAGTTGTTACGACAGAATGTGCCATCTTGTAGCCATGACAGCCGCGTCGTGTGTGTGTGTGTGTGTGCGTGTGGCATAGGTGTCCAAAAATACTCAATTGCACCGCCTGCTGCCACTTGAGCAACTTCGACTTTTTGAGCTTTCGATTTTCTCCCTTTTATTTTATGGTGAACCCAGATTTAGCTTAACAGTTGCAGCTTACATGACAGCTTCACACGTACAATGACAGCGTCCACAAGATGGGCTAACAACAGTTATGTATTAGCGTTACCTGCCGGTTTGCTGTTGGCTAACAATAACGTTAGCTGTTGTCATATCAAGACACAGACAAGGCCCTGATCACTGGATGACAAGCTTAGCTGTAATGTTCTCCATTTGTGCTCGATCAATGCTGACTAATGAAAGCCCATTAACGTTAGCTAACGTTGACGTACGGTGGGGGTAATTATCTAAGACATTAACGCTAGTCTGATAACATTACTCGGCAATTGGCTAACGTTAGCATTTACTGACCATTTCAGTTTGGGTTGCAGCCCAGCATATTATGTGGGGCTGGTTAACGTTAACTGTCTAGCCCCTGTATCGCTATCTATATCATGAAGCTGGGTCAGGCAATGTTAGCCATCTACTAACGTTAAGCTAATGTTAGCGTTAGCTTTGTAACGTTTGCAAACTGTTAACGTTAAGTCCCATTGAGGTTCACCAAACTTTCTTGCTATTGTAAATAAATGAAATAAAAAAATAACAAATGCTAAAATACACAGAAACACATCAAATGTTTTAGTACACGTTTGACAAGAACACAGGGAAAACAGTAGCAGTATACTCACTTTCTCCATGGTGCAACCATGAGGTTCCTTCCAGAAACTACTGTCTGCGGAAGAGGGCCGCCCCCTGAACAGGAAGAAGGTTGCCAGTTTAAAAAAAAAAGTTGCCAGTTAGGGTGAAGAATATCCGTAATTATCATCTAGATTTAAGTTTGAATTATGGCCAATTTTGGCTATATAAAAGTAAATAAATTGATAAATTACAACAAAAGGGAAAGTCTGGTGCTACTTCACCTTTCTGAATAAATAGGTTCGCCCCCCCCCGAATAATTCTTTTCCATGACGTTTAGCCCTAGCCCAAAGGTTTCCTGACCTCACCTGACCCTCAAACGTCCTCAATTTGATCATTTATATTGTATATCATTGTTGCCCTTGGCAGCTCTTTACATCAGTTGTCAAAGTTTGATCAATTCCACAACACAGTGAATTATTTCCCATTTTGTATATTTATTATACAAAGAAAATTAAACAAAACCTGGATGATTGATGACAAAAACCAGAAGTCCTTCCTTCCTACATGGCGTTTACAATACACTATTGGCTATTTTTCCTACCAAGATGGCCATGTGATGAATAGAATCTATCAATGCTCTTTCCACCTATGACGAAATGTGAACACAAGATTTCACAGATGATGTCATCATTCGAGCAATTATGATGTCATCGGTGAAGATGTCATCAGTGATGATGTAATCAGTGTTGTCACTCGAGCAATTGTCATGTCATCGGTGATGATGTCATCAGTGAGTGATGCCATCAGTAATGATGTCATCAGTGATGTCACTTGAGCAATTGTGACGTCACTGGTGAGATGTCACCAGTGAGTGATGTCATCAGTGATGATGTAATCGCTCGGTGATGTCATTCGAGCAATTGTAATGTCATTGGTGAGGATGTCATCATTAAGTGATGTCATTAGCCCTGTGTCTGCCATATCATAGCTGCAGAGAAGCCATGCTGTTATTAGACTGTGCATGGTTTATCTTGACCTCTCCAGGAATCTGTGTCAGCTCACTAAATCCGCAGGCTCCCTCCCTGCTATCAGGTAACCTGTAGGCGTCACTCCGGGAGCCCCAGGGCACACAGACTAATCACAAGCCTTATCATCAGGGCCCCAGTTGAAAGAGATCTTGGCCCTCTAGCCAGTGGAATAGCCATGCTCACCCAGTCTCATCAAGGCCGTACCACCACCGCCATCACCCTCCTCCAGCCCCAGCTGATGCTCACCCTGGTGCTTGCTGTACTGCTCTGTCCCCTGGGCAGGGTGCTGGGCCAGGGGGAGAGCCAGGCTCAGTCACAGTCTCCTGCCGAGGTCCTCCAATACCTGCTGTCCCGCTACGGTGGCAATGCCACCATCACCGTTCCCCAGGTCTGCTCTCTGCTGGCCCACCTCACCCAGGGTCAGGGCGACGTCAGCAGCAGCAATGGGGCTGCCATTACTGAGAGACCTCCAGCCACAGCACCCAAAGCTAATGGCTCCAAGTGTCTGCCTGCGGACACCCTGGCTGTTTACAGCATCAGTGAGCAGTCACAGCTGGATGGGCGGGGCTTAAATGAACTTTGCCTCACCCTGTTGCAGCAGTTGGACACCGGCGTCTGCGGGTCAGAGAAAAAGGCGGAGCTTAGCAACGAAACCTCCCCCAGGCCCTCAGATGCCAAAGTATGGGCTTATGGGTTCCTGAGCGTGACACTGATCTCGTTGTGTTCGCTGGTCGGTGCGAGCGTGGGGCCCTTCATGAGGAAAACCTTTTACAAGCGACTGCTGCTCTACTTCATAGCCCTGGCCATTGGCACGCTCTACTCCAATGCCCTGTTTCAGCTCATCCCAGAGGCCTTTGGTTTTGACCCCATGGTGGATTTCTACATGTCCAAGTCCATGGTGGTGTTTGGAGGCTTCTACCTCTTCTTCTTCACTGAGAAGGTCCTCAAGGTGCTGCTCAAACACAAACAGGGGGACCACGGCCATGGCCACAGCCACTACGCCAGCGCAGATCACTCCTCTGCAGCCAACAGGGACATGGACGGGGGGGTGAGGGAGAAGCTGCAGCAGAACTTAGAAGCCAGCAGGCTGGCGTTGGGCAGGGTGGAGTCAGGAGATGGAAAACTCATGCCCAGCAATGCACAGATATCACAGGACTCCCACACTGCGGAGGGTGGGGGCCAGTCTGGTGGGAGCTGCTATTGGCTGAAGGGGGCGACCTACTCACACATTGGCACCCTGGCTTGGATGATCACGCTAAGTGATGGCCTGCACAACTTCATCGACGGCCTAGCCATCGGCGCCTCCTTCACCATCTCCGTCTGCCAGGGCATCAGCACCTCGGTGGCCATCCTGTGTGAGGAGTTCCCCCACGAGCTTGGAGACTTTGTCATCCTATTGAATGCGGGCATGAGTATCAAGCAGGCTCTGTTCTTTAACTTCCTCTCTGCCTGCTGCTGCTACCTGGGCATGTGCTTAGGCATCCTGGCTGGCAACAGCTTCTCGCCCACGTGGATCTTCGCCCTGGCAGGTGGCATGTTCATCTACATTGCTCTGGCAGACATGTTGCCGGAGATGAATGAGGTGAGCCGCAAGGAAGAGGAGGCGGGTGGCAGCAGCTTCCTTGTCACATTCGCCATCCAGAATGCCGGCCTGCTAACAGGCTTCTCCATCATGCTCCTCCTCACCACCTACTCTGGACAGATACAAATTGACTGGGCACATCCGGGTACCAGTGAGAACTGGAATTGAGGCCTAAGCTGGTTTATACCTGTGTGAATTGACCCCAAAATGGCACAGAGACAGAACTTCCAGGTTCAAAGGAAGCCCTCCACATTGTCATTGCCCCCCCCCCCCTCCTTCTCAGATTTAGGTTTAGGCCTACCTGTGACCCCACAGATACAGTCTTGGGAGTTTGGCTGTTGTATGGCAGGAACGCACATGGAGTACCTGTTCATATGATTTATGGCAGAGGGGGCAACAGTGTTGTTCCTTCATCTCTCATTGGCTTTCTTCTCACCAGTCCCCCCCAACCCCCTATCCCCCACCAGTCTAGAGATGTCTAGACTGAACCAGTATTTGGCAGAAGTACCGGGAGAGACATGAGTTTCTAGCACTGATCGCGAGCCGATCTGCAATATTCAACAAGTTGCTCAGACTGTCCTGTGTTCCCCAGACTACTGATCAGACATTTTGTTTTCTGCTCTTTATCTGCTTCCTCGTGCCCTTCTCTCAGCAGATGTGCTCGAGCCTCAACTGCATTTGAAGACCAAATACAGGCAGGCCATTGATAGCCTGGGTAAACCCAGCCCCAAGTGACCTGCTCTCAGACAGACCCTGCTCACTAGTCACAGTAGTAGTGACTGAGAGCAGGTCTGAGAGCAGGTCACGTGGGGGCTGGGTTTACCCAGGCTAGGCCATTGATAATGGTGAAAGGCTAGTAAAAACATTTCTGATCACCAGAGCTCCTTAAGAAATCTAGGGAAACACTCATTTGCACTGATTTTCTTTCCTTTTTTTGTATTTTCTTTATTTCCTTTTAAATGTGAAATGTGACTTTATCTTGAGTGAAATTTTATGCGAGGCCCCAGCCCTGTCTAATACTTGGCACTAACTGTGATGGAATTTTGTATCATAGACTGTATATTATATTAAGGGCCCTTACTCAGGACAGGACCATTATAAAAAACTCCTGAGCGTGACTCTGCAATTTGGCAGTGGAGGCCAGTCAACAGCCCAGAATTACCTCTGGAAACCAAAGAGCCTGAGAAGTGGATCCTAACTTCATATTGTTTTGGTTGGGAAGGCCAAAACACAAGATTACAGTCCCACCCAGTGATGTCGGTAAGGCTACACAAGAGTAGGATTCTAACTGACCGTGAATAAGCGATATGGGGAAGTGGAAATCAAAAATAAAGGAAAAAAGGAGCAAGATCATCACCAGCATCCATGACACTCGTCAATGACATGCAGCTCAACAAGCCCGAGAAGGCCTGGGCTGGAAGCCCTCGAGAAGGCCTGGGCTGGAAGCCCTCGGCAAAGAAGGCGACCCGCAGCTGCGGACCAGAGTAGACCCAGGAGCTGTTCAACCGCGTTCGCAGCCCTCATTTGTTACTTCCTTGAGCCGTGTTGTAACTTGTAACATGAGGAGATTCATACACCAAAGTAAAGTTAAAACAATATCATTCATTAACTAACTAACTCACTAACTAAAACTAGGGGAAACTAACTTAGTTACATCAAACAAACAAACATAAAAGAGGGCTGGAAGCATGCTAGAATAGCACCCTGGATACTTCCGGATGCTACAGTAGATTTTGCAATCTTGGAAAAGAAGAACAAGCATAGGGAATTTATTTGTGATTCACACACAGTACAGACATAATATAGATGATTATTACGGGTACATTCAGATATATACAGATGCCTCAAAGAGTTTAGGTAATAAAGTAGGGATAGTTTTTGTTCCAGAACTTAGGGTTAGAATAGGAAAGAGGGTCAGTGAGGGTGTATCGGTTTACGCAGCAGAAATGCTAGCAATATTGATGGCAGTACAGTGGGTAGAGGAAACAAGACCGTTAAAATCAATTATATGTTCAGATTCAAGCTCATCATTAGCTAGTTTACAGAGCAGTCATTCAGACAGCAGACCAGATGTTTTGATTGAGTGTACAGCAGACAGCAGTCATTGTATAGAATTGGGATGATGGGACTGACAGATACATTTTTATGGATTCCGGCGCATGTTGGGGTCAGTGGGAACGAGAGTGTAGACAGGATTGCAAAGGAGGCTACAAAAAATCAAAACATTGACTTGGCAGTTATAATCAGCAAGACAGAAGTCAAGGCCATTGTTATGCAGAGGTTGAGGGAAAGGTGGCAAAAGCAATGGGAGGAAGAGAGGAAGGAGGTGGTTTTATAAGATTCAAAGGAAAGTGGGGGAGATGAGAAGCGCAGCAGGAAGGAACAGGAGAGAGGAGACAATTATATTGAGACTCAGGTTTGGACACACTGGATTACACAGTTCATTAGTCATTATAGGAAAGCATACAGTAGCCTAGATGTGAGTGCAGGCAAGAAGAAACAATTGAACATGTTAATGATACACTGTCAGAAATATGAGTCAGAAAGAAGGCAGCTGGTGCAGGACCTCAGAGAGGTAAAAGTAAACTTTGAATTGGTGGATATTGCAAATTTTTTGCAAAAGAACTCAGGGGATAAGTGTTATCGACTCATATTTCAGTATCTTAGAACAACAAATTTGATTGAGAGGATATGAGGATATTATTGTAGGTGTGTATATATATAACGCTAGATATAATGTATGTACCTATATGTATATTTGTTTCTTTCTTTAATTTTCTTTTTTATAAATACTAAATAGTAGAGTAATAGATTCTGAGCCACACTCCATACCAGTTGGTGGCGCTAATGCGGTTTGCCAACCGCCAATAAATCTTAAGAAGAAGAAGAAGCAAGCACGCAAGAGATGATTATTATCTTGCCATTTATTAACTCTTTGGTGTAGACCGGCATTTTCCCACAACACCCTGCTTCTACTTTCACAGATGACGAAAATGGCGGACAACGCAACAGTGGTAGGTCCCCGAAAGATATGATTGTAATTGCTAGACATTAGGTATTTTCAGCATACAAATAAACGTATTATTTTCGACAGGTGGAGGTCGTCGAAGGCTGTCGCCTCCCCGTTCTTCGTAAAAACCAAGAAAACGAGGACGAATGGCGTAAGTAGCGTTATTTCTCAGTAGCTTCGCCAGCGCTAAGCTAACGTAGCTCACTAGCTAACCTCAGCTGTTATCAAACGTAATGGCCTGGCTTTAGCATAAACAAACTCATGTTACAGTCGGTGTAAGAACACACGAAATGTTGCAATTAAAAGTTGAACGACGTAATTTTGAAATAAAATGTGTATTAAGTTTTCTTGGCCTCCAGTAATGTACATCATTAACTAGCCCAACTGGCGACATAATTGTAATTAAGACGGGTTCCTAATTAGAATAGGCCGCTAGACCAAAACAGTCTGTTTTCAAGCTTTGGGTTATGACTCCACAGAATTGCTGTTAAGTAGTTAGCTAGTTACATGACATCTTGCATGGACACATTTTGGCTCAGTTTTAGGGGTCAATACAGTAGCAGGACAGTGACACCTCCGCTGTCCTGTATTGAGACCCGCTAAAAATGAAGAGAACATCACAGTCAATGCAGACAACACAACAGACTCAAACTGGGGCAGGATTCAGTCTTTTACTAATAAACAACATAGTGTGTGTAGTGTACATATTGGCACTACGAGCGTCGGAACTCGGAACACACTCAATAAACTGGCAATAAAGAATGTGCACTGATTGTGTCAAGAGTGGCTGTGGCAGCTGTGAGAACTGAGAAGAAAACAAACCGGTGATTATCATTACGTATTTTAAATGTATACAGCTTATTTACTGTCTATGTAACTTCACTGGAAATAAATATATGCCTATAATTAACATAATTGAGCTCAAGTTTCACAGTCATTTGGTTTGATCTTGTGAGAATCAATTGTTAGCCCTGATATGTCATTCTCTCTGTTTTTGTTAGTGATTGCATGCCAATAGGGATGCACGATATAGCGGCGATCATATCGGTATCAGCTGATGTTAGTAAAAAAATATATGTATCAGTATCGGTCCGATGAGCAAAATAACAGCAATGTTAATATTGGTTATTGTATCGGCCAAATGTTCATATTGAGAGGAAACATTCCGGTAAATCTATGATTTATGGGCTTTTCCAAATGTTCTGGAAATAAACAAAGAAAACTTCTTTCAAATTCAGTGTTTACATTTGTTTGTACAAAATTTGACGATCATAGAACTTGTTTATATACAGATCATATCGGCATCAGTAAATATCGGTTATCGGCCATAATAACAGCAATGTTAACGGTTATCGGTGTCGGCCAACATTTTCATATCGGTGCATCACTACATGCCAAAATTTCGCAAGGTAGTGTGCCTTTATCAGAAACACACAAGGGGTAGACAGAATAACAGAAATGCCACATGAAAGAGGACTTCACCTTAAGTCAAACAAATTATAATTGCAAAGGGAGCCGCTTGTGTCAGCTTCAAAAGAGGTTTGACAGTCATCACCTGTCATATTTGAGTTTTCAAAGCAAAGCAAAGCAATATGACAACAAACCATTCCAAAGAGGTCAAATAGCCAGTGTCCAAGTTGCAGGTGCATTGGTGAGGAAACATTTTAAAATTATTTGTAATGTGCACTGCCAACTTCGGCAAAGGGTCTAGAAAATGATGGCAATATGCCAAACATGGACAAACTGCACTGGTGAAGAGAAACGGTCTAGTGGTAAGCAAGCTGTATCGTCACTACTACTAGTGATAAACTTGATAGCTATCTAAATACCTATGATAGCTTTAAGTTGGATTACATTTTCTTTTCTTTTTTTGCAGCATTGGCTGAAATTCTAAGTGTGAAGGAAATCCCTGGAAGAAAGCTTTACTATGTTCACTATATTGACTGTGAGTATAATTGTCAAAATATTTCTGCCATTTTAACTGCAGGTGTTCTTGTAGTCTAATTAATATTAGACCAACGTGTGTGTGTGTGTGTGTGTGTGTGTGTGTGTGTGTGTGTGTGTAATCACTTGTGTTAAAAGTCAACAAGCGTCTGGATGAGTGGGTCACACCGGACAGGCTGGACATGAAGAAGCTCCAGTTCCCTAAGAAAGAAGCTAAAACACCAACCAAGAATGGCCTTCCAGGGTCGCGTCCCAGCTCTCCAGAGAGAGGAGAAGTGGTGAGTGCCTACTGCACTGCCAGATGTTTATCTCAGACTCTCAAATGTTGCAACAGTAAGCTCAGGGTTACAAAAATCTCTTTAGTTTTGCTAATTCACAGTATTAGTGTATACAAGGAAGATGGCTTCCTCTTGGATGATCCTAGGTTTTACATCCTAGCTTGATGGACAGCCATATGGTGCCTGTATGATGAAAGTAATGGCCAGTTGGAATAGTTTGTGTAATTGATTGTGTTGCAGTTTAATTCTGGTCAAGGTTTCAGCACCTTGGACAGCGACATCGCGTCTGTGCGTCATGTCTATTCTGCTCATCTGTGTGAGCTCTTCAGATATAGAGCAACGCTGAAAGGCTTGTGCCACATTGTTCCACCTCCCTTTTCCCCTTAATTTTTGAATTGTATTTTTATATGAAATAAAGCATATTTTTATAATTGCAAGAACAAGTCAGACTCCTGATATTCACACTACAGATGGTCCATACCACAAGAGGCTTGACACCCTAGTAGTCAATACATAATAACTTGTTTTTTTAAATTAACTGTTTGACAGTGGTGGCCAAGTTGCTAGTCTTTTTTTTTCTCTTTTTTTAATTAATATATATATATATATTTTACCCGCGACCAGGACTCATACCCCACCGGCATCCCACCCACAGACACGACTAGTCTGCACTGCAAACATCAGCAGCTATTTGTGTGGTAGCCTTACTAATGACCTGCAACACCATGTGTGCTGCTCAAGTTGAGCAATTACTTAGTTGAAATCAGCCAACAGAATATATGATGTGGTTGCTCTATGAACACGAGATTAAAACATTTCTTCAGAATTTGACATTAACTTAGCTTTGGCACACCTCTAATAGCAATTAAAGCAGACCGTTTCACAATCACAAAGAACCTCCAGTTGTAAGAAAGATTGAAAGCCTAATTTTCCATCCATGTTTTTATATTAATTCTATCAAATATAATTTTGACTCTTAACTGATTGCTACATAAATGTTTATTTTTCTTAAAGGCTGGCTTTACCCATAATCAACCCACTTTGTATCATCATAATCTCGGTAATAAGCACATGGGTAGTGTTTACCTTCTCTCTCTGTTTTCCTCACGGAGAGCCATTTCCTCCTCTGGCAAAACGCTCTGTTGTGATGCGTTTTACGTCACAATGCGTCATAACGGAATTGTGGAAATTCTGCTCGAGACGCGGAATCTGCTCAGAGGGCAGCTGTTATTGTTTATTTTATTTTTTTAAGTATGTGCATGTGCACATCCACAGAGCCTTAATGACTTGCAGCTGGTGGGGGCAGAGTTTCTGCAGGCAAACAAAGGGAGGATTTTTTTCGGTGAGGTAAACATATAGAGAAGGTAAACACTGCCCATGTGCTCATATTACCGAGATTATATTTGATACAAAGTGGGTTGATTATTGGCAAAGCATCCTTTAATTATTCTTCTAGCTACTATAAATGTGTGTGTAGATTTGAATACCATAAAGCTCACTGACTTTGAGGGTTAACATGTAAATGTTAGTTCAGTCCCTTCCTTCTCTTCCTTTCTCTTCAATTTAGAGGAAGAGTCTAGAGCTCAACCTACAACCTGCTGCTGCCGCTCCTTCCAGGGGCAAAACCCTCCCCACACCGGTGAAGTTGAATTACCCATTCTAGAGAGCCATGACCAGATTTACCTTGGGATAACCAGGGATAAGCGTTAAGGGGAATAAGGGTCTCGGGATAACCCTACATTTGATATGCTGTGACTACTAAACAGACACAGTCTTGGCTAATACTGAGATAAAATCAATAGCTTTCAACTAATATATTTGTTTGTATGTGGCAAATTCGAGCATATGTCTGTCTCTGGTTTGGCTGTAATTAAAAATAATAAATATATCTTATTGAATAAGAATTTGTAATTAATTTCCACTGAACTTCCAACAATATTTCTCTGGTGCAGAAGAGAAAAGCAGAGTCGGTCTCCTTGGTGACGCAGGCGTCCCCGGCCCCCTCCGTGCCTTCACTGCCCGGTTCTGCTGAGGCCACTCAGGCAGCAGTCTACCCGGCTGTGAGGGAGAGCAACACCTTCAACCCCAAGGCCCGTGACGACCATGATCACATCTCTCTGACAACGGTAAGGCCCGCGACGACCACAAGCACATCTCTTCTCTGACAACGGTGAAGCAAAGCCTTTGGGCTTTTTCAGTGTTCCATCTGACGTCTCTAACATGTAATAATTGGCTAGTGTGACCTCTGTTTTCTCAAAACGATAGAATGGCACGGCCCGACGCCTCGTCCCCTCTCAGCCAGGGAGGAAGAGGAAGGCTAACTGTGGGGGCAATGATGAGGTATGCCGCTCGAAGATATTTCATCTTGACACACAGCTTGTTATTTTCCATTCTTATTCCAACTATAAACCACAATATCTTGGTCTCCATTTTTTCAGCTTTATAAATGACACCTTATGTAATTGTACTAATCAAATGTCAGTCACTGCTAGGGTTTTATTTTAATCACCATTGTTTTTGTTTTCTTTGAAAACAGAAATAATAATTTTTAATTAAACACATTTACTTGTAGTATTCTGGGAATCTCAAATTAATTGGCTGACAAATGAGTCGGTTAACTCGAACCACTTTACTTTAGTATCTGCATCAGCAATACGGCTATTGCAAGCCAAAACAATCCGGGATACTTGCTTTACTGATATGAGCAGAATTGAAGTGTAATAAAAGGTAGTTTTGCAGAAATGCATGATTGAAAAAAAAACGTTAAAATGACTCACAATAATAATCCCTTATCTAAACCTTAAATTAATACTACAATATAATGCTAATGTTGTAAAAGGTAATACCGTAAAACTCCAAATAGTAGCCTAGGGCTGTCACTTTTCATTCGAAATTCGAATGCAACTTCGAATGTGGGGGAAGGGGTTCGTTTTCGAAATGTAATTTGAATGTTCGATTTTTTTTTTTTTTTTTTTATTATTAATTTTTTTTTTTTTTTTTTTTATTAACCAAAATTAACCAACTGCTGCTTGCTGGTAATGTTAATCCCATGTCAGAAAAAGTCTCCAGATTTGTCGCGTTAGTCTCTTCTGAGAAAGATTGTCTCCAGGGTCTGAAAAGTTGTCTCGAGTTGGATGCAGCCAAGTTTGTGAGGCAGTGTTGTGACTGTGAGCGTCCAAGCTAACACGTCGGGCTGATGCCCGGTGGGCTGCAGTGGGTTGCACCAGCTGTGCGTAAGTTGAAACGTAAGCTAGTTTGAACGTAAAGTCTCACTAAGTCCGAGTTTACGCACTACTAAAAATATTTGGGTTGCACCAAGTGAAATAGTTACAACGTAGGCATAAGTTAGAACTTAAAATTTACACCTACGTCTTACTAGGTGTAAAGTCCTCCGTAAAATAGCAGTTGGCACGGATTGCAACTTGGCACCGTGGCGCATCATTGTTTTGCGTCCGCAACGCGCTCTCCGTGATAAATTACACCCTTTGATATTTATGACTCACGCTTTTGTTTCCCACAAGCTGCAGCACTGCATACAAATTAAAATAACCGCAACAATTTAGTGAGGCAGGATGGTGGTATAGCCTACAATACTGATGAAGAGCTCACAGATAAACGTTAACAGTAATATGAACCTAAACGAACGTTACTCAATAACGTTCTCATTTGATTAGTGTTGATGAAATATGAAAGCACTAATTTGCGGTGGGCAACATGTCCTGTTTTCACTCCACTTAAACAACCGTAAATAAACACCGTTTCCACCGTGCTTTTCACTGATTGGTCACAGATACTGTACACGTCATTGTCTGCGACACTATTTTGGTTAGTATGGACTTTAGGGTCTACTAGTTAAGATGTACCTTATGTCTCCGTGGTGCAACCAAACAAAGACACAACTTTAGTGTCAAACTAACTAGTTTGAATGTAGCAGTTAGTGTGGACTTTACACCCTAACTTAAGACAGAACTTACGTTCAGCTGGTGCAAGAGGCTGCTGGACTTTTTTTTTTTTTTTTTTTTAATTAATCAAAAAACTTCGAATATATTCGAACGAATATTGGGCAATTAAAGTTCGTTCGAATTTTATTTTGGGGAAAAAGTGACAGCCCTATAGTAGCCCAGGCGTTTATTTACCAAACTGTGTAGCCTGTCCTCTCAACATCTGGATGCTTTAAGGATCATGATTATGGCATTTGATCCCATAGACCAGGGATATTCAACTTGCTTTGCCCGGGGCCACTTTCGTGAAATGATAGGAGGCCAGGGGCCAGTTAATGAACAAACAATATACATTTTTCTGTAGCGGATTGTAGGTTTTTGGGGTGTCAGCCAGAGTTTAGTCTGACAATGTTGCGCAATCGCGATGTCAGCATGTGCGATTACATAACCACATAAGGGTGTTTTTTTTTTACGTCTTTTTGTGTTTGTGTGTGCCTCCTCTAACGTTACACGTGGGTAATGACCTGCTGTGATGAAGAATATAGCGAGATTAACAAGGTTGATAGCAGAGAAAACACTGTCGCAGCTGCCTACAGCAGCACCTCCAGGCTTCTAGCTAGCCTGTCACATGACGCCTTCATGGTCCCTCGATAAAGTCTGCAGATGCACGTTACCTCGCCTCTCTCAAAAAAAAGAAGAGTCACATGGTGAGTGTGGCGTTTAAGGCCATCTGTCCTACAAAATAAATAAACAGGGTGTATCCAGTGGTTCCCAACCTTAGGGTCAATTCAAATAGGGTCGCCTGAAATTTCGTTCGTTCGTTTTGGGTTTTTTTCGTTCGATATTATCGACGGTGTACCAGAATTTGAATGTCTAGGGTCCCTAGACTTTTGTGACGTCAAAATCGGGTCATGAGTCAAAAAAGGTTGGGAACCCCTGATCTATACTATCAATGGGTGTATCATTGTATTACTGGACAGACATGTAACTAACTTTGCAGTCTGAGCCATCTTCTTCACAGTGCTGTAGTTTCTATTTTTCTGGTGTTTCTTTTTTACATGTTTGGGACAGGCAAATGTCTCAAAATGTGTCATTTTTTTGAAAGATAATTTTATTTCAAATTGTTTTATTTATTTAGTTTTAATATATTTAACATTTTAATATATTTCATGTATTTTAGTCTGCGATACATGAAACCGTGGTATTTTTGTCCAAGGTTATCATACCGTCAAAAACGCATACCGGCACATCCCTAGATACCATTTGTTTATTATATCACAATCGCAAATCGCAATATTGTCCACCATAATCGCTAATCACAACTTTTCCCCAAATCCTGCAGCACTAGTTTCAATCCACCTGTTTTTATGCAAATTTAAAATTTGAGTTTGAAAACCTGAAAAATGCGGAAAAACTTCAAAATATCGCAAAAAAGTTTTCACGCTTGAAGGTGGAAAAGTTGGCCGTATCGATAAAAGGTAAATGCGATAAATGCAGTGTAAACCGATGAAGCAAATATTCCGTCTTCTTTCTCTCCATTAAAAAAATACGCAGTTTCATGTTGTCATGTCGGTGCAGCCTACACTAAATAGGACTTGTAACGTAAGGTAGGCTAATGGTAAATAGCAGTAGCCTACCATTTTTACAGTGTGTTTAAACAGAAGAAGACTGGGATTAATGTTAACACATTGAGTGCCAAGGACGTCTGTGGACGTCCTAAAAAAAAGTAACGAGAAGTGCCAAGGACGTCTGTGGACGTCCTAAAATCATAATTCATATTATTCCATAATTCTGCTGTTTAAGGTCGTACCCAGCCAGTGAGCATGAATCCCTTCAAGGGATCACACGGCGCCACCTTAAAAATCTACACGGGAGCTGCGCCACCCACCTCAGATCCTTTACTTTGTGCAGGAGAAAGCGGAGAAAGCCGTGATCAAAGAGACACCGATGCATGCTGCAGCCAGAGCCATATAGATTGCTCTGTCCGCAGCTGACAGTTGGCTGCGATCCGCGCCCACAACTGAGCTCCTCCGCCTCTGTCTATCCGCCTGCACACAGCCTCTCCACACGACTACCCGCCAGAAAGGCAGCACCCGAAGCCGAACGGCCAAACCTCCTCCCGCAGTCCCGTCTGCCATTTCCTTGTCGCGCTGGGATCCGCCCGGGGCAAAAACGGAGGCTGCGAAAATAGACTGTGTGCGTGTGGGGAGGAGCCCGCAGCTCAGGGGTGGAGAGGGGGGGAGAGGGGGGTGGGGCACGCAGGCCGCACAGAACTACACCATGTCACCACATCAGAAAACACCAGCCAGAGTCAGTGAACGTGCTCGAAATTAGAGTGCAAAAAGTATTCATAAAAGTGACTTTATCTTGAAAAGTAAAAAAAGACAGCACAAAACCCTTGAAAGTGCTCTTCTTTCAGAGGCTGTCATTTCATAATGGAACTGTCTAGAAACAAAATTGAGTGTCCAATGTTTCATTAGAGTCCAGCCCTGTCCATATAGCCCTAATAGAAAAAATTCTATAGCTGTTTTCAACTGAATGGAAGTGAATCTGGCACAGGCTCCAGACAATTTTACTGAAGCGCTGTGGCACTCAATGTGTTAATGGACTCACTTCTAGAATTGCTCCGTGGATTATAACGTTATGCTTGCTGAGTTGAAGAGTGGCACCTGGTATTCCAGAAATTGCATCTTGGTCTATGTACCTTTTGTAGATCATCAAGAAACTTTAAATTAATAACGTAGATGTGTTTAATAGAGGTTGGTTGCTGCCTGCCTGCAAGACGATGCATAGCCTATCGGGTCTAGCAGCAGAGCAGCAGGCAGACAGCCCCAAACACGAGGTGATTGACAGCTCTATAATTCACATAAACGCGCATTATTTTGCATTTTCTTTTGCCGACCTTTTGAAAATTCTATTAAAATTTGCGATTCCTTTTAGATGGAAACCCAACTATTGTCAAGTGTTTATTTACACTTTTGACATGGGTCATTTGCAAACATACAAGCTACAGAAAGAAAATCTGATCTACAGCTATATGTCATAAGTGAGACTGCCTATATTAATAATATTGTTTTTAATTAAAGTGAGGAGAAAGCCTGGATGACAGTAGCTTAGTCTATTTGTATTTCAATTACACATTGAAAGGATTTAATGTCTTAAGTCAATGCTACCAAGAAAATGAATAAACCTACTTTGTTTACAAACCTATAGCAGTTCAGACCTCGGAGTTCATTTCCAGTGTTTCTGTTCTACTACTTCCAGCAAGCTCCTTTCATTTGAGCAGTTAACCTGTGGATTATAGTTTATGTTTGATAAAACTACAAATGTCATACTGAAGTTGGATCTTGCTTTCAATTTACCCCCGTAACTCAACTGTGTAGTCTAAACATTCAGTGTAAATAAAAATCATTTTATTCCCCTCTTTAAGTTTCCAAAAGCCCCTGTTCGCCTGTGTTTTTCTGCTAGATGATAAAGGTTTTGCAGTATAACAACCCTCGAAGTGCCCCTGTCTATCTGCCACCACAAGAGGTCTGTTTTATTTCCTATTATTGCCCATTGACTGTGTGTTGCTCTCCAGAGCCAGCTGTGCTATAGTGCAGTGGTTCTGAAATGGGGGCCCCCAGGGGTCCTTGAGGGGGTTCCAGGGGGTCCACAGCCAAAAGGGGGGCAATTTATTTTCGCTATAATTCCATTCATAAGTAACACAATGACTATTTTGGTCATGGGTTTTATACACTTTGTGTAATAAAACATTAAAAGCATCAATCTTATTATCATATCGTCGCTGTTGTGCCAGGAATCTCCAAAACAGCAACTTTTCAGGAAGTTAAAAAAACCTGTTTGCTCTTAAAATACTGAACCAAACGTCGTCAAAGTTGGCACATGTCTTAATTATAGTTAGTTTCCCGCTGAATGTGTCATTACTTTATTAATATCTTACCTGGATAAGCTCAAATGATGTTGTTTATATTATCAGTCCGACTTGGAAGCACTCTCTCCCGGCCAGTCAGGCGGGGAGAGAGTGGTATGCTCATGCACGAGCCCCAAGCTCCGGGCTGCGAGGGCGCGCGCAGCAGCAGTGCTCTGAGCCTCTCATGGCCGAGGCGGGGGCTTGGGCATGGGGTGAGAACAGTCTGACATAACGTAGCGTTAACATTACTTTATTCTCTTCAGAAACCACTCCGATTTGCATGTTAAAACAAGTTTGCAGCCTAGGAATAACTGGAAAACATTTTATTGATCAATTAACGTCAGAGGAAGCCAGGATTAGTCAAAACGATATGAGAAATACACCTGCCGTGTAGGGGTGTGCCGATTAATCGTTTTTTAGATGCATCGCGATGAGTCACGTGACGATTAAAATCGATTCACAATGTTCGATTATCGATTTGCAAAAAATTGCAATTTTCTTTTCTTTTTTTTTGCTTTATTTGCAAAAAATACAGTATTTCGCCCGGAAAGCAGTTCCAATGGTGACCAATGGCACTGATTTATGACAAAAAGTGAAAGAAGGGAGATTCGAGGTCGTGGCACAACAGCGACGATATGGGGGACCATGGGACAAAATCCTATCAAATGGGGGTCCGTGGTCTAATCTTTTGTCAGTTTAGGGGTCCTTCATGTGAACAAATTTGAGAACCACTGCTATAGTGGGTCCAATAAAACAGAGGAGCTGCCTACCTCTGACCCAAGCTTAAGCTGCGTTCACACCGACCTATTAAAGTTTTTCGCTGGCATCGAGTTTACTTACAAAGTCAATGCAAACGAGCGATTAAGCGTATATTCGCCCGGGAGAAAAATCGCTGGGCGTCCAAGCGACAGAGACAGAGCAATAGGGAGAAAATTCACTCGTCGCCCGAGATGAAATATCCCAACTCGAGCAAAATTACGCTGGCATCAGTCGCTCGCTGTTCAACGCTGATTGGCTGCCGTGTGAGAGTGAGTCAAGGATCACACTGGCTTGGAACAAACCGCTGGTTTATTGTGTGGCAACAAACCGCATTGACAGGCTGACAGCTGACATGAAGTGAAGTCTGTACTACCGGTATAGAGCTCGCGTTAGGAGCACGCCGATAGGCTTAGCTTGTAAACAACGACGGTGGCTCGTAGTGGACAAATATCATGACATTGCGTAATGTTATAGCCCCCAGTCAATTATTGTGCCTGTTGACGAGCGATTTAAACAGAGCGACAGAGCGATTCCAAAGGGTTGAATCGAGCGACGGAGAGAAAAATAAATATCTCGGTGGGAACACAGCTTTAGTCCTTTTGGTAGAGAAATGGGTTTAACCTGGCCATTGTGGTTAACTGGTAAAATAAAATTTCTCTGAATTAGTAAAAAACAACAACACATTAGCATTTTTAAGTTACACAGCTTTAAGTACTTCAAAATGATTGCAGTAAGAGTGCATTAAAGTGAGAATGAATGATGTTGGTGCCTAACGTTGCCTCTCTTTACCACCAGGACTCCCAGGACAGTTCTGACGGCATCCCGTCCGCCCCCCGCATGACCGGCAGTCTGGTGTCTGACCGGAGCCACGACGACATCGTCACCCGCATGAAAAACATAGACTGTATAGAACTAGGCCGTCACAGGCTGAAGCCCTGGTACTTCTCGCCGTACCCGCAGGAGCTCACCGCGTTACCCATCCTCTACCTCTGTGAATTCTGCCTCAAGTACCTCAAAAGCCTCAAGTGTCTCCAGAGGCATTTGGTGAGATTCTGTTTTGAAACCTCTGTAGATTATTTCAGCCTTTTCTCCTGCTGTATAGATTATTGAAAATCGCTCTCATCTTCTCGTCTTTTATCATCTCATGACAGACAAAATGTAATCTTCGGCATCCCCCAGGCAATGAGATCTACCGCAAAGGCACCATCTCATTCTTCGAGATTGACGGCAGGAAAAACAAAGTTAGTGATTTATGAGTTATTATCCCCTCCTCAGATTTTTTTTTATATTGGGTGTATTATTATTATTATTATCATTGCTGCTGCTGCTGTTATTTTATAATATCCCCCCCTTCCCCCCAGACTTATTCCCAGAACCTGTGTTTACTGGCCAAGTGCTTCCTGGACCACAAAACGTTGTATTACGACACAGACCCTTTCCTCTTCTATGTAATGACCGAGTATGACTCCAAGGGCTTCCACATAGTGGGCTACTTCTCCAAGGTACAAATTCTATGGAACATTTTTAAAATGCTTATACAGTGTTTATATACACTCACCGAGCACTTTATTAGGAACACTTGTACACCTGCTTATTCATGCAATTATCCATCCAGCCAATCATGTGGTAGCAGTGCAATGGATAGGATGATAGTCTGGAGGTTACACACAATGGTGTGAATAGTGTTGGGCAGTAATATATTACTGTAATAAATTACCCCCCCCCCCCAGTAATGAGTAAAGTCATCAGTGAGTGTATGTGTATTTTATACATATATTCTTTAAAGTCTGTGAAAGAGCTGTTGCACACCTTAAAAACTTTAAATCAGGTGCGTAGGATGGAAAAATGAACTAGAAGTAGAGAAAATCCCGTGAGACACTGACATTACTGGTAAACTCTTTATTAGAAGATAAATAAAAAATATATATTAAATGTATCTTCTAATAAAGAGTTTACCAGTAAGGTCAGTGTCTTGCGGGATTTTCTCTACTTCTAATACATATATTCTTTACCAAGCTATCTGATCTGCATGTTTCCACTTGTAATAGCTATTTAACAATCTAGCGCCGTCTCGGCTCAAAATTAACTTTTGTCCTTTTGTGTGCAGGAGAAAGAGTCGACAGAAGATTATAACGTGGCCTGCATCCTCACCTTGCCTCCTTACCAGCGGAGAGGCTATGGCAAACTGCTCATTGAGTTCAGTAAGTGGACCATTTTCAAAACAATGGCAACACAGTGTTCAATACATCTGTGTGCTTTAGAACATTTTCTGTATTCGCCTCACGAGTGATCATTTCTTCACTGTCTGTCTCTCTGTGTGCTGTGTTTGTCAGGTTATGAGCTGTCTAAGGTCGAAGGGAAGACAGGCACCCCTGAGAAGCCGCTTTCTGACCTTGGTCTTTTGTCCTATCGCTCCTACTGGTCCCAAACCATCCTGGAGATTCTCATGGACCTGAAGCCTGACAACGGGGAGAGGCCGCAAATCACCATCAAGTATGTGGCCCATGGCTTTTTACCTCAGCCTTTCGATGTAGCTCAAGAATATATTCAGGCAGTTCTTGGTTCCATTATTATTTGTTTAATTTTATTTATGTACTTATTACTTACTTATTTTATTATCCAGTGAAATCAGTGAGATCACCAGTGTGAAGAAAGAAGATGTCATTTCAACGCTTCAGTACCTCAACCTAATCAACTATTACAAGGTGAGAGACAGAGATAACATCTTTCATCTCATATTTTATCGTTGGACATCTCTAAATTTGAGCCTCTTTTTGAATTGATGATACACAGGCATATAGAGCAAATATTTCTGCCAATCAGTAGTGAAGGTAACAGTTTTAGTAATGTTTAACGTACGTCCGTCCAATGTTCGTTAACGCGATATCTCAGGATCCCCTTGACGGGATTTCGGCACATCAAGGTGACTGACCTCACGAACGCCATTTTCAAGCTCATTAATGTGATATCTCAGTAACGCCGTCACGGAAGGTCGTCACATTTGGCTCAAACCTCCACTTGGACTCAAGGATGAACTGATCAGATTTTGGTGGTCAAAGTTCAAGGTCACTGTGACCTCACGAACGCCATTTTCTAGCTCCTTAACTCAATACCCCAGGAACACCTTGACTGAATTCCGTCACATTTGGGTCAAACGTCCACTTGGACTCAAGGATGAACTGATTACATTTTGGTGGTCAAAGTTCAAGGTCACTGTGACCTCACGAACGTCATTCTCAAGCTCGTTAACGCAATATTTCAGTAACGCCTTGACAGAATTTCTTCACATTTGGCTCAAACATCAAAGTCTGCACTGACATGGATGTCGACTGCTCACTTGTTGGCCGAGGCATATATCCGCGGTGCGGTCGTTCTATTTTATTTGAGCAAGTTGATCACTTCATTCCCATCAATGATGAAATTAGTAACATTTGAAAACACATTGCAGACGGCTAATGCTAGCTGTTAATGTTGTAGATTAGCCGTGTCCATTCAAATGTCATAAATGTTATATAACATGACTACTTTCAAGATTTATATGAATCAAGATGTCAATGTAGCCAAGTAAAACATTATGGATTGACCTTGGTGTGAAATGTTTTGAAGGAACAGGTCTTCTGGCTGCTTATCTTGTTTCTGATTGGATGGTGTTGAAACTTTGGCCCCAATTTTGCCCAAAATGATTGCCCATGTATCATCACCACGTTTTCAGCCCAAAGCCTCAAATGCGTCAGAGAAAGTGAAGTGTAATTCCGATTGCAAAAAAAAGAAAGAAAGAAATGGTTGACTGTCTTGTCTCCTGCATCTAGGGTCAATATATTCTGACTCTCTCTGAGGACATTGTGGACGGGCATGAAAGAGCAATGCAGAAGAGGCACTTGCGCATAGATCCGAAATGCCTTCACTTCACCCCTAAGGACTGGAGCAAGAGGGGCAAGTGGTAGAGAGGGTCCCAGCCTTTTCAGCCAATCCCCTTCCTCTGACAGCAGACTTCACTGAAACAAGCGGTGTATCAGATGCAGCTTTTTGTTGAGTTGTGGAGCCTCTAGTTTATACAGAAACCCTTTTGGACCCAGGACTCCTTTTATTTAAAATGTAAACAATGAACAGAAGTTGTCATTCAAGATGCTCATGCTTTGATTGTGAATAAAAAACAACTATTGAATACAAAGCAAATTTAGGGAAAAAAGACAGGATGGTTAATGGAGTGACAGATTAAAAAAACAACAAAATGAAAAATGTGGCTAAATCTTTATATCTTCAGAAAGTTCAGAAGTGTAAAAAAGAAATCATGTTTATGACCTTAACCCATTGAAACCTGATGCAGCATTTGTGTGTGTATCCCTTTAAGACCGCGTGACGCCGTTCGCGGTCTTAAAGGGATACACACACAAATGAGGGATATACACGCAAATGCTGCATCAGGTATGAATGGGTTAAAGGTATACTATGCAACTATTTCATTTAAAAAAAAGTTTTTTTTTTTATCCGTATGGAAAAATGTCCCCTCAAAAACATAAATTCTAACCCTCTAAATGTGGCAGTGTGTTTGTGGTCAGACGCTGTCACCTGCCTGATTTTGCTGCCATTTACCGGTACATTTGTTTGGCTGTGGTCGGGGCTGTGGAATTTGGGTCGGGTACGTATGATCACCGCAATACCGCGGTCATGTGACTCCACCGTGCGGGGTTGAGCTCATTACCGTCATCACCGCAGTTATTATTTTTATTATTATTATTTACGTTTTATTGGTCTACTTTATTATATTTATTACAGACACACTGCCAAAAGAAGTTCAGTAGGCTATAGCCAGTCTTAATAAGAATACCGTGTTTAATGTCAAATGTTGATACGCAGGCAGGCTGCACGCACGTCTCCTCTCCTCTCCTCCTGTCTCCCCACATGCTCACAGGATTACTCAAACATTTTGCGCTGTGACCGACACACAGCAGGCAACACAGAGGAACAAACAAACGTAGCCTTCTCACATTTTGACTCGGCTCAAGACCTTCTGCGGCTAAACTTTCTTCTAATCTTCTAGGCTTATAAACTCATGACAAAAAGCTTCTCATCTGTCCAGATGGTCATCCATGACGTGTGGATATTATTTGCCATGAAGTTCTACTAATTTATCCAGGTGGGTCAGCGTAACGTTAGCGGACTTTTCCCTGCTCTCTGACTGAGCTCGTCAATGAATGAGAGCTGTGTACCTGTCACTGCTTTTACTTCATAACGTTATAAACAAACGAGTTGCATAGTGCACTCTTAAAAAAAAAAAAAAAAAAACGTTACTCACACTGGGTTGAAATTAGGGGTGCATTCGTAAATGGCACTCCGAACGCCCAGAGCGCACCCTGGCACAAACTGGACCGTAAATTGGGAGCACTTTGGTTAGGGTTTGGTTATTCAGAGCGCTACACTCTCGGAGTGGCAGAGCGCACTCTCAGCATTCCAGCTGAGGAGATGGAGCGTCAGAGTGCCAAGAGATGATGAACGGCTAAAATGGTTAAAAAACACAGGGGAAAGGAAGAGAATGTAGGAGAGGAGCTGAGAGCAGATAAGGGTGAGCTGTTTGTATGTGTAGCAGTTGGCTAACTGCTAGCCAGTAGCATGTGTTTCTAAAACGAATGACCCGTTTGTTAATTCCTACAGAAAGAGCACACTCTAACACTTTGAACAGCCGCACTCTCATTTTCGTGCAGAACGTCAGATTGGATTTCCAAATGCACCCCAAGAATATGTTTGTTTACATGAGCTCAATCAGGTCTGCAGATCACTGTCTGGCTGCTGCTGGGTGCTTTTGTTTGTGCGCTGGTGTGATTTCTCAGTGTTAAAAACAATGTTGGCCCGAAGGACCCCGCCCAGCCAGAAGACTAGAGACTGTCTTACGATGCTACACCTCATGTTAGCCAGCTGTGTACCAAAACACACCGCAGTTTTAATTTGACATTACTATTTTGGGACGCGCCACGTGGCGTCTGAGCGGCACTCACCAGAACGTAAAATCTGGTCGCATTTGGCACTTGGCGACTGTTCATTTCGTGCCCTGCTTGTAGCCTATGGCTCACGCAATTTGCGGCTTGTGATGTGTCTCGCAAAGTGCAAACCAAACGCATTTTACAAATGCATTTTTACAATCCTCGTGTGTTAGAATTTGGAAAACGTGAGCCTTAAAGCCTAAATTTGGAAAAACTCACGGAATGAAGAGACCAGCATGTCCAGCGGTGTTTGGGAAATGAAACGATCTCAGCGCCAGGCAGCTAGAGAGAGTCCAGCCGAGTCTTGTTCTCTGAGTGAACAGCTGTGCAGCCACGGGCTGCAGGGTTTATATGATACAATACAAAATACTTTATTCATCCCCCAGGGGGGAAACTGAGTGCCACCACACTGTACATATAGGACAGACAACCAATAGTACAACAATAAGCTTGTTTTATTTAGAGTAGCATTATTATTTAGGATTTATTTAGAGAACTACATCAGAGAGGATAGGGCAGCATGATTTTCTTGCTTATAGGTGCTCCAGTCAGCATCCTTCATCTCTGCCCTGTAGCCTACCGTTTGTTGTTGTTTTTTGCGGTTAACCACCAAACCGTGGTAAAACGTGCCGCGGTGAGCGCGTGGTGAAAAACCCATACCGCCCCGACCCTAGGTACATCCCACATGGGATGTATAGCGAGTCTTAGCGACCAGCCAATAACATCACTCACAGCACAACAGCCCAGCCAATAGCATCGCCAAGATGTTCTGAGGGGGATGTTTCAGCAGTGCAGGGTCAGCGTGGAGTAAAACCAGGAAATAGAGCTCCTTCCCAGATCAGTTTTTGGGCTGTTTGGAGCTCATACCTTGATGGTTTGGATGTATGTGTGTGTTTATTTGTGTTTTTATAACATAACCACTGTGAAACTATCAGGGGGGGGGGAAGTTGAATGCCTGCATTTGAACAGTTTACTGCCACGCACTCTCCACATAAACACAGACTCTCAACTACATAAACACAGAACACAGCGAAACAATGCCCCACCACGAAAATACACACAACATCAACACACTGCCACACTATTATATGGACCAGAAGTGATCGTTTTGAGGGGAAACTTGTGTAATTGTTTTTTTTTATGAAATAGTTGCATAGTATACCTTTTAACAATGCATTATAACTGGGGAAAGGTATCTACTGAAACAGTGGAAATGAAAGCCCAAGAAGGCAAATAGGCCGCATCGTGAAGATGAGATGCTTGGTTTGCAGGTGAAAACGATTGTATGGCATCACCTCCTATGAAACGTTCAATGTTTAGTGTGTTTCTATTGTGCATCACACACAAGTGTGGATCTTTGTCTGCATTATTTTCGCCTGGCAAGGAAGTAGAAGAGGTTCAGGGTTGCCATCAAGGATCTTTTATATATATATATATATCCTAAAAATCATATGAAAACTTTTAAGGAGAACTTCTGGAAGATTTTTTGTTCTTTTTTTTTTGCCAAGAATCCTTGGGCAGAGACTCTTTCCAGAAGCACCACATTGGTTATTCATACAACAGCAGTTGTCAACTAAACCTGAGTTGGTGGAAACTGGACTAGATTTGGAAAGGGGACACATTTTATGAGAAACTTTACAAAGAAGGCACATTGTCACTGTGAGACCTGTGGCACTCATTAAACACTGGGACAACAAATATCCACGCAGCACTCCAAACCTGATCAGTTTTTACTTTAAAGCGGTCATTGTGTACAAAGTGTTGAGGCTCAGGTTCTGCCTCAGTTTCACTTGGTGCATCTGTTTTAATTTTTAAAGCAGTAGTATCTGTTGATGAAAAGAGTAACTGCCAACATGGCCATGTCAAGTGCATCATTTATTTACAATGCATTAGTCTTGCTTTTAATTTCCACACTGTTGATTGGTTTGTAGTGTTCCATCTTCTTTATGTGATCATACTAGTGAATAATATCACTCCTTTTTTGTTCAGATAATTCTCAGTCAGGACCATATGTCCACAGTGTGCAATGAGACAAATCAATTTTCCCAAATAACTTTGTTACCTGTAATAATTGTACATACTGAGACTGTTTTGTAAAAACAAAAATGCTTAGAAAAGAAACAAGCCATGTTGAACTGTTAGAAGAATGTAAATTATGTGTACAGTTGTCTTTCCATTTTTTTACTTGAATGTAAACTAACAGGTGGCACAATAATGACTTAATGAAACTTTACTGACTTAACTGTTGTTAGGAAAATGCATCAAAGGTGATATCTTTCTTTCAGTTTGTTTCATGTTTACACATCTTAGGATGTTGAAGCCCAAATTCGTGTAGTTGAAATTCTCTGGATTTGCTATATCTTTAAAGTGAAATACATTCAAAGTAGGATTTGGACGTTTGATATGAAAATGTTGTTAAATTGATAAAAACAAAACAAAACAAATCTGGGGGCGAAGTGTTTTTGTTTGAATGTGAGTAAAGGGTTCCTTCTTAATTTTAGCCACTGGTTGTGCTGAATGAATGGACGTCACCGGAGCTACATTACTTGTTTGAAATGTTATGCTATATTATATTATCATTTGACGATTATCAAACTTTGTTTAGTGGCGGCTAACTTCCTGCTGTGGTGATTACCAGAGGAACATATTTCGGTAACGCTTCCTTTGAATGGCTGTGCGTAATACTCGCATGACACTGTCATAACCATGACATGACACTTCTCATGAACATGGGGGCGTTATGAATGTTTATGACTGTCATTAAGTGTCATTCGGTAAATGATGCCTTTGTTAATGCAATTTTTACATTGTTTTAGATTTCTTCGTTATGACAACTTGACATTAACCTATACAATATAACCTGTTATAAACATGATATAGGCATTAAGATGTCATTAAGTGCAATTACACTTTCAAATGAGTTTATAATGATCACGTGTCATTACACTGTCAAATGAGTTTATAACTGTCATGAGTGTTTTCCTTGACCTCAACGACAGTGGGACAATTTTTAACTTTCTATTAATCAATCAAACCTTTATTGGCAGACGCTTGGTCCATAGATGACACATACACAATTACAAAAAGCACATAAGGGCACAATAAAAGAACAAAAGTACATTATAAAAGAGTCATACCAGAGTTTCCACATATGTGACTGGTATCTCACAGTGCTTAGCCCAGGATCAGTGAGCAACTTAATAATAACATTCTGAGACACGTTCAATCTACAGATGAACCTGTACCTCAGATTTCTCAGGAGCGCCTGGAAAGTATTAAGATGCCATTAATGTAATTACACTGTCTTGGTTAATGTCAAGTTGTCATAACAAAGACATCTCAAACAATGTCAACTTTACATTACAATCACATAATTTACCGAGTGACACTTAATGACAACAGTAATAAACATTCATAAAGCCTCCATGTTCATCACAGGTGTCGTGTCATGTCAGTATTATGCACACCCCTTCAAAGAAAGTGTTACCCATATGGTATCCCTTTCAACAGGGTCTTATCTGTGTAGAATTACAACCTGAATGGTAATTTCACAGAATTCAGATCTCTTGTGCATTGAGATAGCAAGCGAGCCCACAGTGAACACGCCCCCTGCAGTCCTCCCCAGTCCATGACACAGATGACACTATTTGTGAGTCATCATCACTGTCTGGAAAATGTATTGAGAGATGTATCATCGTGCAATGTACAGTGTCGTAAGTGCAGTTTTTTTTTTATCTTGTTTGCACTTTGGGAGGTTCAGCTCTTTTCATTAAGTTGGTAACAGCCACCAGGGGGCAACATGATCACTCCCTGTGCATACAAATGTTATTACCAATGCTCAAACAAGGCACCCTGGCTGAAAAGTGTGTAACCCTGATAACCCTGCTGGTATGGCATTGGGTAACGTCCAAATGAGAAGTGGGCATCAGTGTGCAAATGTGCTCAAGTCCACAGGAAAATGGTTTGAGTTAAAGGGATGAATGGCACTGCACTCCGCGTTAGTCCTGGCATCTATTACACCCTTCCCCACATAGTTTTGCAAAACTTCAATAACGTGCCACCCAGCTCGCCTCTCCATGAGGGTAGCATCAACTTTGGAGGTTCATCGCAAGTCATTCTCAAAATACTTTGTTTCAATCAGGTTGTATGGACTGGACTCGGTCCCCCTGTTTGTTGTTCTCGACCCCCCCCCTCTGTCAAGCAGCATGCATTTGGATCTGTAAAGTAGGCAGCAAATAAATAACAAGGCTCCGCCTCTCAGGCAGTACCACACAAGCAGTGACCCGCTCTTTATAGGTTGCTGTAAGGCTTACAAGCTTCCTTGTTAGTTAATAAGAGTGCTGATTCCCGCTGGTAGCCCTTGTGCATTTCTGCACTGCGGGTTTGGGTTGTCGGCCTGACATTTGACTGCGCTGCAGTTCTGGGGTAGCTTCTCCCAGCAGAGCATCACAGCCATTTTCTTTCCACACCTGTCATAGGGGAGAGAAGCACACCAATTCCCCAGAAGGCAAGCTGGAATTTCACACAATTATATTCACCATCTCCACATTAATCATTTGGGAACTAGTACACACCCTTCATCTTGGCACCTTGCTGGTGGACCTCAGATCTGTAAGGGCTTTGTCTCTTGGCTATCTGCTCCTGGAAACTTTACTTTCCAGACCAACAATGTGGTGAGGGCTTACTTTGTGGCATTTCATCTGGTGGTGGATATAATTGCAGTAGACTGGCCCTCCCATTATCACTATGCATTGTTGTCTCAGGGACCTCCGCTCCTTCTCGTCTGAGAAGGCACGGTGGCTCAGTGGCAGAGCTGTCGCCTCACAGTCAGAAGGTCCTGAGTTCGATTCTCGCCTGGGACACTGTGGGGCGCTGTGGTTGTGTTCCCCCCCATATCTTCAGTGCCTACTGCCCAGGTGGGGTATCTCGTCGTAAGGGCCTTTCTCTATGTGTGGAGTTTGCATGTTCTCCCTGTGCTCCCCCAGGGGGTTCCTCCGTATATAACCCCCCCCCACTAAAAAAACATGCAGAAGATCAGATCGTCATCGTCATCCGACCAGTGACGAGAACATCCGAAGTTGGTCCCCAGGGCGCTGTACGAGAAAGCGACCACTGCTCCTGGCCTGCCCCCTGGAGGAAAGGACATGCCTGGACGGGTTAAATGCAGAGGACACTTTTCACCGGCCACCGTCAGCATGAGTGTGTTGTGGCCGCATGCACGTGTTGTGGTGTTCGTGTGACAATAAAAGACGGGGCTTGTCCCGTTACGAGAGAGAGAGTTTTTTACGAGAGAGAGAGATACACAGTGATGTCTGCTTGAAGCTGTACAATAAGGATTAGACAGCCAACGAGGAGCGAGCTTTCCTTTTGCCCGATGACAAAAATTCAATAACAAGTGACGAGGCCTTTGTTGTGTGGTCCTAATATTAGCTCTTGAATGGTGCCAGTGATTTCTTTCTGCTGTGTGCACATAACCTTTCTGCAACATCAGATACTGATATGTTACCACGCCTCCTGGTAATCCATTGTCCAGATGGATTAAAGTCCATTGGCAGCGTGGCAAATCTATCTACTCTCCAGATGTTCCGAGAGTACCAGATCTCAGGACCAGCTAACCTAGATATATTCCACATGCATATACTGAATTTGACTGCTTTCCAGTACTATGCACCTTAGAAATCCATTGGATTGCATGCTTGCTTGTTAGTTTGTGTATAATGTTTTGCTGCTCATCTCAATGAGACTACCTGAATAAATGAAGGTTAAAATTAATAGACAGGTTTTGGTGGTACTATAGGATCTTCTCCCTCCTGGATCCTACACCTTTAGCTAGAAAACCCCATGCTGCATCCATAGCCACCATTTCTCCCTCAACATGTGATATTAAGTTGAGTCATGAGTGACAGCTGGTCATGACCTGATAGATCCTGCACCCTGATGTTCCTTGCTGCTCATTGCATCAGATGGCCCTCACAGAGAAAGAGCGCCATTACATGTTAGTTGTACAGCACAGATACAGATTGACCTAGATTCTTGAAAGCTATCTATTGCTACCTAGCACTTGGGAAGGGGGGGGGAAGGGGCATACTATCCATAAAATCATCTTCATGGTCTAATAAAAAAAAACATTCCCATATTATATCTTTGTATGTATTGCGGCTGTGATTCAACAAAAGTAGGATAAAACAAAGATAATGCAACCTCTGCTTCACAACACAGTGCATCTGCAGCGTTAACCATGGAGTGTTAACAGATCCACTCATTTCAAATGAACCAACTTCCTTGGGAACAATACATTTAACTAAAGTGTGGTCATGACAAAAGCTCAGATGAGACAGTGCACCAGATATGGCCTGTTACAATTTTCATATCTGACCTTTTCATTATAGCACCATCCTCTGGCAAATTGGGGTCATGTTGCAATGCAGACCCGTCTTCTGTCACTGTTTAAAATGGCATGTCTCCTGCAATTTGAAGTGAGTGTGTGTGTGTGTGTGTGTGTGGGCGCGGGGGGGGGGGGGGGGGGGGGTCACATCAGAGTTGAAACCCCTAAAACTGACTTAGTAGAACATTCTCCACATGGTGTCACTGTAGCACTGATTGTTGTGTTTCAATTTCAGTATTACTTTTGATGGGACTGAGGACGTCTTAACATTCAAACCGGTTTACAAATTCAAATCATGATTTACCATAACTGACAGTAAATGGAAGCCATTAAATACACAGATTATTTTTCTTGGTATCGGATGGGATACAATGTGACATACTGGAGAAACATCTAGGAAAGACAAGACTTACTGTGCACACAGAAATTGCACACAACGTCCAATGGCACTATCAAGGTTAGTTTCATTGAATAGGTTAAGGTTAGTGTAAAATGAATAACTATTAATATCTGAATGTTATGATAACTTTGTTTTTTGAGTGTGTGAATGAGATAAATGAGGTCACAGCCACTCAACATAGTCAAATATATGGCCGTTAAAGGATATTTCACTTGAGCACATTAACTTTCTTCCTTACCCGTATATGAGTTCCCTTAAAGTCAACCATTAATATTAGCAGATTATAACAGCAAAAAAAAAACTGAACACTGGTGGAAGCAACAGATTCCCACAGCTGCAAAAAAAAACATCTCTTGGCTGTTGACGAACACACAGGCCTACTGAGAACTGCGTGTAAAAAACAATAAGACTGCCTATGCTGCGCTGCTATCATCTTGGTTCCTCTGCTTTTTCCCTTATCTGTTTCAGGCACTTGCTACCAACCGCAGACTTCTTATCCCCACCCCCAACCCCTCGCTCTGCTCTGAGCTTGACCAGAAGCGCTGACCTGTTAACATGGCCATATGGTAAGGCCAGGACTAGACTTGATACAGTCATTAGGGGGGATGGTGCTGCTGGGCCCTTTGCTGCGGTGCAGTACTAAGTTAAGCAGCATTACTCTCTTCTAAACATCTCTCCTTTTCATGCATTGTCATCTGTGCGCTCCTTTAATACTGAGATCCAGCTAAAAGCACAGGTGAAAACGTCTTAAGAAGGTGCAGAATCTGACTGGGGGGCAAAGGGCAGAGGTCATGTTGTCACGGTCTGTCTGCTCCTGTGTTCTCATTGTTTTTTGAGCAGGCTGATTGTTTGGTATGACCTCCACCCACTTGCCTACGTTTGGGGAGTACACAAAGGTCTCTACAACCAAACAAAACACACACAAACACATAATGGCCCTTTTTTCACCTTTGCCCTCCCCGCCGCCGCCACCGCCCATGTCAGCCAAATTCCCACCTTTTTAAACACACTTGCACAGAAATGTCCATTTTGGCACAAAGAAAATGAGGCCGTAAATGCACACGCTTGTCATTTGCTAGTTCCCCTATCAATCAGCACATTAGAACAGACTAATTGTGAGAAGTGACTATCTTGATATAACAGCTTACATATTGTCTTTTATCTGATATCTGATATACTTGTGCTCTTTATCATCATTTTTAGCACTTGATTCGGCAACATTGTGCAATTACAGTCTTGCCAATAAAGCATTTTGAATTTCATTTGAAGACACAGAAAGCTCTCATCCTGCCCCATGGCTGTCCAGTGCTGCCTCAACCTCCCTCTGACAAGGAGATGGGGAGGGGGGAGGAGAGAGAGAGAGACTGTCTGCTGTGTGCGTGTGTGTGTGTGTGTGTGTGTGTGTGTGTGTGTGTGTGTGTGTGTGTGTGTGTGTGTGTGTGCGCGCGTGCGTGTGTGTGTGCGCGTGTGTGTGTGTGTGTGCGCGTGTGCGTGTGTGCGTGTGCGTGTGCGTGTGCGTGAGAGAGAGGAGGAGAAAGGGGGGTTGGCTTTCAGCGTGATGTGAATGGAATAGAATGGAGCAAGGGAGAGGGAGGGAGGGAGGACAGCACAAATCAACCTGCCTCTTTTGACTTAACAACAGAACAGAGGAGCTGCGTTATTAGACGGAGAGATCGGGAAGTATATGTGCGTGTGTTTAGTTGTATTTTTAGGAGAGAGAGGAAGAGAGCAGCAGACGGGGGGAACTGACGGCGGAGAAGAAGGCTCACCGTGGAGATAGCAGAAAAATGCTGTCATGGGGAGAGAAGGGGAGGGAGTCGACAGAGAGGAACAGGATGAAACGAGGCAGCAGGGTCGACGGGCAGAGCTGAAATGTGGAGGTAAGCCTTTTCTTTCTGGATTGAGATTATGGACAACAGTCCAGCTTCCCCCCTGCGTCCTCTTTCTGATGATGATTATGATCATGAATGCAGCCAGCCGGACGGATCCGCACCCCCATGTCTGCCGGAGACCTCTGTATAGGCATGCCTACGCTCTTATATTGGAGTGATTCAGCCACAGACAGACTTCATGTATGAAAATGAAATAATGTCTCAGACCTCTCCGTCTATTGTGTTGCTGCCGGCTCTGTAAAACAATGTGTTTACTGGGGCGTCCTATAGTGGCTCAGACAGCTAAAGGTGCTCTACTACACACTATTCACACGCAACATTGGAGGTTTCAGTCCAACCTTTGTCGCATTTCATACCCGGTCACCACCACCCCCACACACACACCTCCCCCCCTGCCTCCATCCCACCACCTTTCCTGTCTCTCTCTCTATTGTACACTGTCCAGCAAAGCAGAAATGCCTTTAAAAAAATGTGTTATGACATTGTCAGGAAGCGCACTGCAAAAACCTTTGCTGTGGAGCGCTTGTGGCTGCAGGACTCGGAGATGAGGGCAAGGTGGAGGGAGGGAGGAAGAAAGGGAGACAGAGATAATGAAAGAGGGAGACAGAGAGGAGAGAGAGAGAAAGGGATGAGATAAAGATGCAGGCACAAAAAGAACGAGGAATGGAATGATTCCAAGTCCATCTTTGCAGAGACAAAGAGGCATCAGCCTCAGTGTGCTGTGGTGTGCACGGGCTTTCTGTGGATCAAGAGGACTGGATTGGTCGTGTGCATCTGCATGTCATGTGCACAGACAATGATGGAAAGGAGAAGCACCACCAGAATTGGGGTGTTGTTTTCAAGGTGGCAGAGAAAATGAGGGATGCGGGAGCCCCTCTATTCCCCCCCCCCCCCCCCCCCCCCCCCATTTAAGATGGGGCTGTGTTTATGGGATGCTGGGGTTTCAGGGGGCTGGATGAGGCTGCTGAAGGAAAAGAAAGGAGCTATGAATGGAGGACTGGGGGGGGGGGGGGGGAGCAGCAGCTTACATAAGCCGGTGCACTCAAAGGATGGGCCATTTAATTTACCTTGAGCCGCATGGTCCCTCATGCTATGTGGTATTCACTGTGGTTGTCATTAGCATTTCACATGATCAAATGCATTTGGGCCGGTGGAGCGGCTCTCTAGTGAATGAATGTGGAGGCACATAGGATTGTAGAAGTAAATGTGATTTGGTGGTGTACATGTATTGTGTTTGTGTTCCTGGCTAGACCGGCAGGAGGGTGTGATGTCATTCATTAGAGCAGGAGGGTGTGTGATGTCATTCATTAGAGCAGGAGGGTGTGATGTCATTCATTAGAGCAGGAGGGTGTGATGTCATTCATTAGAGCAGGAGGGTGTGATGTCATTCATTAGAGCAGGAGGGTGTGATGTCATTCATTAGAGCAGTGGTTCTCAAAGTGGGGTCCAGGGACCACCAGGGGTCATTCAGCGGGTTCCAGGGGGTCCCTAGCAAAAAAAACAGTGAATAATGTATTTTTGCTATAAGTAACACAATGGCACACGATGACCATTTTGGTCATGGGTTTCATACACTTTCTGTAGGCTACAAAAACGTCTAAAAACAAACCTCTTTTCAGATGGGGGACTCTGGGACAAAATCTTATCTAATGGGGGTCATCTAATTTGAGTCAGTTTAGGGGTCCTTAATGTGAAAAAACTACTTTACATGGAAGGTTGGCATCTGTGTGTGTGTGTGTGTGTGTGTGTGTGTGTGTGTGTGTGTGTGTGTGTGTGTGTGTGTGCACGTGTGTGCGTGCGTGTGTCTTTTGCTCTCTGTCTACACTCATTCTTCATGGTAAATGATAATCTTAACATACAGTCTGCATGAACTGCTCATCCAACTCAGCCCCCGACAAGCATTGACATAACTGTGCTAACAGTATGCAACCTATTTATCCCACAACCCCACTGTGATGCACACAGACCTTTCTCCTCCTGCCGTTCACTGCATTACATATATTAGCAGCCAGTCAAATATGCTCAATGGTCAAATGCCCATCAGTCAAATAGGATCATGTTCTGTCTATGGACATTAGCCTATTTAACATCCCACCCAAATCACCCATACTGTGTCTAAAAGGCAGCAAGTAAATCAGGTGCAAGCAAGACATTGATTAAAGCCCCGGCACTGGAACACCTAAATGGATTGGAAGTTGGAAGGAACCCTCATTAGTGTTCTGCTTGCACCTGCTTTACTTCTTGCCTTTTAAACACAAAATTGGTGATTTGGGTGGGCTGTGAAATAGGCTGATGTGTCAAACAATACGACTTCAAAAATGTCCATACGGCCATATAATGTACTAGGTCTCGTCCGCTGCACGGGCTTGCCGCAGGCAGCTCGGCCGCTGCACGGCCTTGCCCGCAGCTCAGTGCCTATGACATAATCACTGATGTCATAAGATGATTTTGGTCAATAATGATGTCACTGATGACATCACTGATGATGTCATAGACATTGTGACATCATCAGTGGGACAAAAAATTTAACAAACAGATATTGCCCACTGAAACAGATATTGCCCACTTGCTCCATTTTATGGATAATAAAGAGTCAGAAATAGAAAAATAATGGATAATCGTTGCTTCGGAGTAGACTTGTGTAATATTCAATTATTCCAATATTCAAATACAGTATATTGAGTAATTGAAAGCCTCACAGTCCATAATTTCATTTTTTAAATCTCCGTAACAGTTCATTGCGATAGATGCTTTTAAAACAAAACTCATTCATCATTTCCCCTCTTTTCCAAGTCACGTTTATGTGAATATAATATACTGTATTTATCCAAGTTTATGTAAATATAATATACTGTATTATACTGTATATATATTATATAATATACTGTATTTGTCAAGTAGCTGAGGTGTCGCCCTGCATTTAGAGCAATGGGGAGTTGATTTCCCAAAGTGTAAGTAAGCACCTAAAACAAACAACAAGTATGACTTCTGTCTGTGTTCATTAGGGCATTAAGGATGTTATGCACCATTTATCAGAATATGATGTCTTCAAGTGGCTCTACTGACAATGAGTCACTAGTTGTTGTTTTTTATGCCCAGAGTCATGGATATGACTACATTTTGGTTATCCTCACTACTCTAAACGGCTTAGGCTGAGTCTGATCTGGTTTGGACACATTTGATGTGGTGAAGTTGCCATGTGAACATGTTGCGACTTTAGTCTGTTGTCCCCAATCCATCTGCAGTCAAACTAGAGCCTGGAGGCAGCGCGATTGTTTGACACATTTAATATCTGTGATTGTGAATAAAGCTAGACAGACTCCTGTAGAAATAGACACTAATCTTGGGGATGCTGCCCGTGCCAATGAGTTCTGAGAAAATATTTTCCATGTTCATGAATATAAATTGATATTAACTGTCCAAGACCAAAGAAATAGCATACAGCCTGAGGATTCTGGTTTAGGGCAGATTTTCTCTTGAAAAGACAATAATGTGATCTAAATAATAGACATGGTTATGGGTGTCCATCTGCATCTAGTCAGGACTCACAGCATCACCACCGTGTGTCTCTGTAGGAACTATGGGTGTGTTTTTCTATGAGAGGCATCTGTGGGACAGGCCTCTGTGGGACAGCTTGAGTGGGAGGCGAGCAGAGGGAGAGGAGGCTCTTGGATCGATCCAGCCTCCTTTTATTTCCTGCACCAACTGGAGCCAAGAGAGCTTGACTGTACCATGTGCTTCTGGACTGTACCATGTGCTTCTGGACTGTACCATGTGCTTCTGGACTGTACCATGTGCTTCTGATGTTGTGGCTTCAGATTTGGCTCTCACTTGTCAACCATCACTGTCCAGTGACGAAGTAGTGCCATCGAATAATCCTAAAAACGAGTCCCTCAGTCAAGTGCCTATGTCGGTGGCATCCTGTGACATCACAGGACAACGGCCATATTGTATTCTAAAAGCAAATTGTAAAAAGAGACAAAGGCCGTGCTGTTATTACACTTCACACATATATCGAGTCTGAGTTAAGTCCCCATTACCTGATGGCGGGGACACACCAGAAGCATCTCCATCGCAGAAGCGTCACATCGCAGAGGTAGTTTCATTTCAGTGTGTTTGTTAACAGGGGAGACCGATCACACCGGCCGTGGCGCGTCGCATCTGTCTCGCGTCCTGCAGCGAGAGTTTCCGCGTCTGGTCTATCTTTGATGCGAGCTACGAGCAGCCAGGCATGAAGCCATACAAGTTGTGACCACCGCGGAGCCATCACGGAGCAAACAGAGCGCTTCTGGTGGGAATGGCCAGGCTCCTGCTCGACATGCGCAACGTTTCTGCTGTGTTCCAGGCCTGAGTCCGAGTCATGTTACTGAACATGAGCGCGAATTCACATGGAACACACTTAACATCTTATGCCAAATTATTAGGGTATACTACAAAAAAAAACAGTCTTGATCAATTAACAAGTCTTGAGTCCTCGTCTCCTCACTGAGGATTCAGTGAGTGCTACAGGGCCAACAGACTCAACTACAAAACTGTTGTGAGGATTCAGTGAGTGCCACAGGGCCAACAGACTCAACTACAACACTGTTGTGAGGATTCAGTGAGTGCCACAGGGCCAACAGACTCAACTACAAAACTGTTGTGAGGATTCAGTGAGTGCCACAGGGCCAACAGACTCAACTACAACACTGTTGTGAGGATTCAGTGAGTGCCACAGGGCCAACAGACTCAACTACAACACTGTTGTGAGGATTCAGTGAGTGCCACAGGGCCAACAGACTCAACTACAAAACTGTTGTGAGGATTCAGTGAGTGCCACAGGGCCAACAGACTCAACTACAACACTGTTGTGAGGATTCAGTGAGTGCCACAGGGCCAACAGACTCAACTACAACACTGTTGTGAGGATTCAGTGAGTGCCACAGGGCCAACAGACTCAACTACAACACTGTTGTGAGGATTCAGTGAGTGCCACAGGGCCAACAGACTCAACTACAAAACTGTTGTGAGGATTCAGTGAGTGCCACAGGGTCAACAGACTCAACTACAAAACTGTTGTGAGCATTCAGTGAGTGCCACAGGGCCAACAGACTCAACTACAAAACTGTTGTGAGGATTCAGTGAGTGCCACAGGGCCAACAGACTCAACTACAACACTGTTGTGAGGATTCAGTGAGTGCCACAGGGCCAACAGACTCAACTACAAAACTGTTGTGAGGATTCAGTGAGTGCCACAGGGCCAACAGACTCAACTACAAAACTGTTGTGAGGATTCAGTGAGTGCCACAGGGCCAACAGACCCAACTACAAAACTGTTGTGAGGATTCAGTGAGTGCCACAGGGCCAACAGACTCAACTACAAAACTGTTGTGAGGATTCAGTGAGTGCCACAGGGCCAACAGACTCAACTACAAAACTGTTGTGAGGATTCAGTGAGTGCCACAGGGCCAACAGACTCAACTACAAAACTGTTGTGAGGATTCAGTGAGTGCCACAGGGCCAACAGACTCAACTACAAAACTGTTGTGAGGATTCAGTGAGTGCCACAGGGCCAACAGACTCAACTACAAAACTGTTGTGAGGATTCAGTGAGTGCCACAGGGCCAACAGACTCAACTACAAAACTGTTGTGAGGATTCAGTGAGTGCCACAGGGCCAACAGACTCAGCTACAACACTGTTGTGAGGATTCAGTGAGTGCCACAGGGCCAACAGACTCAACTACAAAACTGTTGTGAGGATTCAGTGAGTGCCACAGGGCCAACAGACTCAACTACAACACTGTTGTGAGGATTCAGTGAGTGCTACAGGGCCAACAGACTCAACTACAACACTGTTGTGAGGATTCAGTGAGTGCTACAGGGCCAACAGACTCAACTACAAAACTGTTGTGAGGATTCAGTGAGTGCCACAGGGCCAACAGACTCAACTACAACACTGTTGTGAGGATTCAGTGAGTGCCACAGGGCCAACAGACTCAACTACAAAACTGTTGTGAGGATTCAGTGAGTGCCACAGGGCCAACAGACTCAACTACAAAACTGTTGTGAGGATTCAGTGAGTGCCACAGGGCCAACAGACTCAACTACAAAACTGTTGTGAGGATTCAGTGAGTGCCACAGGGCCAACAGACTCAACTACAAAACTGTTTTGAGGATTCAGTGAGTGCCACAGGGCCAACAGACTCAACTACAACACTGTTGTGAGGATTCAGTGAGTGCCACAGGGCCAACAGACTCAGGCTAATCGCTCCTCAAGCTGTTTAGCCGTTTGTCTTGTTTGCATACAGAATACAATTGTGACTCCTTTTTCATAGAGCAACTTGCCTGGTTCAAAACCATCCTGATTCCTGATCTCACATTCTGCTTCACTCTACATATCAGTCTGGACTCCAAGCAGTCCACAGTCATGTCAGTGGGTGGTAGTACTTGCCTTGACAGACAACTCCTTCAGTCAATCAGTCATCAGTCAATCAGCCAAATCCAGTCCTTCAGCCAATCAGTGTTGGTTCCAGTCAAATCAAAATCCAGTCAGAAGAACGTTCCATTGAGAAACTGGGCTGGTGCATACTCCTGTTCTTGTTTAATTGTTGTTTTCGGGTCTGATTCTGCAATAACTGCACTTACGGCTGTGTCAACTAGACAAACGTTGACATTATGCTTGTTGCTTCGTGAGAGGGAGAGCCATGGGAGCAGCCATTACTATTTTGCTAGCGGCGTCCCTGATTGGCTGGTTACAATGTCAACTAAGAGGCAAGTCCCTGATTGGCCAGTGCACTTTGTAATTTCTGAAAACGCCCACCCCGGCCTGGAGGCCAGACGATCCCGCAGAACTTAACAAAAAGTGAGTTCACGTGAGAGCGGATGGTTTACCAGGCTATAGAGCAACAGCTTTAGCAAATAGATGTCAACAGTCAGAAATCAGCACTGTTCACTCTTTGGAAAGAGGTGACCATCTGGAAATAATGCAGGCTGAAGGTGGAGATATTAAACCGTCTTGTACGGTGTATCAGACAAGACGGGTTTAGAAAGTAGTGAAGTCTATGTAGGTGTTAAACGTATCATTACACTTATATTGCTCTCATGTCAGGGTAAAGAAAAAGAAAAAGATGACAACCAAAAAAATCAACATAGATATGAGTCAAGTGATTTTGGTTGGTGTCAACAAAGTAACTGTTGTGCTGTGTGGATTTAGATGAATAATAGTTTGTTAGGTTACCATGCAGATTCCGTCTTGGTGTGAGTCAGCATCACATGGTTCTTCTCATTTGGAGCCATTTTGCATGGCTACACCGTGGCAGACTCCCTGTGGGCGCTCGCTCGGCCAGGAAGGCAGCTGGACAGGCGGAGTGGATGGCAGGAAGCCGGCAGGGTAAGCCACTGGGTGGATCCTCTTAGCTCCTGCCCTCTGGTGTCACCTGTCCCCTGTGGCCAATGGACTTAATGGACGCTCTCTCACTGCAGCTGAGACCTAGTTTCTGGTCTTCCCAGCTGTGCAGCAGCTGTCTGAAAGTTAAGACAAGAAGGGATAAGACGAGAAAGATGTATTCAAGGTGACAGAGAAAATAAGTGAAAAGATGATATTTGTACGACATTCAGGGAGGCTTTTGTCATTAGCGCAGTCGATTCTCAATGGCTGACATTAGAAAGAGCAAGCTGTCAATTGACTGTTGTTATCTCAGCTGCATTGAATATCTCCGCTTTCAAAATGTCGCTCTGTGACTAGTCCAAAGGCCTACTTTCAAAATGTCGCTCTGTGACTAGTCCAAAGGCCTACTTTCAAAATGTCGCTCTGTGACTAGTCCAAAGGCCTACTTTCAAAATGTCGCTCTGTGACTAGTCCAAAGGCCTACTTTCAAAATGTCGCTCTGTGACTAGTCCAAAGGCCTACTTTCAAAATGTCGCTCTGTGACTAGTCCAAAGGCCTACTTTCAAAATGTCGCTCTGTGACTAGTCCAAAGGCCTACTTTCAAAATGTCGCTCTGTGACTAGTCCAAAGGCCTACTTTCAAAATGTCGCTCTGACTGTGACTAGTCCAAAGGCCTACTTTCAAAATGTCGCTCTGTGACTAGTCCAAAGGCCTACTTTCAAAATGTCACTCTGTGACTAGTCCAAAGGCCTACTTTCTATACAAATCAGTGTTGTTAGATTTTCGACATCACATAAGGAAATAATGCAGGGAGGCTTTTGTCATTAGCGCAGTCGATTCTCAATGGCTGACATTAGAAAGAGCAAGCTGTCAATTGAGTGTTGTTTTGAAATATCTCAGCTGCATCATTGAATATCTCCGCTTTCATAATACCCAAGTCAGTTGACAGCTTTGAGGCCCTCTGTTAGACCCCCACAAGCCATTGCATCTTCTAGTGTCAAGTTAAGAATATTGTAGAATAATTGGGGGGGGGGGGGCTACTCCAATAATAAAACTCCAACAATAAAGTCATGATGTCATAGTCTGAAAATATCTGGAAACTGCAAATTCTTCTCCAGAAGTATTTGTGTAATCTCCTGCTGTGAATATCGACATTTCCATCAAGCAAGCTCGGAAAGTACCACACGCATGAAAATCCCTTCACTACACTTAGAGTATACAGCGTTTGCATGTTGTACGATGCCCCCTATTCAGAAATACACTTGAGCCTGTTGTCAGTAATCACAGTGTCCTCCTCAGTTAGGTCGTACATACGTTAAACCATTAAGCCCAGAAATGTCTCCTCTTTTCATTGTTCACATTGCCATTACAGCATCAAGTGCACTCAGGGGTATTCAGAGCTACTGAAAGGCCGACCATGCTCACTCTAACCACATCACTACATCTCTATACTTAGTAAATACCCATCAAAAAGGCGGAAAACATCCTGCACTGAGAGGAGTGTAAAAATAGCCTTATGAACAATATTCTATTCTTGTGCAGATGCATGAAATATTAGAAATTATCCACACGTTTATTTCCGACTGAGGATTTGGTCCGTTTTGTCGCTATCAAGAGGGGGGAAATTGGGTAACGCTTTAGAATACAGCAACTTACAGGGTAAGTACAGGGTAAAAAACTGTACTTACTGGGTAAGTATAGGGTACCACATCTAAGTGCAGGGTAACAAAATCTGTACTTACAGGGTAAGTCACTACACTCATTAACACACTGCTTTAGAATACAGCCCGTGCCCCTGTAGGTACCATGTAGTTACAGGTGTTAAGATGATGATGTTGATGTTTTATTTGGTAACGCTTCAAAATAAAAATCCAACAAAAACATCTTAACATCTGTAACTACATGGTAACTACAGGGGCGCCGGCTATATTCTAAAGCAGTGTTAATCCCCCCCTAGTTGCATAGTAACTACAGTGTAACTACAGGGGTTTGGTAAAGTCACATCTTGTACCTGTTGCAGGCTGTATTCTAAAGTGTTACTGGAAATTGCAGCTTCAACGGTTCCATTTTAGCAGGTTAAGCAAGTGAGAAAAGAAAGCAGTTTCCAGTGAAAGTGGTTGCAGCACTGGCATATACAGTATGTTTCCAGTGAAAGGTGCATGGATGCAGCACTGGCATATACAGTATGTTTCCAGTGAAAGGTGCATGGATGCAGCACTGGCATATACAGTATGTTTCCAGTGAAAGGTGCATGGTTGCAGCACTGGCATATACAGTATGTTTCCAGTGAAAGGTGCATGGTTGCAGCACTGGCATATACAGTAAGTTTCCAGTGAAAGGTGCATGGTTGCAGCACTGGCATATACAGTAAGTTTCCAGTGAAAGGTGCATGGTTGCAGCACTGGCATATACAGTAAGTTTCCAGTGAAAGGTGCATGGATGCAGCACTGGCATATACAGTATGTTTCCAGTGAAAGGTGCATGGATGCAGCACTGGCAGATACAGTATGTTTCCAGTGAAAGGTGCATGGATGCAGCACTGGCAGATACAGTATGTTTCCAGTGAAAGGTGCATGGTTGCAGCACTGGCATATACAGTATGTTTCCAGTGAAAGGTGCATGGATGCAGCACTGGCAGATACAGTATGTTTCCAGTGAAAGGTGCATGGTTGCAGCACTGGCAGATACAGTATGTTTCCAGTGAAAGGTGCATGGATGCAGCACTGGCAGATACAGTATGTTTCCAGTGAAAGGTGCATGGTTGCAGCACTGGCATATACAGTATGTTTCCAGTGAAAGGTGCATGAATGCAGCACTGGCATAGACAGTATGTTTCCAGTGAAAGGTGCATGGTTGCAGCACTGGCATATACAGTATGTTTCCAGTGAAAGGTGCATGGTTGCAGCACTGGCATATACAGTATGTTTCCAGTGAAAGGTGCATGAATGCAGCACTGGCATATACAGTATGTTTCCAGTGAAAGGTGCATGGATGCAGCACTGGCAGATACAGTATGTTTCCAGTGAAAGGTGCATGGATGCAGCACTGGCAGATAGAGTATGTTTCCAGTGAAAGGTGCATGGTTGCAGCACTGGCAGATAACAGTAAGTTTCCAGTGAAAGGTGCATGGTTGCAGCACTGGCAGATACAGTATGTTTCCAGTGAAAGGTGCATGGTTGCAGCACTGGCAGATACAGTATGTTTCCAGTGAAAGGTGCATGGATGCAGCACTGGCAGATAGAGTATGTTTCCAGTGAAAGGTGCATGGATGCAGCACTGGCAGATACAGATACAGTATGTTTCCAGTGAAAGGTGCATGGATGCAGCACTGGCAGATACAGTATGTTTCCAGTGAAAGGTGCATGGATGCAGCACTGGCATATACAGTATGTTTCCAGTGAAAGGTGCATGGTTGCAGCACTGGCAGATACAGTATGTTTCCAGTGAAAGGTGCATGGTTGCAGCACTGGC